>NW_006431911.1:1471638-1484341 GCF_000325575.1 Pteropus alecto
GTTTTTCAAGACTCTATTTTATTTATTTCCGCTCTGATCTTTATTATTTCCTCCCTCCCATTCACTTTGGGCTTTGTTTGCTGTTCTAGTTCTTTTAAGTGTAAGGTTAGATTATTTATTTGAGCTTTTCCTTGTTTCTTGAGGTAGGCCTGTATTGCTATGAATTTCCCTCTTAAGACTGCTTTCATTATATCCCGTAAATATTGAGTTGTTGTGTTTTCATTTTCATTTGTCTCTAGGTATCTTTTGATTTCTTCCTTGATCTCATTGATAACCCATTCATTGTTTAGTAGCATTTTATTTAGTTTCCATGTGTTTGTGTATTTTCCAGTTTTTGTCTTGTAGTTGATTTCATTTTATACCATTGTGATCAGAGAAGACTGTTGATATGATTTCAGTCTTCTTAAATTTATTGAGACTTGATTTGTGCCCTAACATGTGATCTATCCTTGAAAATGTTCCATGTGCACTTGAGAAGAATGTATATTTTGCTGCTTTGGGGTAAAATGCTCTGAAAATATCTATTAAATCCATCTGTTCTAGTGTGTCATCTAGGCCCATTGTTTCCTTGATTTTTTGCCTGGAAGATCTGTCCGTTGGTGTCAATGTGGGTTTAAAGTCTCCTCCTATGAGTATATTACTATTCGTTTCTCCTTTTATGCCAGTCAATAATTGCTTTATGTATATAGGTGCTCCTATGTTCGGTACGTATATGTTTACTAGGATTTTGTCCTCTTGATTTATCGATCCCTTTATCATTAGGTAATGCCCTTTTTTGTCTATTAAAACCTTTGTTTTAAAGTCTATTTTATCTGATATAAGTATTGCTACCTCACCTTCTATTTTAATTGACAGCCTTGCTGGGTAGAGTATCTGTGATTCTAGATTCTTGTTTTTCATAACTTTGAATATTTCTTGCCATTCCCTTCCGGCCTGCAAAGTTTCCATTGAAAAGTCAGCAGACAGACGTGGTTCCATAGTGTAGCAGTGAGCACGTCGGCTTTACGCACAGAAGGTCCTGCGTACATACCCCAGTGGAGCCACAGTGCATGGTCTATGGCCATGCCACCCAGAACAAGCCTGATATCTGATCTCGGATGCTAAGCAGGGTCGGGCCTGGTTAGTACTTGGATGGGAGACCACCTAGGAAGACCAGGTGCTGTAGGCATAAAAAAAAAAAAAAAAAGTCAGCAGACATTGTTATGGGGGTACCCTTGTAAATAACTAGCTTCCTCTCTCTTGTTGCATTTAAGATTCTTTCTTTGTCTTTGACCTTTGGCATTTTAATTATGATGTATCTTGGTGTAGGTCTGTTTGAATTCCTCTTGTTTGGAACTCTTTGTGCTTCCTGAACTTGGATGTCTAATTCCTTTGCCAGGTTAGGGAAGTTTTCTGTAATTATTTCTTCAAATAGAGTCTCAATCCCTTGCTCTTTCTCTTCCTTTTCAGGTACTCCTACGATTCAGATAGTTTTACGCTTCATGTTGTCCCAGAGGTCTCTTAAACTATCCTCATTTTTTTAAATCCTTTTTTCTTTTTGTTGTTCTGATTTCGTGTATTCTGCTACCTTGTCTTCCGATTCGCTGATTCATTCATTCGCTCCATCCAGTCTACTGTCGAATCTTTCTAGTGTATTCTTCATTTCAGTTATTGTAGTCCTCATTTCTGTCTGGTTCTTTTTTATGGTTTCTATGTCCTTTTTTATGCTGTTGGGATTCTCATTGTGCTCATCCATTCTCCCCATAAGTTCATCGAGCATCCTTATAACCATTCTTTTGAACTCTGGCTCTGGTAGGTTGCTTGCCTCCATTTCATTTAGTTTATTTTCTGGAGTTTCCTCCTGTTGTTTCATTTGTGGCATGTTTCTTTGTTTTCTCATTTTATTAACCTCTCTGTGTTCGTTTCTATGAGTCAGGAATATTTATTTCGTCTCTCAGCCTTGGCCAGATGGCCTAATGTGGAAGGTGTCCTGTGTGGCCCAGTGGTGCACTCTCCCTGATTCCTTATGCCGGCGGCTCTGGATGTGATCTTTGTGTGTGTTGTGTGTGATCTTCTGTTGTTACCAAGCCTTTATTGTTGTTAGTATATCAGTGAGTGGGATTAACACTCAGGCTGACTAATTGTGGGAACTGGCTGCACCCACAGGGTAGGAGTTGTTGTTTGGGAGTTGACCCCACTGAGTGGGATTTGCCCTAGCTGGCTTGTGTACTTGTTGCAACCACCCTTTGTGTGTATCACTACTGGAACCAGTCAGGGGTTGCTCCGTTGTGGTCTGGTGCCAGCCTCCAGATGCGTTGGTTTTGTAGCCCCTTGGGAGGGGCTCCTCCGTAGGCCAAGGTCAGCCTCTGGTTTTGATCGCTCAGGGCTACCCGGTGAGAACTACAAAGTGATCCACTGATGGTTGTTGCCTATGCCGGATCCATAGGTAAGTGGAAGAGACAACGCTGCAGGCAGTGGTTGGTTATCCCCTATCCCTGACCTAGGGCAGATTAGCAGACAGACCAGTGCTCCTCAAGGCCAGAGGCTGCCTGTCAGTTGCCTGTAAGTCTCTGAAACTCGATGAGCCTCTGGGTGATATGCATGTTGGGCGGCATAGGGACCCTGGGAGTCCCCTGGGTCTATTGAGTAAATTTCCCCTCTGCCACTGCGGTGTGAGTTTACGTGCTAACGCGGTCTCTGTGGCTCCCTGTACAAGTTTCAATCGTAGCAAGGTCAGCTGCTGCCCATCTTGGGCCTGAGTGCTCCACCCCAGGGCACGGGCAGCTGCCTATCACCGTGTGGTGAGCACTCTATGTATTGGATGGGGCAGGTGCTCAGGGAATCCAGGGCCATCAGGCCAATACAGACCCCTGCCATCCTCTCAAGAGATGTTGCAGCTTGTACAGGCAGCATTGGTGTGTCCACAACTGTTTTCCTTGAAATGCGCTCACTGCGTCAGCCAAGGTCTGTTGCCTGTGCAGACTGCACAATTCCAGAGCCAAGCAGGGCACAAAATAGGCTGCAGGCACTTTGTGGCTTGGGTGAAGTGGGATCTTAGAGATATAAGGTCCCTCTGGCCAATACATCCTTAGTTTTGCTGCAACTTCTGTGCCTGGGCGTTCCTGCTGTAGTCACAGATCACAGTGAGACCAGCTGCCATCTGAGGTGGTCCCCCAGAACCCTGTGCTCCCCAGACTCAATATTGCAACTCTTGCAGGGAGCAGAGTTCTGCCTGCCACTCATTTCCGTACAGTGCCCGCCCTGTGCCAGCCAAAGTTTGTTGCCTGTGTGGATTGGGAGATCAGGGGAAGGGAGGAGGAGAGCTGTGACAGTTCACTGTCAATGGGTCACCTGAGGCAGTTTGTGGGTAGGGTGGGGCGGGGTCTCAGAAAGACAATGGCAGTCAGATCAATGCAACCTCAGTCTTGCTGTAACTTTGGTAATTGTTTGCAAGTTCCTGCAGAAGTCCTAGATCACAGCAAGACCAGCTGCTGTCTGGGACTGGCCCACAGGTCCCCGATATCAGCCCAAGGTCGTGTTGGCAGCAGTGATCTGCCTGACCCCGTCTGGGAAATGAGGCTCACAGCGCTGGCTACCAGCAGGGAATGCTTAGCCCTGAATGGACACAGGGCGTGGCAGCCATTCAGCAACTACAGCCCCGGGCAATCTGCAGGTTGGGTGGGGCGGGCCGATCCCCTCAGGCCAGCGCTTCCTAATGGCCCTGTGGGAGGGGTCTGCACAGTCCGGCTCGTATGGTCTGTAGATTGATTGCCTGGTAGTAGAGCTGGACTAAAGCACGGCGGCGGCTGCCCTTCCAGCCCTCGTTCTGGCGCCAGGTAATGCAGACTTTCTCAGAATGAATCCCATGTGAGCCTGTGACCCACCGCCAGTGTTCCGGGTGAGTGTCCGCAGGTCAGAGAGCCTGTGCGTGCCTCCTTCAAAGGGGCATCTAGGGTTTCCGTCCCCTTTCATCTCACCCAGATGTCCGGAATCCCTTCCAGTTTCTACAATCAGAGTTATTGGACTCTCTTCTTCCCTGGCCTGGGGAGCCCCCAGATGAGGCCAGTACCCCCCTCTCCTTCAGGGGAGCCTCTGCAGCCTCGCTCTCCCTCCCGGTGATCCTCCACTACCCGCGGGTGCTGGTCCAGCCCGATTCATGACTTTGCCCCTCCTACCTGCTTCAATGTGGCTCCTTTATATTACCAGACGTAGGTGTTCTGATCAGCTGGACTTTAGGTGATTCTCCACGTTGATTATTTTATAATTTGGTTGTAATTTCAATGAGGACCTCTATAAAGTTAGTGTTAGCTGGATGGTGTGATAGGAAAAGCTCCAGTCTTAGAAGGCTCTCTGGGATTAGGGAGACATTGTCGGAGTGAAGGCCGAGGCGAGACTCGCTTTGTACAGAAGTGCTGGCGTTATCTATTGTTCACTAGATGAAATCCCTTTTGATCTGTCCTGTAAAATTCTTTGGAGTGTGTGTGTGTGTGTGAGAGAGAGAGAGAGAGAATGCGGGGGGAGTTTTAAAAGCTGGTGTTTTAATCTGGAAATTTGGGGAGTTTTTTATTGACAAAGTTTTTTCAGATGATATTAACATTTTGACCATTTTTTCCTCATCCCTCTTGCCCATTAAAATATCTCTCATTAAGGGTGAAGTCTTCTCTATTGGTTTCTTAGAAATTGGGGGTAGGGCCTCCACTGAACCATCACACATATTATCCTTGCCCTTGACTACCAGCACACATGTGAGAACTGGCTATCTAAGGGAGTTAGACTTTGAAGTCCTTAAATAGGCTTTTTCTTGGTACAAAGCAGAATCTAAATCTATGAACCTCAGTCTGTAATCAACTCAGTTACCCAGCTTAGATCAAAGGGAGTTAATACATGCCTTTTAGGTGTAATTTGAATGAAGATATTCCCTCTAAAATCTATTGGATTTCAGAGAAAGAGGGAGAGGAAGAGGAGAAATATTACATCAATTGAAAGCAAAGTTAAATTTTGTACCAATCAAGAAGACCAAGGACCAGATTTAAAGGTTAAAATGTAGAGATGGAGGTGGGAGGAGCTTAGAGCTATGGAAACATGGCAGCATGGGTGGACTCTTCTCTCCTCCTTGGTACTCCCGACTCTAATCCGTTTGCCTGACTTGAGTCAGGCAGCTGCCAGGAGGTGGGTTACTGGAGCAGGTGAGGGTCCCCGCAGCTGGAGAGACCTGGGCTTGACTACTGCGCAGAGAGCATCACCTGACGGTGAACAGAAGGTGGCAGCTTGGCGTTCAGGATGGGCGATGAGCACACTCAAGTATGCTGGTGTCCGTGACCCCCGTGAGTGTCAGGAGAGGAAAGTTATAAAAACTGACCATGGTCATGTGACCAGTTGTAGACGTGAGGATTATAATAAGCATATGGATATATTGGTACATTTTAATAAAATTTGTCCTTTCCTCTGCCTATTATATAATATAAAGGGCGACTTAAACCTATATTTCAGTACTTAAGTTGCAGAATACTAAAGAGCTATTGTGACTGAACTAGAAGACAACCATCAACCATTTACAGATAAAACAACAAACAGGCCTTTGTGGCTGTGCTTTTGGGGAAAGCACGAGTGACCTTTGAGTGCATGGGGAATAGTCACACCGATCAGGACAGAAACATTATGTTGTTTACTTAGAAGTTAAAAATGAGTAAAAGGAGAGCATATGGATGCCGCATTGACAAATGGGTGGAATGTGGTAGATCATCTATTGTCAAGAAGGCATCACTACCACCCCTTCTAAGGTGTTTTCTGCATTGCAGAGAAGTTGGCCACCACACCTCTTACAACCCCCTTCCCTCTATGGTCCCGAGTTTGCCAAGGACAAAGTGACCAGCGTTAGCGCTTTTTTTTTTTTTCCCAGGTGAAAGAGAACTAGAAGCTATTAGGCTCAGGGGTGGTTGCGGCTGGATGTTGGACAGGCAGGAGCCTCAGTGGCTTTTCAAGGACGCATTGAGAACCGGATGCTTTGCTGGCACAGACTGAGACAGTTGGTGAGAGGTTTCTCAGGGATTCCTGCAAATGGAGCAGATTTCTGTAGAGCTTTTGAGAACTATTCACACTGCTATGCCAGGTCAAGGTGTTCCGTGTTTGCCACCCTGGTCTTTGGTGGTGACTTTCTTGACTCCCTCCCCCCAGATGTTCCAACACTGATGCAAGCCCTAATGCATATATTAAATTCTTTATTCCTGCAATATTTAGAATGACTTCCCTTTTTCTACAGTTTTAAATTAAATTTATTGAGGTAACATTGGTTAATGAAATTATATAGGTTTCAAGTGTACAGTTCAGTAATACGTCGTATGTATATCGCATTGTGTGTTCACCTCCGAAAGTTAAATTTCCTTCCGTCACCACATATTTGACCCCTTTCACCCTTCTTGACTAAATCTAAGCTCATGCAGATAGTTTGATGAAAAGACGTGCGTCTCAGTGATGCATTTAAGGAAAATGCTATGGGAAAGCAAATGCTTTAAGATCCAGACAAGAAGCAGAGGTACTGCTAAGCGCATTTTAAAATACAGGGACCTGAAAAAACACTATAATTTTCAGTTTGACCTTGAGATCTGCGCCTTTCCTTAGGCTTTTTAGTCTATTTCGGCGAGCCATCTACGTATTATCCTAGGAGTCAGCAAACTATGGCCTGTGAGCCAAATCCAGCCTTCACCTGTTTTTGTAAATTTTCATTGGAACACAGCTATGCCCATTTGTTTACACGTCGTCTATGATGCTTTCACCATAATGGCAGAGTTGGGTATTTGCGACGGAAGCCATGCGGCGCACGAAGCTGGAAGCTATTCGCTATTTGGCTCTTTACAGAAAAAGCTCGCTGACCCCTGTGCTGTCGTAATTCCTTCTTCCTTCAAAAATTGAAGCTTTCTTTCTCTGTCATCATCAACTTGGCTCATTTGGTGGAATTAGACTAAAGAAAAATAGTAACTTTTTTGGCAGAGATTTAGGATGCCTGAAAGAACCTTTTAGCTGGCTCAAAGTACCCACTTACCAACACTTCTAACTTGGCATAGCAACATGTCATAAAAATGTCATTAAAAATTAACTGAATTCCTCCTTAATCGTTTTGGCTACTTTTATAGTATTTCTTCCCTGCATTGCATAAGGTAGACAAGTAAGCTGTCGCCTTGCATGGTCCCCTAGGTCCCCTAGGAGCCCATTCGACACGTGTACTGTCCTGAAGAACAGTTCTGCTCCCTACCTGGCCTTTGAGTGTCGCAAATGCGAGGACTGCTCACTTCTGTCGTAGTCTTTAAAGAATAAAAAGAAAGGCTGAGATAGAAAAGTGGAACATTTCATGTCTTAAATTCAACATTTTAAAAGCAATCGAAGAGCGATTTGAGACATTATTGGAAATACAGAGAAATAGTGACGAAAATGCTTTAGAAACAAAACCCATAGTGAGTCTGTTTGAATGATTATTATTTTTGTCCATTGGCCACGCTGATCTTTTTATCAAGTGACAAAATGGAGTTTTTCCTCTACTCTGAAAAGTGTTGCTATTAAAAAGAAACTCAGGAAAGGTGTAGTTTAGGACACACGACAGCCACGTGGTGACGTTCAGACAGGACTCTTTAGCTTTTGCTTCTGATACTGCGTCTGCTGTAATCCAGTGAGCCTGCAGATGCGTAAGATAACGAATCGGTTGATAAATATTATCCACACATGTGTACATGCCATTTAAGTCCAGAACATGTTTGTTTAATTCATTTAGAAAGGTGTGTGTACATATGTATATGTGTGCATTTGGTTATTTAGATCCTACCAGATACTGGGCCCTGCTTAAGTTCCTGGGAATATGAGGACAGGGGACAAATAATGAGAGAAAGGAAAGTTCTGGTAAACCTCTCTTTCACTCATCTTATTTTAGAGAAGTAGGTCAGTTATACAAACCCCGTCTTAGCAGCCATCAAACTAAGAGCTCTAGTGCGGCCAGTCAGGCCGCCTCCCCCACACTCCCTCCTGGCTTGCGTCCTCTTCCTGTGTTAGCTTTGCTCCGAGTAACTGAAAAAACACATAGGAGGATCATTTTAAATGGCTTTTTCTTTTCTTTTCTTTTCTTTCCTTTTTTTTTTTTTTTTTTGTGAAGAGTCATCCGGAGAGTTTGTATTGGACCAGAGTTAATGCGGAGCAGCAGGAAGCCTCTGGCGCTTCTCCTTCCAGCTCTATAGTCTGATGTTTATTCTTCGTGACAGGAAGATAGACTGCCAACTTTGTTTTTAATTATTTGAATAAAATTACATACATCATTCTCCCTTTTCTCATGCCTCCCTCTGAAATCCCATCTTCTGTGTGGACTATGCTGATGAAATGGCCGGTTTTGGCATTGGTCCTTTTGTCAGCCAAGTGAGATGAGCTGAGTTAATATCCACACCCTGAAAGGAAGCCAGGAACATTTACCCCTGGCTTCTCCCCCCGCCCCCCAACTCTCAGCCTCCCCTCCGCTCTTTACCTGCCACCCTGCGGACATAGCACACATCTCCATCACGGCTAACCATGGCACCTGAATAAACATTTTCAAGTATCTTCTAATTCCCTACCTTCCCACAGCGCCCTTTTTCTTTTCTTTCTTTCTTTCTTTTTTTTTTTTAAATAGTTGAATCCTCTTTTTTTGTATTCTAGTGTAAACATGGAACAAATGTGTAACTCATCATAATGGACATCTGTTACATGAACAGTGGCGAGCTCATATCTCCCAGATTAATCACTGTTTCTATTCATTTGGAATTAGCAACCTGTGACTTCCAGTAACTCCCTGATGAAACAGAACACACATTCTTTTCACAGATGTATAGAAACAGGAATAAATCTACAATTTGGCAAATGCTCCAGATGCAGAACACAGCGCATGTTTATAATAAGAAAATATAATAACTGTCTTAGGCTAATACATGGTAACTCTGACAAAGAAGAGTTTATATAGTCGAACCTTCTTGAAAACAGCCTCACCTGCATAAGTGTTTTCTAAACTCTGGCCCCAGAGCCTGTAGTTTCCTGACAAAGTTTTCTCATGTTATTTGTCCTCCTTGGAGACTTGAAATTCCTCATCACTTAGAAGCAAGATAGAAATTTGGAGGCTATGATGCGTAACAGAATTATCGTCTGTAGGAGCCAGGGTCTTACTGGCTACCCTTCTTTGTCAAGGTATGTTTTTAGAAAGAGTGCGTTTCTGTGTGCTAGGACTGTGTAGCCAAGACATCTGTCATATACGGACCTTTGAGTAATTGAGTCTGCGTACGCTAATGATTCACAGTCGTATTCTGTTGCACATTCGCACATTTAGACTGAATATTGCACTCAAACCAGAATAATGAGTGTACAGCATAAAGTATTTGCCGTATTCATTTATGCTATGAAATAATGCCAGTTTTCATAGTGGGGTCATTCATTCATTCAGCAATCGTTTATTGATTCTGTTCTATCAGAATCTACTGGTCTGATCCTTGCACTGTTGCAATTTGGGATATGAAGACAAACTTCTTTCTTAAAAAAGGAAGAGTCTACTGAAGGAGCCAGATATGTCTACGCATGAGGCCAATCCTCTGCTAGATCCTTTGATGGGCATCTGCACAGCTCAGTGGTCAACCTGTCTTCAGTGGGCCGTAGGCAGCAAGAAGAAATTTAAAAAGACTAGAGGGAGAAGGTGGAGTCTTAGCAGTCTTGAAAGGGGGTTATTTATCTGGGAACTCGGGGAGAGTATTGGACAGAGGCTGGGGACAGAGTGGCAATGTTACTGTCTTTAGGTCGCGTACTATTTCTGTTCTTCTTCCAAAAGCAATCTTGGAGTGTTGAAGATGTAAGTTGGAAAATTATACAGCAGGGTCAGGGTTTGAGACAAAAAATGATGGACAGCTCAGACCAATTACAGTTGTTATAATCTGGTGGTGGGAAAAACATCAAGTCATTCACCTCTGGTTTCCTACAATTGACCGTGCCGAGGATAGCAAGATAATAAGAAAAGTGTAGATCAAAAAGGGTTTGCTATTAGTAATCCCATAGGGTTCAGTCTAATAGGTTTAACATGCATATGCATGGTACAAAATCCCCCCAAAAAAGAGAGAATGAAAAATATGTCTCAATCCTATCCTTCCCCCTGCCCACCCATTTACTTCCTTAGAGAAGACCACCAATGGAGTTCTTCCCAAAGACGTTCTTGCCATGCTCATAGGTTTCCGTAATGTAACACGTTGTTAAGACGCGGCTCTTCCAGAGTCAGTTCTGGCTGAGGAGTGAAGACAATGGACAGCACATTGCAAGGTACACAAGGACAGTAATTCTAAGTAGAAAACCTGAATAGAGGCCTCACTGGTTTGGAACACAAGAGTCAAGAGGATAGAGTTAAGAGGAGTTTGTGAGGGGCTTCTTTAGAGGAAGTGGCACCGAAAGACTTATCATTCCTTACCCCCAAAATCAGGGCAGGGGGACTGCTCCCCTGTCCTAGTGATGGGAGCATCTACGGGACCCACGCTCAAAGATGTGAGGTCTGTTCCTTGTATCTGAGGAGCCCGGAGGGCTGGAGCCTGACTCGTCTGAGGAAGCCCAAATGGCCTACGGTAGAGGGATGGGGCTCCATCTGGAAGGAAACTGGCCTCCCTCCAAAGCTGCGTGGGTCCCAGAGACCAGATGTGGAGTTCGTGATGAGAATGTCGGCCAGTGTAGTTTGAACAGGGGTCTTATATCAAGGTGTTGCAAGTGGGTTTCTGCGGGAAACACAACGTGAGAAGGGGTTTAATGTGCACATGTCTGGTCTCTACCCTCTCCCCTGGGGGTCAACACTTGGGATAGGGAGAAAAAGGGAGCAGGAACGGGCAGAGGGAGAATCTGAGCTGTGATGCAGGCCGAGTCAGCGTTGGCAATCTCCATGGGGTGCTTTCTTTTCATTGAGATTTCTGAATCTGGATGAAAGGGAGTCCCAGAATTTTTACCCTGGGCCTCAAGTGAAGTAATTAGTCTTGGGATACTTGAGCCTTGGAAGCAAAAGACACCCTAGTGTTGAAGTTTCTGTGGTTAGTTCTGTTGCTAGAGATAGGTGCTTGATTCTGCTTTGAGGATGATTGCTCTTCAGTTGTGGGGAAGAAAAATGACCAGTCAACCTTTGTTCGTGCAAAAGGCAAGCTGTAACTAAGCCATCTGCATAAAAATTCTTCATTGTCGGCCAGAGTTGTACCCTCACAGGAGGGGATCCTGAGGCTGGTAATCAAGGATAGATGACTGTTTCCTCTCTCTAGATTTTGGTGTGGGGGAGACGATGGTCAGAAACCATCCCAGAATGAGTGGGCGGCAGGAGTGGGGCTCTGCTCTGCAACACGGGGGACACTAGCAGCGCCACTCCTTGCGTAGCTAGCTTTACATTTTCCCTTGCACGTTACAGTTCTCTCTTTTTTGCCTCACGTGGCCAGGAAAATTTTGTTAAATGATATAGCCTGCTCTGCGATGTTAAAGGAGGCGTCAGGGTCCCTGTCATGGGCAAAGCTGTGAGAAAAGATATGCAGCCTGCTGGGACATGTTCCGAGACAGTAAGGCACTGACTTTCAGGACTCGCTGTAGCCACAAGGGCACCAGGGGGACCAGAGATACTTGGGCTGGAGAACGTACTGTAGCATGAGGGGGGAAATCTGACCACTATTACTGGGGCCGCCATTAAAGGCAGGTGCAGCCATGAAGCGGGAGCGCTTGGCACATCCAGGCATCAGTACTGGGGGCCTTTAATGGTTTCTCTAATACCCCATCTCATCCAGCTGCTGCTTGGACATCTGTACTCATTCTTTTGCATTGTCGAATGGCGGTACTTACTAGAAAATCCTTTCCAACGAAAATGAAGTTTGGGCCTCCTCACCTGCCCCTTTGTAGCTCTCTTTTTATTTTCCTCCCTTCTGCACTTTTCAGTTAAACACGGCTGTGATCAGGAGGCATGGTGTACAGTAGAAGCATTGCTTTGGAGTCATGGCTGCATGTGCTTGCAAAAATCACTGACCTTCCCCTAGCCTGAGTTTCTGCAATTATTACTTATACAATGGGGATCCTCGACTGCAGTTACTCTCTTTGACGCTCAGATTTTCATAGTTGACTAGTGGGAGCCTCTTTAAGCCGGTCCCATTTCCTTTTGAAATGACTCTGTCTTTGAAATCTTCCTTGATTTTTAGCACTACAAAATGTCCCATGCTTATCTTATATCTTCCCTGCCACTGAACCAAATCTCGAATTGGCCATTTCTCCAAGAAACGCTGATAGCTTTCAGTAGGGAATGGAATTAGAGGCCAAAATCCAGGGGCTTGGGCATTGATTTCTACCAGTCATTTTCATTGACAGAGCCAGAATGTATATATTTTTAAAACTTATGAGTTTATATTAACATTTCCAACTCAAATGAACAATACCAGTTTCTCACTTCTTTACTTTTATAATCATAACTTTGTTTTCTTATATGAAAAACCTTTTTTGTACTATTATTAGCATAATTACTTCTTGGCATTATACTACAAAATAAAGAAAATATTTCACAATAACAGTACAAATACTACTACAAAAAAGAAAACGAGTTGAATGGTAAAAAGAACAGCAAACTACTAATTGAAAAATATGAAACTTATAGAGTTATGATGAGGATTAAATGATCTATGTCAATTTTCAAGAATAACACTTTGGGCACAGTCAGTACCCCCCACCCCCACCCCCG
>NW_006431911.1:1484420-1491688 GCF_000325575.1 Pteropus alecto
GCTATTGGATAAACCCTAAATATAGCCTGGCATTTGGGTCGTCTCCAAAAACCTACTCCCATCTGCTTTCCCTCATCTCCAGCTGCTCCCTTGTGTTCCTGCTCAAATGCATTGAGTTTTTTCATGATGCCCTGTTCACTTCTGCTTTCTAGTTTTACTCGCAGTGTTCCATTCCCCTCTTTCCTTCTCTCCCTTCCAAATGCATCATCTATTCTTTCTCTTTTGAATTGAAATAATTACTTTAACAGACATTAAATTCATATATATATATATATACACACATATATGTAAATTTAGATCTGTCTTTTCTCATTTCCATACCATACCTTTTTATTATAGTAACTTTATTATATATTTTAAAACATCATTGAGCACTTCTTTCTTCATTATTACGTTTCTAAATTTTCTTGCAATTTTCATAAAACTTTACAATCATTCTCACCTAATTCAACATCCTGCCTCCCTGCCAAAAAAAAAAAAAAAAAGTCCCACAATCTGAATAAGTTTGCTTGTGATCTTATAGAAATAGTATTAAACCAGTAGGTTGGCCTTTTCATGACCTTAAGCCTTCTAGGAAAGGAACCTTCTAGGAAAGGATCTTCTCTCTTTAGAAGATCTTGTTTTAATTCTTTTAATATAATTTTGTAGTTTTCTTCATGTAGGTTCTGTACCTTCTTTTAAAAATATATTTTCAAGTATTTTGGAGTGTTTCTTGCTATTATGATTTTCTTTTAATTTCCAGTTTAATTGGTATTTTAAAATATGTTGTTTCTTAAAGTAATAAAACTATTATCTTAGAGTACTTTTACTTTTACAGAAAAGGTACAAAGGTAGCACAAAGAGTTCTCATATACTACACATCCAGTTTCTGGTATTAATATCTTATATTAGTACGATATATCTGTCAAAGCTAATGAACCAGCATCGAAACATGATTAACTAAAGCCCATTATTTATTCGGATTTTTAAAGTTTTTACCTAATGTCCTTTTTCTGTCTCAGGATCTCATCCAGGAAACATTACATTTAGTTGTGATGTCTCTTTAGCATCCTCTTGGCTATGACAGTTTCTCAGACATTCCTTGTATTTGATAACCTTGACAGTCTTGAGGAAGACTGGTCAGGTGTCTTATAGGATGCCTATTACTGGAATTTGTCTGATTTTTTTTCTAATAATTAGACTGGGTTTGTGGGTTAATGAGAGGAAGACCACAGAGATATAGTTTTATTCTCATCACGTTATATCGACAGTACATACCCACATGATCTGTCTACCAACATGACTTATTACTGTTGACCTTGATCACGTGGCTGAGGTCGCATATTGTCAGCTTTCTCCACTCTAAAGTTACCGCTTCTTTCCTCTTTCCATACTACATTCTTTGGAAAGAAGTCGCTAAGCACAGATCAGATTCAAGGAATGGGGAATTATCTTCCTCCTTGAGGGCAGATTATCTACATGAATTATTTAGAATTCTTCTGCATGGAAATTATGTCTGGTCTTTTCCATTATTTATTCAATTATTTGTTTATGCCAGTATGGACTCATGTATAATTATTTTAAACTTAGGCTTATAATCCCAAATGGCTTGATTTATTTTGTTGCTCAAATCATTCTAGGCTCATTTTGTATATTTTCTGCCCCAGCCCTATACTTAGCTATTTCTCTATGGCTCCCTGGTTCCTTTTATTGGAGAATGGCATTACAAAGCAAGGCCTGGGATAAGTGGGCTTGTTGCTACCAGGCCCTCTCTCTTGGCAGAGGAAGGAAATAAATGTTTGTAAATTAAGCTATGTATATGCACATATCTATAAATATTTCAATATGTGAACATTTGCACCTGCATTAAGCTGAACACGAAAAGTTGGTTTTGGGCAGCATCTATTCAATTTTTAAAATGGACATGTATTTTTACCCAATACTCACAATCTGGAGAGTTGATTTTATAGAAGTAAAACCATCAGTAGATAACCATATATGTTACAGGAGTGTTTATTGCAGCATTATTTATAGAAGCAAATTTCTAGAAATATCTGAGATGTCTTTAAAAATGGGAACAGTTGAATAAATTATTATATATGCATACTATGAAGCAATATGCAACTATTAAAATATGAGTGTTTTCACGTATCAGTCAGAAGAACATCAATGATTTTTTTTGGTAAATGATAAAAACAAATCAAAATCGTAGAGTAATAGAGTCCTATCTTTGAAGAAAGTTAAAAAGAAATAGGTATATATTATAATGAGCCTAAGAAAGTTGTAGCGAGATATATACCAAACTGTTAACAAAATTGTAGGATTTGGGAAGAGTTAGAATATTACTTTTATTTATATAGCTCAGTATTAATGATTTCCTACAATGATTGTCTTTTTTTTTTTTTTTTACATAGAAAACTTTTAATTTACTATACATATTTAAATTTTAGGAAGTTGCTGGGTAGATGCACTTCCTTCTGTAGTTTAGTTTCATCTTCAGTTACCTATTTCCAAGACCTTGCCAATAACTCATCCCATATTGTAAACTGCGCTCTTAAGTGAACAGAGAAAAAGACACCCTGGAATCTTCATACAAGACTCGACTGGGTGACTTGAAGATTGTGAACTGCTGATACTTCATGCTGGAAACAAATACTCGTTCTTGGAATAAGAGGGCCCTCACTCACATCAATGAAGTCGCCAAATCTGTAAAGCTTGACAGTTCTCTCGGGGTTCTGAGATATTTTCTGTACTATGAAATCTATTTTATACTTGTGTCGAAATATTTCTAATGCTACTTTTGCATCAACTTCCAGAGTTTCAAATGGAAAATCTTTATAAATTACAAGCATCGTTTGTGAAGGAACATAGGTTCTTTTTTGTTGGCATCCACTAATCAAGTCCCTTATCCAAAACTACATCATAGCAGAAGGCTCCAGCGATTACAGGAACTTCTGGAGCTCTGACCAAACTGACCACATACTCATCTTTGAATGTGCTCTGTCACACAGCCTGTCGTCATGGTACGAGAATGCCAATAAGCCTTCTTAATGTCTTCTGGATTACGATTTTTGAAAGTAAGAAATTTAATTTCACAGAATTTGGTCAGAGGCTTATAGATGTCCCGTGGCTGCCTGTCCACAAGAGCCAGTATGGACTTCCTACGGTACCACTCACCTGCGTGGCATGACCATAAGATGTTGAAATGTTTTTATTCATCACAAACCTAGTGCCAGGGTCAGTTTTCCAAATGTGTTTTAACTTCAGTCTTCTCAGTTCGGTCAGTCAGTGGTCACTGCCTGTTTTTCTTTTTATTAAAGACATCATTCTGCATTTCTATCGGTTCGGTTGGTGACAGCTGAGAAGCTGTTGATGTTGCTATAAATTTCCAGGCAGCCCTGGGGCGGCCCGCAGGAGCCGCGGCCCCCAGAGCCCCTGTCTTATTTTATAGTCTGAGATCTACTGAAATAATTTAAATCGCACGCAGAAAATATGGAGGGATGGATTTGGGCCTGCACTTAAAAAGCGCTTATATTTTACTCCATTTATTTTGTCTACTGTAAGCTCTATGCGTTGCTACAAACTATCTTTGGGGCTATTTTGGGGGGAAACATACATGACGGAACCCATAAGAGACCTTCATTCTTAGAGTTATATAAATCAGTATAGCATTTGAGAACCTTGTTTCTCTGGTAAAAAGACACCTCGTTGTATTCCAATGACAGTTAATGTTTCAATCATATAAGAAAATGTTTATACATATTTTCATATCTCCCTAGTGAATAAAAATCAATATATTTTTGTCAGATTCTTCAATTGATGTACAAGTCCTCCCCTCTTCTCCCAGGTCTGGTCCATCTCATTTTCACTTTTCACCTCTGTGAAATACCGGGGAGCGGGGCGAGGTAGCTAATTCAGCATTTATGAGTTGGTGATCAAGTGTAGCCACATTAGGTGGCTCAGCTAGCATGTTCCCTGCAGCTCCCCGTGGGTCTCGGCAGGGCTGCGGGACAGTGGTGGCAGGAGCGTGATGATTTATTCTCAGGTTGAACATTATTCCTTCTCCCCACCCCGCCGCCGTCTTGATTTTGTCCTTTGAGAAAATGCCAAGTCTTCTCAGCAGTGCAGAGGAAGACAGGCACAATGATGATAAGAAGGTGACACATTTCTTGTAGGAAATAGTCTTCAAACTTCATATAAGTTATTTTATTGAGAAATTAAATGTAGTCTACGGCCATGCCACCCTGAACAAGCCCGATCCCGTCTGATCTCGGAAGCTAAGCAGGGTCGGGCCTGGTTAGTACTTGGATGGGAGACCGCCTAGGAAGACCAGATGCTGCAGGCGTAAAAAATAAAAACTTTTAAAAAAGGAAATGAAATTAAAGATATATGTACAGGTAGAACTTTCATAAAAGCGAAGGGGAATTAGGTGAACTTTTGAGGGATACTCTGCCTCACACCGATGTAGGCTGTGAACGCTTTCCTGGAACCACTCTACTTTCGGACAGAGGGGCAACCCCATACTTTGAATTTGTATTAACAAGTAGCAAATGCTGTATTTATGAAAATGCTAACAAGCGCTTAAGATCAAAAAAAAATTAAATTTCCAATATAACGTCAGTAATCGAGTAACAGTAATGATTTAGGATTAAGGGGGTGTAGTTATAGAATATTTTTCAGAGCTCTTGTAACTAATATTTTAGAGCAAGTCTTTTCTCTGGTGCGGTTTGTTCCGTTCGTCCTCTATAACCATTTAGGTGGAATTTTCGGTATCGTCTCCTTTATGGTGGTGGTGGCTTCTTTAGGCTGCAGATAGCATAGTGGAGTGAAAACCGCCCAGGCGCAGCTGCCGTTAGCTCTGGGGTTCCGTGCAGCCTTGGCCGAGTTATATCCAGCACCTCAGGGACTCGCTTTCTCATTTCTTAAGTGGAGACAAAAACATTGTCTCAGTGATTAAATTAGGTAATATATAAAGTAGCTGGAGTGCCTGCTTAATAAATGACAGTCATTAATATACATATGCAACAATCGTATCGCTCTCTGCTTCTAAAGGGTAAGCCAATGAATGCTACGGTGAAATAGCACATAAACGAGAGGATGAGAAACTGTACAAAGGAAATGAACACATTGGTCTTGAATTTAAATGAATGTTTAATAAAGAATCGAATTCCCTTTAATACATTTAATTATCATAGCCTATTATTACAAAGAAAATGTCGGTATTTAACTCAGCCGTCAAATTTGTCATGGAACCGCATCGTATGATGAATTATTTATAACTATGGTTCAGACTTTTACCAAAACAGAATAGATTTTTTTTTTCTAAAAGATTCAGAGAAAATATATTCTTCTCAACATTAACCATATTTTCTTCAGTCCAATTAAAGTAATTGTTGCCAATTCACAGGAAATTTAGTTTTAAGAAAACATTCGTAATTTTGGGATATCCTTCATTGGAATGCCGTAAAAGCAGAACGCAGATTAGAGAAACACTTTTCAAACCAATGTCTGGAAACCAATGGGATTTTGTTTGGAATTATCTTCCAAACCCCAGTTCTGGAGCTTAACTGGTAATATCAAATGACTTTCCATGTCAATTATTCCTTCTATCCCCTCCTCGTTCCTCTGTTCTGCCAAATGATTTCCCCCACTCTAACTATGGCATTATTCATTCAACTGAACTCTCATGAACGTGAAGCAGAAGAAAAACTCACACGGTGTCAGAAGTGGAAATATCCGCTCATATTTTTGGTTATGTTTTAATGAGATGTGGACAATACATTGTCGTTCATTCATGTTACTTCCTTTTGGAAGGCCTTATGCACCGCTGACATGCGAAGCCAGCCGTGCCTTCCCAGAGCTGGATATGTTACATCTTTCAAAGAACGGTTACTTGTGCTAATATTTGAGATGAAAGCTCCTTCGTGTGGTGCCCCAGCCCACTCCATTGCTGGTATGAAGCTCCATATTTCAAACATGTCTTGCGTATGACTATCAGGCAGGATAGGCACCCACATAAGCATTTAGAGGAGGAATAAATGGACTAAACTGGATGAAGAGAAGCATAAATGAATTTTGACCTTTTCTAAGCATAAATGAAGAAAAGAATAAATGAATGCTGTTTTGTTTTTCCAAAGGAGATTCTCTGGTTCCTTATGGAGCTATTTCAAAGCCAAAAAAAAAAGGGGCGAGGGAGGGAGATGATGTTCCAACTTTCATATGGTGCGGTATTCCTTTCCTGTCTTTACTTTGTTTTTCTTTTCATCTTGAACTAATAATTCGTTTTTGTTGTATTTTGCCTTATTTTTTTTCGAATTTGCATTTTTAGTATAAGTGACAACACTTATAAAAGCAATCTAATGTATTACTAATATTTGGATTTGGCCCGTCGCAGTCACTGGTGTCTACCAGTTTCCTGTTAGACACGCCCTCCCACCCCCTACCCCGCACAAGCAAATCCCTTCTCTTGTTCTTGCCTTCCCGAAGACCATTGTGTTTCTAGGACTTTCGTCATACTTATTAAATAGTTTGTGACTTTTCACAGTTTTGTTGGCCACCACTCATATTTAAGTCCTTTAAAATAATACTTTTAATCCTATGGCTTGTCTCTTTGCAAATGGATTTATTTTATTTTTTGCTTCATTCGAAATCATGTTATGAGCAAGAGTACAGACAAGTTAGCCAGGTTTGCCATATGTATCATTTCTGAGAAAAGAGAAACTGTTGGATTCAAAGTCTAATTGTTCCCCTGAATTATTAAGGGCTAAAATTACCTATTTAGTTTTGTGAGTCTTCAGTTACTTTCATCTAGCTATATTTATGCTTTCTGTCACTAAATTAATAAAAAGGTAGAAACCAAATTATACAAAGAGAAAAATCAAGGAGAAGGATCTCTCTTCTTCCTCTCGTCCCTTCTTTTTTTGTTGCTGAGGCTTTGTCTGTTTCTTACTAAAGGGCAGAAGAAATCAAGACAAAAATCATTAGCTGCTGTTATAAAGGAGGAGACTCCTGGTTTCTTCAGGAAGGGATGGTGACTCTCTGAAAGGGAGCATCCACTCTCCAGGTCAATATGAATGCTGAAAGTGTGAGAATTATTTTTGCCTTAGGGGTTTGGATCAGTTCTTTTTCTGCTAGGTCATAGAGTAAAAGAATCACTTTTTTAAAATTTAAATTTATTTATTTAAATTAGTTTCCAGTATATAGTACATTGGTTAGACATCTATGTAGTTCATAAAATGATCCCCCCAGTTGCTCCCTCCCTCCCCTGGCCCTCCACCTAGCCAACGTAT
>NW_006431911.1:1492110-1492511 GCF_000325575.1 Pteropus alecto
GCAGTTGCTGGGTCAAAAGGTATATCCATTTTTAATTTTTTGAGAAACCTTCATACTGTTTTCCATAGCGGCTGTACCAATTCGCAATCTCGCCAACAACATATGAGGGTTCCTTTTTCTCCACATCCTCGCCAACATTTGTTGGTTTTTGATTCATTGATGACAGCCATTCTGACAGGTGTGAGGTGATATCTCATTGTGGTTAAAAGAATCACTTTTAATGTCCATCTTCTTATTGTTGTGGACTCTTTTTCCTTTCCATTCTCTTCTGCATGTCACTCAATTCTTTTTAGCACATTAACCAGAGGATAAATGTATCTGTAAAAAAATTTGTTTGGGATAGACCTTGTATCAAGCAGTGAAACAAAATTATGGAATTATCATATTTATTCAAGAAATTA
>NW_006431911.1:1492659-1522536 GCF_000325575.1 Pteropus alecto
GCAGAGGTTTCAATAAATTGTTTAGAACCTATCTGTATTAAGAGCATATTTTTTTCCTTTCTGACTATACACTGTTATGCCTGGTTTAGAATTAATTCAATTCCTAGTGACAGAAAGCCAATTCAAACCAGATAATGAAAAAAGAATATATTGATATATGTGACTAAGAAAGTAAAGAATTATTGCTGACTTCAGGCATGATAGAATCCAGGGATTCAAATAATATCATTAGGGCATATATACGTGTGTCTTTCTATTTAACTTTTCTCTCTTCATTCTCAATGGTACTGTGATTTAATAAATTTTTATTGTGATAAAATAGAACATATGATAAGCCATTTAGACTATTTTAAGTGTGTAATTCAATGGCATTCATTACATCGACAGTGTTGAGCAGCCATCGCTACTGTTTGTTTCAGAATTTTTTCCTTCGCCCTAAACAGAATTCATAACCATTAAACAGTATCTCCCCACTCCCCGCGCCCTCCGGTCCCTGGTAAACTCTAATCTACTTTCTGTCTCTATCAATTTGCCTATTCCAGATATTAGTATAAGTGGAACCATATAACGTTTGTCCTTTTGTGTCTGGCTTATTTCACTTAGCATGTTTTCAAGGTTCATCCATGTCATAGCAGATATCAGTACTTTATTTTTATGACTGAATAATAGTTTATCACATGTATAGACTACATTTCGTTTATCCGTTCATCTGTCTATGGATATTTGAGTTGTTTCTGTCTTTTGGCTGTTGTGAATAGTGCTGCAGCAAACATCGGTGTACAAATAGCTATTTGGGTCTATGTTTTCAGTTCTTTTGAATCTATACCCGGGAGCGGAATTTCTGTGTGTCTAATCTTGATTCCTCTGTCCTCTCTGTGGCTTTTTCCTCAGGCAGGCAACGACAACTTGTTCCTTACTTCTCACCTTCTTTAAGGAAGGGAGAGATTTTTCTCTCCTGTTGCCCAAATTAAGCCCTGGGGAGAAATTCTGATTGCCGATATTCTGATCTCCACTCCTGGATGGGTCACTGCCCCTAGGGAGAAGCTCCTTCACGATCATGTGACTAACAACCCACTGGGTGGGAGGGCAGTTCTCTGTGGAAAAGAGAAGCTCTGTTTCTAGAAGTAGGGGATGCTGGTAGGCGGTGGTAAGAAATGCCCACTACAGTCTCATTCCCCGAGTGGGCAGAAAACTCATCCTGGGGGTTCATCAAGGACTGTCAGATGAATCCTTAAGCCAAACATAGACTTTTGGCAAGAATGAGGGAAAACGGAAACTTGTCCGTGCTACTGATTGGAATATTAATTGCTGTCACCTCTTAGGAGAACATTTTGATGCTATCCAGCATGGCTGAAAGGGTGCAGACGTTACAACCAAGCAGTTCTGTCCCCGATATAGTTCCAAGAAAAATTTTATTACAGCCTCAGGAAACACGGACCAGATTATTCTTTGCAGCCTTGTTTGTAATCGTGAAAAATGGAAAACACCTGAAGATTTCATCAGCTGACAAAAAGATAAATTGTAGTATATTCATAGAATGGAATGTGATGCCGCCATTAATAATGACCTTGATCTATATGTATCAAAATAGTCTCAAAAGTGTAACACTGATTGAAAAAATTAAGTTGCAATGTCATAGATACTGTATTGATAGCATTTTTGTAGATGTTAGAAAACATACAAGCCTATATTCAGCATCGTTTTGGAATATATGTATGTAAAATAAAAGTATGAAACCACATACTCCTGGACAGGTTCCCAAGAAGTTAAACAGTGAGAAGCAAACAGGACAAGGAAAAAGAATCAAAAGGATTTCAATTTTTTTCTGTAATTCTTTTTTGTTTTAAAATTAGCTCAGTTAAATTGACTAAATGTGAACGGTTGTTAACTTAGGCCCGTTGGTACTGTATTGTTCTCTTTTCTTCACTGTTCTATAATTTTTTTCAAGCTTTCCACAATTAAAAAATGTAGCACACGATTAGAGTTCAAGTGCAAATCCAGTTCTATTCTTTAACCTTAACATTTTTGGATATGTATGCTGGTAGGTAGAAAAGATAGATAACGTATTGCAATTTTTTTACTTGGTGTTTTTTCAAGTATTCATAAGAACAAGCTCTTGCCCAAATCTCCCTGCTGTGCTATACTACTTCATGCCATTTTATATCATTTATGTGTTAGAACGCATTTTGTCCTTGATCTTCCCTGTGTCCTAGTATTCCCGTAACTAGCAAAATGCCCAGTGTGTTTCCTATTAACCTCGAAATTCCTACCAAGATTTAGTCTTACAGCTCTGAAACGCCTCCTATCATTTTAGCAAACAATCAGACTGCTCCCCGAACGTTAAAAGCTGGCAAAGATAAAATATCCCAATCAGTATTCCTGTGAGAAGAAAGTCCTGGGAGGTGCAGATAGATTTCAGAAATCCTATTCATTCCATAAGGGAAAAGTCATTAAATAATTGTGCGTGAGGCAGTTGGTGACAGCCTTGTCTCTTTTGGTTTTGCAAAAACGCTAACTGAAAGATTTGCAACATCTTGCTTGATTCTGAAGTGGTTAAAATTCTATAATAGGATCCTTAATGGCAAGAAAAAGAATCTCAGAGAGAGCATTGCTTGCTGAGCGCTGACATCACCGTGTGGGAATGAGTGTCGTCTTACACCATGGAATGCGCCCTATCCCTCCTCCGAGAGGGAATTTGGCTTGGTATGTAAATTAAAATATTGTTTTGAAAAATCTGTTGCATCAAATGACAGAAACATTTTTTTCTAATCCAGTTCTTTGGTACATTGTTGGCAGAGCAGTTGACAGCAGGCTCATCTAGCCAGTTTGTCTGGGCCACGCTCTTGGATTTTGTCGTGGAGTCCAATCAAGGAGAATTGTCCTTTGGCAAAGACGCAAGAACCCGAAATTCCTGGGGTCTCTTTAAATGGTTTTATCAGACGTAAGACAAAGGAAGGATGATTGAAATACTTGCAGACCCTTCAAAGAATTTAGAATATTCTCGTGCTTGTTATTTTGTTCTCCCTTTGCTGGGGAGTTGGCAGGTGAGATAGCGGTAGGCTGGCTTGTTTCGGTAGGTGGCCTTCTTCTTCTCCTCTCAAGTTTACTTGAAGGAGTCTATCCCCAAATGAAGTCTTCCAGTCTCAAGTTCTGCAGTGTGGAAATAATTTGAAACTTCAGATATGTCATGCGTTTCACAGTTCTGCTCTCCAATCTCATTTGACTGGGGTTGAGCCTGCGTTCACAGGTGGGGATTCAGGGAGCAACCGGTTCCGTCACTCAAGCTCATGGCTCCTGCATCACTTAGGGGCAGTGCTTCTCCAGGCGTGGTCCTGAACAGCATCATCAGCCTCATGGGGCCGCTTGTCAGAAATGTAGGCTCTTGGAGTCCGCGCTGGACCTGCTGGGGGCGGGCCCTTGGAGTCTGTGATTTAACTAGCCGTCCAGGTGATTCAGCCACAGCAGGGGGAGAAAGTAAAAGGGCTCAGACTCGGCCTCTTCTACATCCTTGTCATCAAATAGTTTGTGGTGAAATAACTTTCGATCGATGGCCATTTTGTTCAGAAGCTTTTTGGCGTAATTATTTTGGAATTTGCAGAAAGATATTTTTCCATGAGAAAGCGAGTGTGTTCGTCCTTAGCTATGAAGAGAGGAATGGCACTCGGGGATTAGTGTCCTTGTAAGGAAGGTCCACAGGGCTCCCTCTTCCCTTCTGCCACACGAGGTTGTAGCATCCAGTCAGCATCCATCTGGATCTCTTTTTTTCTTCAAGACATAAACTTGAAGTTATTGAAAAAGTCCTTACTGAGATCATATCTCCTGTAATGACTTCTGTCGCTCAATCGTGTCGCTTTGTGCAGAACACTTCAGAAACTAATTTGACACTTTAGGTAACAATCCTCAGACAGACAGTGACACTTCTGGTGGCAGAATGTAAATATATCACGTGTATAGGAATACGTAAATGCAAGGAATGGAAAACTGTGTCTGGACACTTCGCCTTGTAATTTTCTTGGTGTCTGTCTTTTTAAAAGCTCCTTATGGAAATAATGCTATCATTATTGATGGAGGAGGTTGAGGAAGAAAACTGACATTTACCAAACAACTTAGTGTGAGCCAAGTGCTTAACATATGCTGTTTCATTCAGTGTTCCAAACAATTCTGAGGATGGGTCATTTGGTTCAATTTACAGATGAAGAAACTGAATCTTTAATTACTTAGTGTCGTAGTAGATTGGCTGTCCAATGGGGATTTCTTTTTATTCTTTTGTTCATAGAGGAACCCAGAATTACTGTGCGGATCAGGTAGTTATGTGCTCAGGCAAAGAAGAGGGCATAGTTTCAGGATATGAAATATGATTGGGTTTAAGTCAAACATGATCATTCTACCTCTTTTCCGCTGATTTATTTGGGTGTGGCCATGCAACCTGGTTCTAGCCAATTAAGAGTGAGGGGAAATTTGTGAAGACTACTTTGAAAACCTATCCTCCCTAATAAGGTAGAGATCTGCATAAATACAAGACCTTATTCCTTCTTACATTGGGCTGTTGTCTTGTAAGGATGTGGTTCTTCGTTGGAGCTGCAGCCGCCATCTTGAAACTATGAGGAAAAAGCCAAGGCAGATCTGGCACTGTTCTGCTTCTGGATTTCTGGTTGTGTGAGTTAACAAATTCATATTGTTTAAGCTAGGTTTCGTTAGACATTATGTTACTTGCTATTGAAAAGGTACATTCTGAGAACATGTTTATCAGGCTCCAGGATAGGAGTTAGAATCCAAGTTTGACTGATGGTAAACACCATCCCGATTTGTTCTCTCTCTCACTTACCTGCCTTCCTGCCTTTTCTTCTAACAAAAACAAGGTTTGTCTACCATCGGCCTACAGAATTTGAAGTCCTAGAAAAATACCAACAACGAGAAAGTATTTGAAAACATTCTATTAAGTACAGTTTATTCTAGTCCAGATTGTGACAAAGAATACTTCATCAGTATTTTTTACATAGGCTGATATATTTTAGGTATGCATGTGATAAACACATTCTTTTTATAAAAATCCAAATATTATACAAAGCCAAAATTGACTGACTTGATCCCACTTTCCTCTCCAGAAATAATCATCTATTTTCTGTTAGTAAGATCTCTTCCTAGATTATTTTCTATGCATTTATGTATTTACATGCTTAGATCATATGATTTTTAGAAAACAGATAACATTATAGTGTATATATCGTACCATGATTTTATAACTTCACAGTATGTCTTGTTGATTTGTTTTCATGTTTGTTTAGTAATTTTATTCTTATATGCAGCTTAGTGTTCTATAGTAGGAACATACCAAGGTTTTTTTTTAGTCATCCCAATACCTGGCACATAATAGGCACTTAATAAACATTTGTGAAATCAATTTGTCTTTGAAGTTACTTACAGTATTTGTAATTTTTCCTTGTTTCAAACGTGTCTACGTAAATTTTAGAGTCAGTTTGTCTGTGGGACTTTGGGATTTTATTGGCGAGATTTGACATATTTATAATATTAAGCTTTTCCATGCATTTTTCACATACACATTTCTGTGGGATGGATACCATTGAAAGAAACTGATGACTCAAATGGGCTATGAATTTTAAGATTTAATAATTACTGCCAAAATTATTTTCAATAAGGTTTCTGCAGTTTTCTGTACTATGAATAGTATGTGATGGTGGCAATAATGGTGATGATATTGGTAATGATGGTGATGGGGGGTTGGTGGTGGTGGTGATGATGATGATGATGTAGAGATGAAAGTGATGGTGGTGACTGTAGTCAGGGTGGTGGTGATTATACTATATTGCAAAAGAACCCAGGGCTTTTCTGTAATAATTCAGTTTAGCTCTGATTATCCTCAGATGTCTGATTGCCTTCAGATTTTATTGCTCCTCATTTTGTGAGGAATCCTGATTCTTCAGCTAAAGCTGTGTTAGAAAAATTAGGCTTGCCTGAGAGTTTACATTTTATAGTTGCTATCCAAATATTGGGCCAGTCCTAGATGAATGCTGGTATTGCAATGTTGAGTAGTGCTGAATTACTTTTTAGAAATAGGGATGCCCACAACCTTGAACCACTGTCATAAAATATCCTAGAATGACTGAGGAAGACTTCTAGAAGGGAAGGCAAACAGTGAAAATAAAATAAATAACTGACTGTTGGTTCATGCTTATGTAGCTGTCTTGCTGAGTACCAGGAATCACAGCTGAAGTACTCAATCTTCCTGTTTCCTAATAAATCCCCAGGTTTCTGTATATAGGTAGATACCCAAACCTTAGAAGCAACCCTTAACTGGCTGCCTCTATTCAGAGTTTATTTTCACATTTTCAGCTGGTTTTGCAAAATCTAGAACTCCTAACCTTTATCTCATTATGGTGGCTTGTCTTCTTAAACTAGCAAGAACGATGGGCGGATTGAAAACTTTTGCTGCCACGTTGTGTGTGCACGTATGTTTTAGTTATGTTTGTTTTACAAAGTATTTATATGCCCAAGGATTAGCTCCACTAATCCAATTAACAATAAACCTGATCGATTGCAATAACTTTTGTATATCATGCTACATTAAGCATCGGTATTTATTCTTTTACATATAAAGGTTAATTCTAAATGATAAATCAAATGCTTAAATAAAATGGTTGGGAAATTTATGAATATTCTGAATTATTTAAACTCAGTGATTCCCATGTATTTTTCTAAAAATAAGGAGGTCTGGAACTCTTGCATGGAGATAATATTTTGACATACATATTTTTCAAAGATTTAAGACTTTCGAAGTATGTCCCCATGGGATGCCAAGTATCATACTGTCATTATAATCTTACTCTTTCTTGTTACACTATTGCCCAAAGGCCACTTTGGGGCAACATCTATTTTCCTTTGTAATCTGTCTGAGAGACAATATTGTACCCAGCAGAGTCATTGAGGAAAGAAGCTGTCTTCCCACCTGATTACAGAAAGCAGGCTCTGGCCCATTCCAGACAGGGACTCGCTGACCTGCCTCCCTCCTCCCTCCCCGGCTCCCAGGCACAGTGCTCCTGCTAACCAATCTGAAGTGTTGCTGAGACTCCTGCCTGTGGCCCATCTTTATGGGCCCAGATGATTCTGGAAGGTCTGTCGCCTGCTCTGTGGGCGTTGCTGATTGATGAGAATTTTACAGATTGATGATGGGAATACAGCAGAGAAGATGTATTGATTTCGAGTTAATACCCGAAAATTAGAATGCTTTTCCAGAATGCTTATTTTGAATTTCAAAAGCTGCCCTTTGTCCACTGCTGGGACCCTCACTTGCATGTTTTTGAACCGGAAGTAGTTGAATGTGGAAGCTCGGCCTGAGAATTCACACGTGGAGAGAGGCACCTTCTAGAACAGAGAACATAACCAGAATACTTGTTCTGGTTATGAAAAGAATGGTTGAGAAAAGAATACTTGTTCATTACAACTCAGTTTGGACCAGCTACACCCCATAACCTGGAAGCTCGTTAGAAATGCGGACACTTGGGCCCCACCCCAGACCTACTGAACCAGAATCTTTATTTTACTAACATTCCTTGGTGATTCCTATGCCCGTTAAAATGCAGAAGTGCTATTTTAGGCAATATTAAGATGAGAAAATATGCATTTTCTTGCCTATAGTCACCGTACTGCCTAATATCACTTTCCATCACGACAGTAGTAATTGTTTCTGAGCATTTCAAAAAAGCCTCACAGGAAAGCGTTTGCACAGATTTGCACAGAGAGGTTAAGAATAGAAATGGCAATAACGAAACAATCAAGCAGTTAATGGTAGAGCTCTAGCAAGCCATACAGTTGATAAGCTCTGTGTGGTTACAGTGGAATCCCCAGTGCTTTAAGGGCTGACCCTGAACAATTATAGGCTGACACTGAGAGATTATGGCAGTGACACACCAGCAAGTTTGGGGTGGATCAGCATGAGATAACACTGGCTAGAGAGAGAGATGAAAGGATTGGCTCACTCATTAGGTGTAGAGTTATGCCTTTTTTATAGCAAGTCCTGTCATGTCTGCACCCGACCGTTAAATGTTATGAATAAGAGAAGTGCTGTGATTGTTTTATATTGACCTTGGGTGGCCTGTAGGACCTGGCTTTTAGCTCTTGTATCATGGACTCAATTTGGAGCCGACTCATTGTCAGTATTCTGAAATAATGATATTTGACCTTGTACATTTTCAAAGTGAGGTATAATTATGCTACAATAAATTATACAAATCTTCATTTCAATGAAGTTTTGACAACTGTATGTATTAATGTTCCAGAACAAAATATAGAACATTTCCATCATCCCAGAAGGCTCCCTTCTGCCCCTTCTGGTTAATTCTGCTACTATTTTGATTTTACTCACAATACATCAATCACTTAGTCTGTTCTAGAAGTTCATGTGAAAATGAATTCGTACCTATATATTTTTGTGCTTTGCTTCTTTCACTCAGCATAATGTTTTTGAGAATCATCCATGGTTTTGATTGTATCGGTAATTCCTCTTGTTTATTGCTGAGTAGCGTTCTCTCTTGTGAACATACAAAGTTTATCCATTTACATGTCGATGAACATATAGGTAGTCTCCAGGTTTGAGCTTATCAATAAGACCACTTTGATCATTTATAAACAAGTCTTTTTGTGGACATGTAATTTCATTCATTTTAGATAATTACCTAGGAGTAGAATTGCTGGTTCTTAGGACAGATGTGTGTTTAACTATCAGAGAACCTGCCAAACAGTTCTCTGAAGTGATTATACTATTTGACACTCTGACTAGAAATGTTTGGGAATTCTGGTTGCTCCATATCCTTGCCGGTATTTGATGTCAGTCTCTTAAATTCTGGTTTAATTTACATTTCCTCGGTAACTGATGACGTTGGGCATGACTTCATGTAATTATTTGCCTTTCGTATCATCTTTTGTGAAAGGTCTGTTCCAGCAACTCTTTTGCCCACTTTTATTGGGTTTTGGTTCTTCTTCATTGTTGACTTGTAGGGGTGTCACAGATGGATTTCTCTCAACTTACCTGACAGGCCCCATGGTCTCAGTACCTCAGAGCCCAGAGTGCCTTTGTGCGTGTTTCTCAGTTCTGCTTTTGGAGATGGAGGCCTTGAACTTCGGAATGGCCCTATTCATCTCAGGGGGAAATCCCTCTTTTGCCCTGTTCCAGCCTCTGCACAATACCACTGAGTACTTCGTGACAACTTGTGGGAATGATTTGATAGGTCTGCGAAGATTTGCTCTGTGGCTGAGCTCCTTGGCATTCTTCTCTGTTTTTCCAGGCCACATGCAACCATCGAACGTTCCCTGTGGTCTTGGCTAATTTCTCCTTATTCCTTTCCATGTGGATTTCTTCTCTACACATCGTTCTGCACTGAGTGAGAACAGTCACAGCTCCCTTCTCACCTATGAAAGGCCATTATTTTCTGGAAATTTGTTCATTTAGGTCTCGTGGCATCCCCCCCTCTCAGATGGATTTTATGAAACCTTGATTTTGTAGCTTGTCAGGTTTGTGTTGGTGGTTGGGGTAAGAATGATGCTCTCTTGTGATTTTCTACCTTCTAGCCAGAAGCAGAAGTCTTACACATCCCCGCTGCCCCACTCAGCTCCTACCTGCGATGTGCCAGAAATGCTCTCAGGGCTCTGAGATACATATTGCTTTAGATGTAACAAGCCAAGAGGTTCACAGTAACCCAGCGTGGAAGCCCTGGAGTTAGTAGAAGAATCAAATCATATTTTAATTTTATGTTAATAATTTAAAGGTTAGCCATGATAGCTGTTGACCCTGAACACATTACTAAACATCACTGTGACTCAGTTTCTTTGTCTGTAAAATGGGAATAAAAAGAGTACTTGCATCACGGCGTTGCTGAAGGATTAAACAAATTAATATATGTAAAGAACTTGGGAGTCCTACTTGGCACATAGCAAATGCCTGATGAATGAAATGCTAGCTGTTATTAATAATAATATATTACTACTAATGACAATAGTTATAGCATAAAAAATTTTTTTTATCAAGGACTTCCTTCTTCTCAGCCAATCTCTTTTGTATCGTAGTTAAACCTTAAGTTAAAGCTTTCTCTAGGGCTTAGTAGGAGTTAACAGATACAGTCAATTTTCCAGTTCTATGAGCAAATAGATCAGAAAATTGTGGCTTAAAAATCGGCGCCATGGTAACAGTTAATGTTATTCAGCAATCTTTGGTTTTCCTGCCTTTGGGTGGGATTGTACCCTTGCACCCTCTTGATATGAGGCAGAGCTGTATGATTTGCACGGGCCAATGAAATGTGACTGGAGATGTATCACTTCTGGACAAGTTTTTAAAAGCTCTTTTGCAATCCAACATGCTTACTTCGCCTGATCATGGGGCCCAGGGACGTTCCAAGTGGAGGAGCTTCTGTGGAAGGGTGATTTGGAGCAGTCATAGCTGGCCTGTGATGGGCATGTAGAATAAGCCAAAAATAAACCTTTGCTTTGGACCACAGAGAATTTGGAGCTGTTTGTTACATAAGCAGCACTAAGCCTGTCTTGATTGACTGATACAGTACCTTCAGGATATGGTCCAGACTGTTTGTTTTGCTCTGGCTGGGCAAGATTGCATCTAGTGGATGTACTGGCCAAGCAGAGAACTCCTGGACACCAGACTTTGGATGGAGGAGTAGCTAGAGGCAGGGGTGCCAAGACACTGAGGTCAAACCATACCTAAGATGACGTGCCAAGTATCCAGTGTCCAGATCGGTCCAAAGTGCAGGTGTGGGACTGACAGCAGGAGACAAGAAGTAGAGCCAAGAGGTTTGGAGCTGAGTAAAGGCAGGGATGGAGCAGGAACTGAGGAACAAACCCTGGAACCAGATAAGAGGGTCCGTCCATGATGTTTCATTGCATAGCAAAGGGAGAGCCAAAGCGTGATCTTATTGGGTGCAGCTGTTTGATGTGTGGTGGGATGCCTGGCGGAGAGACACAGGTGAAATCGATAACACCTTGGGGTGACTTCTCTTAGGCAGTACCATTGTTCAGACCAGTGATTCCTTGGTACCCCAGCGTTTGAAGAACAACACAGAAACTCACCCTGTTCTGGAGAAATTTTGTGCTTGTTCTCTTTCGAATACTGAGGACTTCCCAGTCCAGGCTTAGAGGGAGATCACTCTCTGATTAGCTGGAGAATTGCTCTCGCTCTGCCAGAGAGAACCACTTCTGAAACATCAAAACACATATTTCGGCTCCCTTTTAAGGTGCTTTGTCATATAAATCATACAAAATGTTGCAAATACAGAACTGTCTGTCTGTGTTCTTAATTGGGTCAGTGATGTTCGTGCAGCAGTAATGTAAGCAGAGCATTTTAAAAAATTCTTCCAGTCCTTTTGGAATTCAGCTCACGGGCTTAACAGACATGTATTGACATAACTAACTTGTTCAACATGTCTTTCTGTAAGTTATAAGTGAGGAGAAAGTAAAGCTTTGCATTAAACTAACAGAGGAGATTTTTGCATTAGGGATAATATACTAATATGATACACACTAATAGGATACATATCCTGCAGTGAAGTTTCATCATTTAATGCAAAGTTACCTCCTACTGAGAAACAAGGATTATTTTACAGAAAATAGAAATAACACGAAGACTTTCTGGACAATCGGCAATAACCTGGGATGTAAAATAACTTGACTTGTACCTTTTGGCATGAGGATTATCCTTTTACTGAAGATGATTATCAGGGTTCTATGGAGAATGGATGGTCAGGCCTGGAGAATGGGCAATTCCTGTTACTATATACCAGGGACCAAGCTTTATAAAAGCTTGTTTTGTTCTCAACTGTCCCCTTAATAAACTAGAAAGGTAGGAAATGGTTGCATAAATCTGTTTTTATGTGCAGTTATGAAGTTTAACATTATTATTTATTAAGTTGTTTGGGTTTTTTTTTTTTTGGACAATTGTCTTACCATAGTAATAATATGCATTGACATACATTGGCACATTCACTTATATAGAATAGATGTTTCATAAGTGTTTGCCAAAAGTGATTTTACAAATAAATTTATAAAGTTTGAAATCTATGTCTTCAGAAAGCCGAGAAGAACCCTTCTGTAAGAAAAAAAAAATCAAAACAATAAGAAACATTCCAGTAGTTTGCAATATATGTGTGTATGATCTGTATTACATATATATTATATAAATATATATACTTTATAAGAAGTATTTCTGAACAGTATTATCAAATAATCTTTAGGTGTTTAGAGGACGATTCGTACAAGGTAGATTCAAGGAGAAAAGCTGCCTTAAGTTAATTTATCGATTCTTTGCTAAAGGTATTTACTCAAAACGTCAGAAGTAGAGCTTTAAAGTTAAGTGTCTGGAGAAATTTAAATATATGTGAATTCGTATGTTTAAGTCGAAGAAGAATGTTGACAGAAATAAATCACTTCTAGAGAGAATTCCCAGGACTGCATTTCTTTCATTGAGGCTCTCCTGGTCCTTGTGCAAATACGTAGCCCTTTAAGTACTAGCCCACGTAACTCACAGCTTTATGTCGGTGCGCCTCTGTTTAGTTTTGGTGTAAAAATCCTTACTTACAAAAAGGGCAGTTAAGTATCGTACTACATAACGGTGATCCATTTTGCCCGACTTAAGAGTTTGTACTTAAGGAACATAAACTAAAGTCAGAGGTAATTCAATTAACATTCTGCACACACAAAGGTATGCTTGCTTTTCAGCTCTTAAGCACAAAGCAGCCCCATTAAATTACAGCAGTAATTATACCACACGTACATATTCTTTAAAATGTCATGAATTGCAAGGCCAAGTCTAATTTGAGATGTTTGTCTGTCTACCTCGGGAGAATCAACTGAAATAGAAATCTTGAAGCCAGATAGCTCAGCTCCTTATCCTAATTTACAGAACAAAAATTGTCACCTTCCATTCTCAGATGTTTACCTGATTCTCCGTTTTCTTACCAGTCAGACTAATTCGTCACCGATCTCCGTGGATGCTAGCTCTGAAATAGCTCTTGAATCTGTCCACTTCTGTCCATTTTCTTCGCCGTTTCCCTGGCTCAGGATGCCACCTTTTATCACCCACATTAATGTCGGTGGTCTTCTACCTGATCTCCCTGCCCCCAGACTGTCTCCCCCAACCTCTCCTCCACTCTGCACAGAGCTGTGCTTTCAGTAAAACGAAATCACACCGAGGAGGCCGCTGCGAGTCTCAGCTTAGACACCGCTTCCCCAGGCCTTTCCCTGGTTCCCCGTATGCGGCCCTCCTGAAGACCCTGCAGTTAGGTCCTCTGTTGTATCAAGTGTCACACTTGACTGTGGCCTCTCATGTAGTTGTCTTTTTTAGGAGATCAGAAGCTCTGTGAGGTTAGGGACTGTGCCCAGAATCCTTGGGGTCTAGCCCCAGGTGGACTCTCAAATTCTGCAGGACTTGATCACACCTCTTGAGCCAAGGCAGGTCTCAATACTCATTTCCTCATGCCCAAGCATTGGTGGCTCTAAGGGACAATCTCCCAAGGTGGCATGTCTCAACAGGCTTTATCTTAACTAGTGAGATGGGTAAAATCTTCTACATGTTTCCTCGAACTAAAGGTACCAACCTAAATTCCTTCTTTTGACTTTGACTAAAATGCTGGTAATGAGATTTTAAAATATTTTCATTTTAGGCATGCTTTACGATGTTAATATGAAATTATATATAAGTATGCTGTAAAGTGTGATATGAAAATCTGCATTTGTGTAGAATGGGGAGAGGTATTAGTTCTCTTAACTGTTAACATGTTAGATGACTTTTCATGTATTTTTTTAAATTTCTTCCTTTAACACCTTATTTACAGGCTTTTCGCTAAAAGTGAAAAATTTGATTTGGTTTAGGTTAGAAAAACGTGATATAGGAAGAAAAATTGCATGTGACTTTCTGTGTGTATTTATAATTTTGCATATATAATGATTCATTAATGACTATGATTAAGTGATAAAAAAATGGAACATGTGGGAGTTTGTGGAACATATGTTCATTCACAGCTCTATTGTGAAGGAAAGGTCATTGTCAGTTCAAATGAAATCTTCCCCCCGCCCCCAGCTTTATTGAGATATAATTGCCATAAATGGTCGTATAAGGTTAAAGTCAAATGAAATCTTGTCTTTATTGTAAGTGTTAAAAATGTGTAGTGTCGAACGGACTTGGTCCCTGTTCTGAAAATAGTAGAAATAGATGTAATTCTCCTTGCAGAAGTAAAAACAAATATTATTTAATTATGGCCACTAATAAATTTGGCATAAAATCTCACACAAGAAATACATAAACATATATGATAATTATAACACAGAGTGAGGAGGTAGGAGGGAAAAGTGGATGGGGGTATGGAGGACCCATTCATTGTATCTTACTTAGCTTATCCAATGCATTTTCCCCAGAAATAATGTGGTATTCCAAATTTAAAGAAATATAAAACTGCCTCTGATGAAACAAAATGACCTGAAGCATATACATATGTGCGCATGTGCGCACGTGTGCGCGAACACACACACACACACACGCGCGCGCACACACACACAGTGAATTGAACCCGCAATGAGTGTTAGAGGCGTTCAGACATTAGTAAGTGGACGAAAATGTTGCAGTCTAGTGAATACGCCTATGAACTGAAAGATTTTTGGAAGCATCCTTCCAGAGTGACTTAAAATATGCAAGGCGCTCCTTGAGGATAAAATTTAAAATAAAACGAAATCAGATGCATTTCTAGGTTTCAAACCAAAGTTTCTTACTACTTCAAATTTGAGCCCTTTGTGAAGATGGTTTCAAAGATAACAATCTAAGTTTTTTTTTTTTTAATAGCGTCCCTCCAGAGAACTGAAGCATAGCCAAATCCCTCAACATACAAAAGAATAATCACTTAAAAGAGAAAAGCAAGTCATCCTGTTTCACTTGGTTATTTTCTCTTCCAAATATGGAATACAGGAATCTAGAAAGTAGGGTAAGAGTGAGTTAATAGTCATCGTGTTTTATTTATCTTGGCTTTTAAAATACACATTTCTTACATTTCTGGTTGGTATAATTTCTATATTTACCCAACCAGCCTTATATCTTTTCCAACTTTTCACTTTAAAGTGAAAATCTTAGTCCATGTTTCTCAGGTTTTCCTTCTTCGTTCCCAGACATTGTTCATCATTTTTTTCCTAAGAGTCTGTTTACCCAGAGCATATTGGCGGGATATTTTGTTTTTGAAACAAAATTTAAACACATTAACACCCAATCAATGATGTGTATAATATGTGTGGGTAAATGCAATTACATAATCCATTTCTATTATCCACAGCCAGATACAGGATGCCAGTCGTTTGTTGGTTTGTAAGTGGTTATGTCTTTGATTAGATTATCTTCACTCGCCATGCCTGTGACGACATAGATGTCTTTTATTTTCCCTAAATTGTCTAGGGTATCGGTTTGCATAGGGCTTCTCTGAGACGGGGTTCCTCAAATACTGAGGAGCCTTCTCACAAATCTAGCTCTTATAGCTGCATTCAAATAAAGCTGAAGTCAATGCGTTAAGGTAAGCAGTACTGTCTGCAGTGACAAGTGAGCCACAGATCTCCGTGACATAAGCCAGGATGGTCGATATGGTGTGGAGAAGGCTTTGCTGCATTCGGCTGTTCAGAGGCCCAGGTTCCATGAATTTTATGACTCTACTCTCCCCCGAGGAATTTGACTGGATCATCTACAACCAAGTGGTAGAAAAATGAAGAGAGAATGCACAGAGACCTGTACAGGGGGTTTACGGGCCTGGCCCAGTAGTGACAGACATCACTTCAACCCATATTATGTGGGCCAGAATTCGGTCATATGTCCTGGTGGCATTGCAGAGGAGACTGGAAGATCTATAACATTTAGGCTACCATCTCTGCCATCATTCAGGTCGATCTGCTATGATTTCATTGGCATCATAAAGGTCCCTGGTATGCGCCAAATATTCTCCTATGGCATCTGATTCCTTGTTTCAGCTCGAATCAAGGTTGAATGGCAACACTGATCCCTGTTAAGTGAGACTTTAAACTATTATTTGTCGTGTAAGCTCGCATGTGGAGGAAGGCTTTGAAAGCAGGTCTTGCTTGATGGTGGGTAGGAAAAATTCCCAGGGATATGGGGTGCCAGATGGGAATGAAATACTGTAGGATGAGTGAGATGGTTGACCAGTTATCCCCTACATACTTACAGTGACATAACTTCGGACCGTCCAAGAAGTACAGTTTTAAAAGCTGCTGGACCCCATTCCTTCTCGTTGCCACCACCATTTTTTCCCCCTTTCCTGTAGTCTTATTTGGATTCTCTAGGAAACAGACTCAGAGATGGAGATTTGTATGCAAATAACTTATTGGGGAGTTTTCTCAATACCTTTGGGGGAAAGAAGTAGGATAGGTGGAAGAGTCGAAATGGGTCAAGAAGCTGTAGAGCTGACATGGATCTTCAAAGTTGTCTTGCCTTGAGGCAAGGGGGCCAGGCCTTTAAAGCCCTCTCCATTTGACAGGTGTTGGATGTGAGCTTCACTCAGGAGTTACGAGCTAGCGTGCAGTGGCTCTCTTCCCCAGTAGGTAATGCCTAGAGAGGAACTGAGCTGTGTGAGTCATCACCACGCAACAGCTGGAAGTCTAGGCAGCACACTCCAGCATCTACTAGTGAGATCTCTAAGAAGTAGACACACAGATCCAACATTTTATTTCAGAGACGATGATGACCCTTCGGCCTCCACCACTGCTTTTCTGTAACTCCCCACCTCCTTGGAATACTGTACAAGAAGGAGCAGGAAGGAAGACCCCACGAATGTGTTTTCAAAGGGCATGGTTCTATTTGGCAAAATGCTTTTGCAAAGACCAGCTTTGCTCAAGCTCTGCTTTTTACACCCCTCCCCACAGCCTGGAATGGCCTCTTCCATTTTCCTAGCTTATAAAAAATGATCCTCATCCTTTCAGATGTTTTTCAGTTTTCACTTTTGCGAGGCATCCTGTTACCTGCATTCTAAGGGAATTCACACTCACCAGAAATCCTTTATAGTAATTACTATCTGAGTTATACATCTGCTACTCATAAAGTACTGTTTTACATTGCTAGTTGTCTTTTCCTGTGTGTATCTTCACCCAAAAATGGACATACTCAAGGGCACGGGTTATGTTTTATAATCTGTGACTCATCATCAGTGTTGGTAGAAAGCAAATCTGAAGTTATTTCATTAGTTTGATAAATATTTATTGTGCACCTATTATATTTGAGGCACTCTGTTGGATTCTGGGGAGACGTAGGTAAGAGTTTTCACAGTCAGGAAGATGAACTTCATTGCAATGTAAACAGTACCAATAGAAGTTTAAGGTGATACGGAGGATCTAAACTGTTTGATGGAACAAGTTGGATCAGGGGTGAGGGAAGAGTAAAGGAATGTGTCAGAGAGATCAATAACTATCAATATGATGGTATAAAGAACTCCGAAGGCCAGGTGCTTTCTTCAAAGGATGGTTATTAGGGCAGAAAGTTGGGAAGCGGGAGCAGAAAGAGCCTAGCACTTGATGGAAGTGGCCCTAGATTTATGGAACTACGGGTTTAGCTCGGGGTTTTTCAACTTTGGTGCTATTGACATTTGGGGCTTTGCATCTTTTTGTTGGAGGCGGAGGTTGTCCTGTGCTTTGTAGATGTTTAGCAGTATCTTCTACACACTAGACGCTACTAGTTCTTCCCAGATCTGACAAGGAATAAATCTCTCGATATTGCCAAATGTCTGCTAGGGTTCCAAACCATTCTCAGTTGAAAACAACTTGGCTACAAACTTTAGCCATAGGTAACACTTGTCATGGTAGCAGCCTCTCTATGAGCAACGGACATTTCCTTTGTGAAGTAGAAAAATTAGGAGTGCGTTTATTGCAGATGGAGGTCCAGATTCTGGCACTTGCTTTTGGCGATAATGCACTTGTATTATCTACACTCTCGATCTGTCCACCTCGCAAAATATCTCTGCAGCTGAGATCTGGTATATGGACTCTATTTTCCCCATGTTAATAGCTCAGCTTTTTCAAGTGTTTCTTATGGAATACATGGTCATGGAATAAAAAGATTGTAGTTAATAATCATTTGTTTATTATTTTTTGGAAACTTTGACCAGCAGGGAAGTATGAGGATTTTTAGAAATCACTAGGGTACAGTGAAAGTTGCCAATAAAACTGTAAAATAATACAGATGTTGTTATGAAGCAGAAACATGTTATGTTTTAAATAAATCAGTATCCTTAACTATTAGCAAGAGAACTTGAGTTTTTAAAAAAGAACAATGGTATTATAATTTTATTATCTTTTTCCTACACATCTGGAATTTTGAAAACTTTCTGAATAAAAAAATCCCATTAGATTATTTAAGTCACTCTTGAGTTTAATTGTAGTTTTGAGAATATATGGAAAAGTTCTTTCCGCCTCAAATCTTTTATCCTTTTAGAGAATCTTCTTAATTTTTGAAAGAATTTATCTGTGAGTTATTGCCTGATGTATGTTGGTGAAATTCAGACGTAGTCTATAAATTTTGTTTTAAAAATCACACATTATTTTTCTGACATAACTATAACATTTGAAAAATAGAGACAAGTATAAAAAAGAAAATACATGTAATTTATAATAGTTCGACATAAATTTTTTTAGTCTTTTTTCTTTGCTTATATTTTAGTGGCTCCTCAACTTCAATGTAGATAAGAATCGTAGGGAGAACTTGTTTAAACAGCATGTTCTACCTGCACAGCAAAACAAGGGTACAGTATGGGACCTGGGAAACAGCATTTTAACAGATACTCCAGATGATTCCGATTCAGATGGTCTACAGAAAGCACTTGGAAAAACTGATATATATTCTTATGTCTCCATTATATCAGTACCCTACACTGACTGGGTAGGGGAGGGAGGAAACTATGGATTTTTGCCTTTGCTTATTTTAAAAAGAACCCTGTGCCTGTCAAAATCAATTCTTTCTACAGCAATTACCTTCTATCTAAGACACAACATTCATTCTAGTCTTTCAGTAGCCCTTTGGGCTATTTTCCATGGACTGAGAATCATTCAGTGTTTTTATTTGCCTTGTATTATTTGGAACAAATATGTGGATAATCCATTTAAGAATTAATAATCTCCTCTGAACTCCCAGAATATCTGACCTGTGTTTCTCCTGAGATGTGTTAAGTCCAGGCAAGAGGTAATGGAGGGATGTAACACACAGTATCAGTGTGGAAGGAGAGGGATAGCGCAGACCTGGATGTTTTGGGGGGACAAAATCTGTAGTAATTAGCACCTGTAAGCCACGTGGGTAAATGAGAAGGGGATGTCCTACGTGGCCTCAACTTTGTGAGCCTGGGCAGCTTGAGAGGAAAGCAGCAAAGAGGACCTGTGTTGGGGAATTTGGGGGTGTGGGGACAGGGAATGAAAGGAGGGAAGCGTGATGCAGCGTCAGGAGTCAGTGGATCATCCATTAGAGATGTATACAAGCAGTTTAGAAATTTCGAACCATGCTCAAGAAGTCGATCATGGTTTGACATAGAAAAGTAGGAGGCAAAGGAGTGAATGGACTAACCAAAAGAGAGTAGATGTTAAAAGAGCGCCCCAAACTAAGCCATGAAGTAAGCCTCCATTTAGAAGCCTAGGGAGAGAAAAACAAGGAACAACACAGATAAGAAATAGACAGAGAGGAAGTAGGAACACCAGAAAAAAACGATGTGGAATCAAGGGAACACGTTAGGAAGGCATGTCCAGCAGGGGCAGATCCAGCAGAATCCAAAGAAGGGAGAGACTGAAATAAAGTCGTTGAGCTTGCTGGCCAGGATTTCTTGGGTGATCTCTGATAGAAGTCCAGTTACTTAAGTGGACTTATATGAAGTGAAAAGCCAGGAGCTTAAGAGAGAACTTAAAACTCAAAATCACAACAAGGACTTCATTCTTCCAAGTTCAGGCGTGATTTGGTTCCTTGTGTTCATTGTGGATTTCTGTCTGCAGGATAAGTATTCGCCTGAGGTCTTCCCTGCTGACCCTTTCAGTGTAATGCATTCAGCATTCCCGGTGGTCCTCCACGACCCTCATTTGAAGCTCTCTGGATTAGGTGGGGCACTTAAGTGGAGTTAATTGGTTCAACTGGCAGTTCACACCAAGGCAGCCGGTCATCTCTGGACTGAGCTCTTGATGGGGTACACCAGGAAATGAGAAGAGCGTTGAGCTAGTCTTCTATAACCCTTCCATTTGATGTCCACAATAAAGTCACTCCCCCTTTTGTTCACCTAACACTACCTCAAATATTAAAACCACCGATTCAACTCATCAGATCCCTGAAACAACTTAGTAAAATGATGTAGTTCACATGTTTGGCGAAGGCACCTGGCGGGGTCGATGGGTACCTGCTTGCATTCCTTTCTAAGGTTCAAAGCACATTTTTAAGAAACCAGCTAATTTTCTTCAGTGAATCCTATTTCGTTGTCAGCTTCTCTACTGGGAATCATTTCTAGCAGGGCAATAGGACCAGGAAAATCCTAAGCTAAATCACTTGGAAGTTGCAGAGTCGAATTTGAGCCCTGCTTGCTCTTACTCCATTGCCAATATTTCCATCATACCATGCTACCTTGACAGGTCATCTTTCTCTTCAAATTTTGCTTTAAATGGAAAGTTGACAAGTTTTTTTTTCTGCTGCCTCCTTATGGTACATAAATACAATTAAAAAATAAAACCAAGAAAACACATTATCAAATTGATTATGCATCGCCCAAATGCATAGGAACGAAAAATTTACCCTTATGCCCATTCACATTGCATGTGCAGCTAACAACACGTCCTAGTTCCCTAATGTACTTCTTCACGAGCTAAAAAAAGGACCATAATGAACTTATTTTCTATAACACATCCCTAATGTTTATAAATGTTTTATATAAAGTCAATTCATGGAGTTAAAATCCTACAACCAGATTATGAAACCTGACAGATCCCATCGTTTTAAGGAAAATGTTGAAAATGCCTAATTCAAAGACATCATAAATTATTTATATGTAAGTTAACAATTTTAAAGTCTCAGTTTTGGCTTGCCCTCATTTTTAGAGAAAGAACAGGTTGTTTTAGGTCAGATGGCAAGTTGTAAGTATAGTTGTATGAGATAGCAACTTATGTCCAGATATTGGGATGTGGAGTACCCCACAATGCATGCAGGGGGAGCTGTGCATCTTATATCTCGATTTGAACACTGGGGCATGGGTAGTGTAAAGTTCAGGACACCAGGTCTAGGAAAGATGCGGGTTTGGTTTTGGATGCTGGATGTGTCCAAGGTAACATGATCTGGCTGCTGGGTCAGAGAGATAGTCACTGGAAGGACAGAGTTTGTGGTAGATGATGAGTCACTCAGAGGAAGACCTCGGGCAGTGGCTATGAGTCAATGGGAAATGTCAACTTTGTCCCTTGAGTGATGGGTGGGAATTGCAAGAGAGTTCCATGCTGTCCCAGTGGAGAACCCAGAGAGGGACTGTTGCCACAATGGGAATCATGGGAATCATGACGGCCAAAGTTTGGGTAGCACTGTCTCCACCTGGTGGTAGGACTTGGTGTTCCGTGGCCACATTGTCTCAGAAACTCTGTGGCATTGAGCCTACAATGATAATCTCAGCTACAATGGACCGAGAAAGAGAGAAGCGGACAACTTCCAATTGATTGGTTTTTGATCCTATAGTTCCATGACCATAAATACTTTATGTGTGTGTGATTAAGTTTCACAAAAGTCAATGAAACACAGCAGATATGAGCACAGACTCTGGAGCTGGATTACTGGATTCAGCTGTAGGTTCTTAGACAAGTTACCTGACTTCTCTGTGGTTCAGTTTCTTGATCTGTAAGTTGGGGATAATAGTCCCCAATCATTAGTTTGTTATGAGTTTTAAATGAGTTAATATTTGTAAAGCATTTAGAGCCATGGCTGACATAGAGTAAGAGTTCTCTAGCTACTATGTTGTCAAAACTAAAAAGGGGACTACTGTAATCATGATAGAAAACCAAACACTAGAGCCTCTGCAAAGATGTAGCCAAACCTAGCTGTCAAGAGAGTCGTGTTGCACTTTAGCCATGACATGGCTTGTTCTTAGTTAAAACAAAAACCCAAACAAAATGTGATCTGGTCTTCTATAAATGAGTTCAATAGATCAGTAATGCAGAGATAATTTATTTGAAAAGAAAACAGAATAAATTCCTACTCTTGTCACTGTGTTTGTAGACTGCCCTTCTTTAAGCAAAGAAGCTGTCCTGATGTATCTCCATGTAATAGATCATGTGCTAGCAGAAATGGCTTTACACAGAGCCATTCTTTTTTTTAAATCTGGTTGCCCTTCTTAGCAGCATCGTTTATTGTTAAGGACCTATTGCATGACCTTGAAGCGAAGCAGATTTAATCGATGTAGCAAAGGATTCGTTAGCACTTGTATCTCACCATGAAACCAGATGAGCGGGGTAACCTGAGAAATTAACTGGAAGTTTTTTTGTTTTTTTTTTTTTTTTTTTTTGCCTGTAGGCTCTCACACACACGCACACAAATAAAAGGAATATTTTTTTCTTCCTCTTCTTTTTAATGTACGAAGCCAGGTGTGGCAGATTGTATTTTTTAAAAAATGCCACAGCAATATGTACAGTCCCATATGTTCCTTCAGAACCATGACATATCAAGAGGTAGAATCTACTCCTCCTCCTTTGAACTTGAGCAGAACTTTGGGACTGGCTCGCTAAGTAGAATGCAGAGGAAGTGACACTGGATGATTTCCCAGGCCAGAGCCTAAATAGTGTTATGGTTGTACCTGGCTCTCCCTTTGAGATACTCACCCTTGAGATCTGGCCACCATGTTGTGAGGAAGCCTCAGCCACATGAGGAGACCATTTGTTTATTCTTGACACTAGCTGAGGGCCCCTACTGGAAACCAGCATTAGCCGCCAGACATACTAGCCTCCAGAAAAGTCCATATCCTAGCCCTCAGCCTTTGAGTAGCCCCAAATTACAGGGTTTTGAGCAAAATAAGAGTCGCCATTGCTTAAGGGGCTAAGTTTGGGGATGATTTGTTAATCAGGATAAGAGAACTGTAACCCCAGGGCTTCCGGTTCTGGAGCTGTGTATAGTTTTTTTTGCTTCAGGGGATGGTTAAGAGGCCTTTGGTTTTGAAAGTCAGCGAGTACAAGATCAGGGCTCAAAAAGTTTGAGAAGGGAGGCAGCAGTGTGGCCCTTAAGGAGTAAAATTCCCAAGTCTAAGAATAAGAGCTGGGAGTTCTGAGAGCCTTGGAGATGGTGTTTTTACCCCCAAGTAGGCTTTGAAGAAAGACGGGACCTCTGATAGGCTGGCAGTGTGGGGGCCTGTGGACCAAATACTAAACTCATTGATCTTGGGAGTGATGACGAAGGCTGTCATGATCCCTTATGGAGTGCGTGTGTGCGCATATGTGTGTTTTGGGGGGGATTGTGTCAAAAAAGCCAGCTGCCTTCAGAGGGACCAAAACAGCTAAAACAAAGAAAGGTGGCAGAGTTACAAACACGTACTGGAAGACATCCTTGGAGTCCTTAGCCCCTAAGCTCCTTGTCTGGTCCTGGGAAGGAGAAGGGACTCTCAGAATTTATTTTGATGAAGGCTTTATGTACAGATACATGAAAATTGTTAGCTATTTGTTATAATATCATTTATCAACTGATTAATTTGCTGGTTAATTTTTTTTTACTAATTCGAAACGTTATATTATCATATACCAAATATCTTAATATATTTGATTTTTCTGTGTTTTGTTCCATTAATCTGTCTGTTTATACCACCAAAATGATTCTATTTTAATAATTATGTCTTTATAATTATTTTAATATCTTGAAGAGAAATGTCTCATCAGTATTTTTATCCAGAACTTTCTTGGCTTTCTCACAAGTGTATTGCACCAGGCAGGCTCTCAAATCATTTGGTGAGATCACACCCCCCACACTCCAAAATTCACTGGGGCTTTGATTGTGATTCTCTTACATATAAAGAATGGCAGATTGAACACACAAGCACTTTAACTCCTCTTCCACCCAAAACCCCTCTAAATGAGAATGAAGAAGTGTGTAAAGAAGATATAAATAGACGAGGATAAAAAATGAGATAGGAGACAACAGTGACAAAATTTTGGAAGTCGATAGGCAGATGGATGGGAATTAAATGACTTAACAGACACACGAGAAAGCTGAATCCTAAGCCGGAAGTTGGGAAAGGGGAGAAATAACCTAATGTACATTGCAGAATCCTCTAAAGGAGCAGGATTTGGCAGGTAGAAGAATCGGTTGAAAGTCAGTTGAAGAATTTACTCCCTCATATCTCCATTCCAAATTTAGGCAGCTGAGCAAACATCCCTGCCCCATTCTGGAAGGAGACTTAAGGTTTATTCTGTAAAGAGGATAAGCAGATGATCTTTGGACTAGACAATACTGGACGCAGCTGAAACGGAGACCAAGTAGAAAACATGGGGATTAAGGTCCACCTTATCAATGGGAGTTGACATCTCCAGCCTTCTTCCTTCGCATGGCTCCAGAATTTTGGAAGTCGGGCATGTATGTTCTATGTAAGAGGTCAGAAGTATCTTCTCTGGAAACCTAACTTCTAAGAGAAATGAGCACAAGATACTCAAATCAGACGTCTTCCGGCTATCACCCTGGAGATAAAAGCGTTGTTGACAAACACCCTCCGAAGAGCTCCCCATCGTCTTTTTAGTGCCCTACTATTAAATATGACCAGATGGCCAATGACTGCCAGACATTTGTTTAAAAAGAATGGCAGATTTGACTTTGAGTGGTTGAACACACAATGCGGTGTACAGATGTTGTATTACAGAACTGTATACTTGAAACCTATATAATTTTATTAACCAATATTACCTCAATAAATAAAATTATAGAAGAGGAAAAACTAAGTTGAAATACCAATACAAGTGGAAAGAAAAAATTATAATAACTTCAGAGAAGATATAAATTTATGAAGCAAAAGTAGAGACTACAAAAAAGGAACAGTGAACAGAAAACTTTAGAAATTAAGAATATGATACCACAAACTGTCAGAAGATAAAATCAAGGGAATCCCCCAGAAAGTAGAATAGAAAATAAGATTAAAAAAAAAAAAGACCCATCTAGAATGTTCTAGAATAATTATAGTTCTATGGATACAAGACAGAGAGAGCAGAGGGAAGGAAATCATAAAATAACTCAAAAAAGATTTCCCAGAATCGAAGAACAATGAATGTCCCGATTAAAAGGGATTAGTAAGTGTCCAGAACAATGGATGAAGTAGACCAACTCCAAGGCACATTATCAAAGAATTTCAGAAAGTTGGGGACAGAAAATCGATTCTCCAGAATCTCAGGGAGAAAGAAAAAAAGTACAAAGTATCAAATGTTAGATGACATCAGACTTATCGGTAACAACAGTAGAAGCTAGAAAGCAGTGAATCAACAACACATTCAAAACTCTGAGGAAAAACAACTTCAAACTGAGAATTCCTTATCCGGTGCCAGAAAACAAAACTTACTTCTTACGCAGCTCTTTTCAGGACCCTGTTTGAGATACATTTCTACAAAATTATGGAGTTAATCAGGAAAGAAGAAGACGTGGGGCCAGGAAATAGACTCCAGCCCAAGAGAAAGGGAATCCCCCTAACGGCAATGAACGGCGATTCCTGGATGGCTTCTGGTTACAGGTATGCGCCACAGAAGGACATTTCGCTCAGTGACAGACCACATATATGATGGTGGTCCCATAAGATTATAATGGAGCTGAAAAATTCCTATCACCTAGTGACGTAGCCATTGTCATAGCATAGTGCATTGCTCATGTGTTTGTGCTGATGCTGGTGTAACCAAACCTACTGCCTTGTCAGTCATATCAAAGTATAGCACATAGGGTTATGTCCAGTACATAATACATGATAGTGATAATAAACGACTGTCACTGGTTTACGTATTTACTATAAGTTTTATTGTTATATTAGAGTGTACTTTTCCTATGTATAAAACAAGTTGGCTGTGAACAGTATGCCGTGTTATGCTTGAAGCAGCCTTTACAGCTTGTGTTTACTGCGTCTCTTGATCACATCATTTTTTCCGCATACTTGATTTAATCCTGTGTTTTGTACGGTAACATGTTGTACAGGCTTGTAGCCTAGGAGCAATAGGCTAGACCACGTAGCCTAGGTGTGTAGTAGGCTAGACCATCTAGATTGGCGTAAGTGCATTCTATGACGTTTACACAACGATGAAATCACCTGAGGATGCATTTCTCAGAATGTATCCCTATCAGTAAGCGGCACATGACTGTATTAGATATAGTGGGAGGCAGAATTGTAAGATGGCCCCCAACATTTCCACCCCCTGACACACATGCCCTGAATGTTCCCTCCCCTGAGTCGAGGCAGGACCTGTGAACGTGATGGGATATCACTCCCATGATTAAGTTATGTTATAAAATGAAGGTTAGGAGCTTTTGCAGATGTAATAATGTTCCTAACCAGTGGATTTTAAGTTACTCGAAAGGGAGATTATTCATGGTGGGCCTGACCTAATCAGGTGAGTCCTTTGAAAGCGCATCTAGAGATCACAGAGGAAAGACGTCAGGGAGATGTGAAGCAGCAGAGATTCTCTCCTGTTGGCCTTAAAGAAGCAGACAGCCATTTTGTGGAGAGGATCACATGGCAGAGAATGGCGTGTGGTCTATAGGAGATGTGGGCCTCAGTTCTATAACCACAAGGAACCGAATCCTGCCAAGAGCCACATGCCTCAGACGAGAACGCAGCCCTGGCCATCACCTTGACTTCAGCCCAGTGAGACCCTGAATAGAGAACCAGTTATCCTCTACCTGGGCCATGACCCAGAGAAACAGCGAGATAATAAATGTGTGTGGGTTTCAGCCACTCGGTTTGTATCAGTAGATAACTAATGCAGGTGTAGACGGCCACCAGTCCACAGTGGAGCAGCTCAGGAGACTGGAGGGATTTATCTCGAGGTGTAAAACTGTCCTAATGTCTTGAAAGATGCGCACGACTTGAGGATAATTGGGAAATATACTGGTAATAAGTCCGCATGAAACTAAGGACTCAAACACAAGACCATTGGACACTTTAAGAAAAACAAAACATTGCATGGGAAAATAGTCATAGTGTGTAACATGATTCAGTTATAAATAGGATTTACAGAGTCATAATAATGTAAAAACCAAATGACAGTCTAAGCGAGATTCCATGATAAATACTGTAGAGTGGGGAAAGTTTGCCTCCATCCTCTTTCCGTTTTTTGGCTGCGTCTGAAAATTAGACTGACAAAGACAGATTAACAGGAGAAAAGCGTAGGAGTTTCTTTAACATAAGTTTTACATGACACGGGAGTCTTCGTAAGGAAATGAAGACCCAGAGTAACAGTGGAAACTGTGTTTCTGTGCTCGGTTTGATGAAGGGTGGAAAGTTGTGGAAAGATATGATGGGACAAAGGGTATGAGGTAAGTGTAGTAAACGGAGGGAAACTCAGTGAGGTCTGTGCGTTCAGAGGCCTCTCTGTGTCCCTCTGTCTTTGGAGGTAAAGGTGCTCCCTTCCTCCTGGTACAGGGAGGGCACCTGTCCCATGAGGGTTTTATGACCTGCTCCAGGGCGAAGGTCAGGAAGTCCTTCCCGCACCTGCCATTTCTCAAATTCCTTCAGCTGGAAATATTCCGTATGACAAGATGTCGTATTTTGGGGTAGCATGTCTCGAACCCTTTCGGTGCATTGGAGGATTGGAGATGCGAGGCGTATGTAGGGGTGGGTGGGGGTGAGGAGGAGCGAGAACAAAATCTTCCTCAATAGTTGAAGTAATGATGACTAGGACAGAAAAAACCCGAAGTAGCGGCATTCGCCTGTCATAGTGATTGCAAGCAGGGAAAAGGGACTGAGTTAGAGAGGCAGGTAACTTTAATGAATGGATTAGAGACCTTGGTAAAAAAACGTGCTGAAGTACTTGACTCTTTAGAATGTGTAAACGTGTAGACTGCACAAAAGCGAAAGTGAATAAAGCAAGGAATTGAAAGTTCGGTAGATTAATTGAATGATACTTATGATTATTCTTGAGATGACATTTCCATTTAATTTCATTTAAAAATCCCTCCCCCTTATGGGCTGTTTGTAAATGAATAAGATTATAAGCAGTACAATTCAATTAGCTTATTCCACATGTGAACAAATACCACAGAAGAAAAGAATGTCCTTTTCCTGTCAACTATAATTGAAAAAAAAAGAAAAAAGAAAAAAAAGAATGCCCTTTGCCCAATCACATACATTTCCCTTGAAAAATGCCCTTCAGGGAGCTAACGTGAGGGGATTATTGTTTACCCTTTTGTTCCTGAGAGTAATTAAAATATTCATGATATATTAACACTCTCTGGTGAAAGATCGAACATTTCAGTGTTTGTTTCTTCAACAGTCAACTTGTTTGGAATAGCAGGAATCTAAATTCTTTTTTCTCACACTTTCCACTTTCCAGAAGCTAAGATTCAGCTAGATCATGAAGGGGATGTGTTGTGGTGCATTCCGTATTTTCTACTGACGAGTATTCACTAGCGATCCCCCAGATTTAGGTGGGCACTAGCAGCGTTGCACCTCTTTCCATGACACGGACTTTTCGTGCAAGTTCCTAAACCTTGTTAAGCAGCTATTTCCATGTCCATAGAAAGGAGATAGTCATAGCGATTCTGATATAAGATTTTCAAGTGGCTTAAATGAGATAAGTAGGCAGAGCGCTTAGCACGATGACTAGCACAACGTGAGAAATCAACAAGTGTTAGCCATTGTTTTGTTATTCAAGAAAACAGAGCTGACATTAATAATAAGCATTTATATATCGTCATTCATAAATTTAGGAAATTCGGATTTTAACTCAATAGGAGCTTTTCGTTTCTGTGTATGGAATTTTTTTCACCCGCTCCAGGAGATAAATGGTAAATCGATCCACTTCTACCCTCTTTCCGAAACAAATTAAACTTATAAGGCGTGGTAATTTGTATACTCTTTTTCCATGCATCTGAATCTGTGCAATTCCAATTTTAGCATTTGTGCTGCCGAAGCGAACACAAATCTGTGCAATTCCAAACAGCGTTTGATGCTAAGGGTAGGTACATCCATGAAAAACGTGTCTTTTCAGACTCAGAATTTAATAACATGTTTTGTTTAAAATTCTCAATCTCTTTAGGAAGTTGGTAGGGAAATTGATTTTAGGTAGCTCCTGATTTCTAATTCTCAGCAGAAACAAAAGAATCGATCTGGCCTTATCTAGAAAACCACATTATTATATGTGGTTATTGTTTGCATATGTGGAGTAGGAAGAAGCGCTAAAGATTCATCCTTGTGAAAACTTGATTCTTTAATCATTATGGATTTGGTTAGGAAAAAAAATGAGAGAATGACAGTTTCTCATTTCAGACTTTTTCAGTTACTTTTCACCCATTTATTTCTTGCTCAAAAACAAATTTTAAAGCACAAATATCTGCGCTTTCATATTTCTAAATGATAAATTATTAAAAGTTCACCGTAGCCAAATGGTCATCATTTCTCAGGGAAAATACTCAATACAAATGTAAATAATAAAAGCCCATGAAGACATTAATCTTTTCTTTTGATTTCTTTTTTGTTCCATTGCAATCCCATAAGGACTTAAGAATTAAGAACTTTTGGGTTAGGGACAGCTAGATTGAAGATTTCTCTAGAATGTTTTCTTCCTTTAATAAGCCCATGGAAACTAAATGCAAATACGGTTACCATAATATCTATGTGCAAAGTCCAAATTTTCGCAGTTGTCAGGAAATTCCAAAGGCTCTTC
>NW_006431911.1:1522556-1527407 GCF_000325575.1 Pteropus alecto
TTCCCTTGTAAATTTATACCTTCAATGCAGTTCTGTTCATGTGGTAAAAACTGTGTCATAATTTGCCCAGGGTATGTAATGTGGCCAAGATCTCATTGCTCTTAAGAGCTTTAACTAGACATTTTCTGACTTTTGATTGTTCACCCTTTAAACAATTTTGCATTAATGCGTACCATACAGAATATCAGCTTGAGAGAAGAGGAAAAAACTCAGACTAAGGATATTTATAAACACATGGCATCCACAGAAAACAGTTCGATAAGACCAGGTTTGCTGTTTGAATAACTACACTTTTTCGGTCAGTCAGCTTGTCTTTCTAAGCATGACGAGAGGAAGAGAAAGATAAATCTTTATGTTGTTTTTTTTTTTTTTTTAATAAAAACTGTTAAGCTTCCCTCATTTATCATTCAGTTACAAAATGGAAACTTAGCCTTTGTTCCCTCACGATTCTAATTTTTCAAGAAAATGTGCACAGATTTGAACAGCTTCTACTTCTGAGTGGTCGACATGAAACCCTAAGTTATTAGAACTTGGCAAAAATTTCAACAAGATAAGAAGTTTAATTTGGAGACTCAAACCCTTAAATGATAGGAATCCAGAGAGGGATTGGGAATCAAGAGAGATCAGACATCTCTACCAACCACAGTTAAAACAACTTCCAACGTGGTGCAAACTGAAATTGATGTTAACATATTTAGTTAATATCAGTGGATTTAAGGAACCTACTTTCTGAACAACTGTAGGAAACAGATTCCAATAGAATGCTCACCCCGCTATTTCTTAACTGAGTTCTTTTCCCACCTGCTCACCTCTGTCCTTCTCTCCTATGCTCCTTCCGTCCCCTCCTCTCTTTCATCGTCCAAGTGGGACAGAGCCAGCTAGAGGTGGTGGTCCCAGCCGCATGTCCATTCTACCCTCTTTCTTTTCTTGCATAAGTCATCCTACTTCAGAACCCCAACTTTGCGGATTCACATTCTCTGGGGACTTGGGCCTCTCCTTGCCTCTGCCACGTGGTCATCCAGAGAGATCATATGCTGCTCTCTGATGAGGCAGCTTCCAAAAAGAGGGGCCATCATCATCTTGGTTCACAGATCCGATCACTTCATCAGTCATCAAGCAGTTATTTATCGCATACCACCATGTATTTGGCAAGTGGACTGCAGTTTGTGTGAGGGATGGTATTTTTCCAATTTACTCTGGCATACACTGCAGTTCCTCCGAGTGCTAGTCCACAGCCCGGCCTGGTTAGCAGGCTCCCGCCCACTTTGGTCATCCGGGACTCCCAATTTTGTTTCTCTAGACTTAAGAGACTGTCAGAAGTTCTGTTCAACTTCTCAGCCTCTCCAGTCCCTTCTTTTGGACTGGACAGATGTCCCTAAGGGAGAAGGAACACCCAAATGGCAGGCTTACCTATTTGCTGTTCTATTTCAAGTTCCTCGAGCTTGAAGTTGTTGACTTCCTTGTTGTCTAATACCTTAAATCAGTTGTTTTTAATATATTTTCCAGTTTTCCTTAGGGAGACGGGTGGTCTCAATGATCTAGTCTGCCATTGTTGGAACTCTTCACCTTTTAAGATTCATTTCCGCATCCTTTCTTTGTGAGATTGTATCTCTGAGACCCCTTCATTCTAGGTAGCATTCATCATGTCATCCTCTGTGCCAGCAAACTTGTGGGCACACACCTGATTAGGAAGCATATCCACTTTGTAATAACCCGTTTAAGCATGTTTCTCCCAGTGGACAGTTCACGTGTAAAGAGCACCAGTTATAGCTAACGCATATTTATGTTCACAGTGCCTAACATTGATGCATATAATAGATGCTCAATAAATGTCGGTGGAAATAGTGGGCACTTCATGTAAATTTCACGTGCTTATAAATTCAGTGTCTCAGATAAAAGTCATTTAACAACTATCCTCTCACCACAAGAATGAAAGGAAAGAAGGAAAACAAAAGAAAGGGAAAAACGTATGTGTCTCTGAGGATGCTTGAGATAGGGAAATTTTAAAAAGCAAGTGTCTTTGATTTTGTCAAAGGAAAGATAGGTAAATAGGAAAAAAAAGTACAGTAACCACCGAGGTTAAGAAAGGAAACAGGAGGAAAAGAAAAATTCTTGTACTCAGATCTGGGGATGATTTTCCAAGATGCTAGCCTATGCGCATTGTTCAGCCTCTGCAAGTGTGCCTTTGTCCCCCAAAGGAGAGTCACATGCCACCCAAACGTCTGCCTCTAACATGATACATTTGTCCTTTATCTGGTAGAATGGGAGTTCAAAAGGCGTTAGGACGGTTCTCAATATTTATCTCAATATTTAGGTTTCTTGAGTGGATATTTGATCAATGAATTTTGTAGAAATATTTAATAAGAAGACAGAAAAAAAAACAGAAGGGCACTTTTGGCATAAGGTGTGGATGGGAAAGAATTAAGCGAATATTAATGTCTCCTCCCAGTGGGCATTCTTTTATAAGAAAAATTGCCTTGTTTACAATAGATTAATTACTGCACATGGCACAAGCAGATGGAATTTGTGTGGAATTTTTAATCAAGTGGTATGAAGAAGTTTATACCACAAAAAGTTGCCATGAAAAACCATTGCCAGATGTGATATTTTATTTCTTTACCTATTAGATTGTTAATGAAGTAGAAAAATACGAATAAAAGTAAAACAATGAGAATTTGTCTTTAACGTCGAAATTTTAAAGTATCGGAGGATTAACGCCAATTGGACGGTTCTCTATTATAAAATACGTAAGGACTACAGGTATTTTACACCCATTTTTACCATTTCTTTTTTTTCCCCTTCTTATTTTCTTTCTCTGTACCTTCACTTATAAAGTCAAGGAAAATGAAACGTGGACAGTTTCCCTCTGTCGTTTAAGGATGTCCTATTCTCAGAAGAGCTGCACTGCACCTTAATAATGTTTTTAAATTGAAAATTTCCAGTCAAAACAAAATTAGAACCTGTCTTTCATATGGGATCAGTAAGGCATGGAAACCATGGTGTGCCAGTCTCTGAAATTGCTCTTAAAATCATGAGGGCAGCAGGCTTCACCATCATCCGTTCATTCAGCAAACTTCTAGTTGAGAAGAAGCAAGACAAGGAAGCGTGCAAGCATTATGAACCTTGACACACCAATCTAGTCTTCTCACCAATGAGCCCGAGAGGTAGGCGATACTATCTTCTTAGAACCAAAGAAGCAAGGCCTCTGAGAAATGTAATATCTCATCCAAAGCAGAGAAGCGAAAGAAGAGATTCACGACACAAAGTCCAGGACACAGACTTCCAGAATCTGCTCTCTCCACTTGACCACACTGGGTTTGGTCCTGAGGCAGGGCACGGATGGATCATGGTCCTGACGTGTGATGATCCCCTCCAATGTAATGCAAAATCAAATAATGCCAACCCCTTACGTAAGTGTGAAAACATCGTGATGCTTTACATTTTTTTTTCCCCCCGAAGTAACTATTATGTTTAGCTATTACGGAAATATTAGTAACCAGATATTTTTAAGAGCCCCTCCCCCTTCTCCCTTTCTATTGCGCCCGCTCTGGCGTTGTGATAAGCACATGCTTTGTTTCTCATTTCTGTAAGCTGGTACTAGTCAGGGTAGGAAAACTTTTTTCTCTGTAGAGCAAATGTTCTCAAATAAGGTTCATAGGCAACTAAGTGGCCAATAGATGAACTAAAGATGTCGACGAGAGCCATGGAATAGTGTGCAAAATATTGTGTATGCGGGCAGTTTTCTGGGATGAAGCCTAGAGCTGTGTTGTCATCCACAACAATACAACCACGGCTATAAAAAGTTGGGGGTGCTAGGAATTCCTAAATGCAGGCGAGGGGACTGAAGAATAAAGAGAAAGTTATTCAAATTGCTTTTATAAGAGAAATGCTAGACATTTCACTCATCTGTTTTTAAATTAAGAATAAAGGTTACAAATTCTATTCAATAGCTACCAAAAGTTAAGATATCCTTTGCTAAATTATACTTACACAACTTTTCCTCTGTACCCAGAAGTGTTCTAAGCATTTTACTTATAGTATAAAATCCTCACAAGAACCCAATGAAATTAATATTTCCATCTCATTTAAGGTACAAGATATTTTATATATATAAAAGTATGCCACAGTTCTATATTACTACAGTACATAATGGACAAAGACAGAAGAAGGGAAGGGAAAGAAAGAGAAATATGAAGGAAAGTAGAGCGAAGAATGGATGACAGATGAAAGGGTGAGGAAGAGAAATCCAATACCAAGGTGTTGTCGGAACAAGAAGTCCTAACTATGCATACACTGGCTGTAAAAACACAATTCTGCTATTTGCCAAAGCCACATGCATTAACAGATTAATCATTTTAGAAGAAAAAAAAAAACATATAAGCGATTAGATTAAAAACATGTATAAACACTGTCAAAATTTATTAGGAGAAGTGTTTGAATTTCGACCTAATATTTGGAAGTACAGACATTTTTAAAATGGTCTCTTTTCTTCATTCGATGGGGGAAAATCCTTATTCATACACTGTGGAAGCAGACTGAGAAAATAATAGTTTCATTGAATAAACATGCATTTTCCACCTGGTGTTTTGGACATTAATTAATGGTCCTTCATAGTTCATCCTGAAAATTGGTGAAATTAAGCCAAGAGCTATGTAGAGACCACAGATGAACGCTAGTCCATCCTTCCTTGCTTGCCAAGTCTACCATGAAATTAAACCTGGACTGTCATAATTGGAAGGAAAGTTATCTGTATGATACTGAAATGCTCTCAATATGTTTCACGTAGCCCTGTATACTAACTGTGATGATAAACATACCATCGCAGAATTTTAAACTGGATCCTTTCTGCTC
>NW_006431911.1:1527444-1570687 GCF_000325575.1 Pteropus alecto
GGAATGCCGTGAATGGATTTAGTGCAGAGAAGTTCGCATGATTTTCCTGTCAAATTAAAAAAGGTTTGTTCTGCGGGAGGGAGTGGATGATTTAGGCTCAGTGTCAAGTTTCTCATTTTCTTTTTTACTTTTTCATCTTTGAAAATGTGGAGAGCAGAGTGGACTTGAATATCAAAATCGAGTTTGTTTTTTCTACCTTTATACTCAGTGACCAAAGTGGCCCCAGGGTGTATGTTTTTCGACCGTTTTCTAATATATTTGATATTTGTTGCTTTGAGCATCCCCTACTTCACTCTCATCCCTTAACATATTAGCATATTGTCTACTCTACAAGTAGGCTGCAGGGCACAGAACTGCATAACTTGGGGAACCCCAGGGTAGGGGGCCACTATTTAGTCTCTATGTAATCGTCTCACTTATGGAACTAACTGATTCAAAACGATTTCAACTAAGTAGCTATCAAAGGTCAACGTTAAGTACTTTGAATTGGCTCCGAATGAACAAATTCTTTTCCAAAAATTTCAGTATGAAAATTTCAAAGATACAAAGTGAACTTACTTAGTCACTCTTCTCTTTACATTCACTTATGAAAATATGAACTCCCTACTTGCCTGTTCCTTCTCGTTGGACATAGACCGTTGTCACAGTCAGCTCATGAAGCTGTCAGCAGGTCCATGGAGACTACTTTATGATGTCAAAGTAGAGGCAAAGTAACATCCATTGCAAATCCCATGGTTATTAACAAAACAAACAGAACTCATTTTAAATGACTTTTACAGTTGAGGGCCCCTCTCTGGACTCTCCCCCACTTCTGTGTTTCCATTTCAAAGTCACATCTTTGTTAATAATATGGGATCCTGAATTCATAGTGCTTGCATTTTGGAAAGTCTTGGGAAGACTCATGCTAGAATTCCAATTTCTCTTGGGCATATTAGAAAACCACAACCTATTTAAAAAGTTTTTAGTATTGGTGAGATACTTTGTGCATTACAATGCGATATTACTGCATCAGAGCTTACAATCTTTCCTCAAATCGGAGTATTGAGTAAAAGAGAATTCAGCTAAAGGTATATCTCTAAAATATTCGCGGATAAAGAACATATGAATTTAGACTTCAATCTTTACTCATTCTCCCCAAAAGAATATTTATTAAGTGCTTACCATATACCGGATATTGGCTTCATCTTAAATACAGAGATGAGAATAACGCAAAGAAGGATGAAGCACACCCATGATGCTCGAGGAGTTTATGAGTGAGAAAAACCCAAACGCACAATTCCAATACAGCACGCCGCGGTGCGCCGCGTGAGATTCGGAGCTCAGAGCCTGAGGGAATCCGCCGAGATGCTCCAAATGAGAACATTCAAGTATATGTGTTCACATCATTTGAAACATTTAGCACATGTACAGAAATCTTTCTTTCCGGAACCTGATTGAAGTTAACAATTATGTTTTTTCACCAGGAAATTTTAATCACAATCCTCGTGACTTTCAGCGTTGGCAAAAGCCTCACAAGACCAGAGTCAGCTCAGTCCCGACTTCTAGATCTTTAGCTGTTGAGAACATTGACTCCTCATCTGGGATTTTTGACCCCTCAATTTTCCAGACTCTCCTGCTGGCACATACTATTTCTTCGTCTTGGAGAATGCTGGGAGGAGGAAAACATTCTCTATTCCTTTAATGTGCTGTTACCATTTTGTCCCATCCTACTTGGAATCATCTCTACATTCTCCTTCTGCCTCCTTCTAGATCCAGAGAGGAATGGGACCCTTACCCTATTTGCTGGTATAAGAAGTCAGCACCAGTACACAGCCCATGCTCTTTCATCCCACATTCACCTGGCAATTCCCCTGGTGGTTTATGCAATGAATCTCAAGCAGAATTGCCCTGGATTGCATATAGGCTTGTAATGGTAACCAACAGCATTTGTGTACGTTTTTTCAGCAGTCTTCAGAATGAACCCGAGAGAGGGGAAAGTAAAGGACCACTGTGGGTGGCTGTTGACAGAAGTGAGTATAGTGGACAAATTAAAGGTTTCCAGGAACCCCAAAGTAACGACTGGCCTGCATTAGGAAAGGCAGTTTATGAATTTATTTGCTCCTTCCGTGGATTACTGCGTGCCTGTTTCTCTCCAGGGCCCAGTGACCCTTCTAGGCCCAGATTGTTGCTTTTTTTTTTTTTTTTTTAAAAAAAGCTTTCAAGCCCTCCTTCTTGACTCTCTGCTTTCCCAGATTCCTCGTCCCTAAGGCAGCGTGCATCTCTGGCTTCTGACACTCCAGTCTTTGAAATGCATTTGGTTCTGGTGATTATTTCTGCACTGTGTTCCAGAGGAGAGCTGTTGTTTCCATGCCTTAAATTCTGTTTTGGCCTGGGTAAAACCTTCCTTTCCAATTTTGTATTACGAGTGGTCTATTTGGTAAAGATAGAAAGCATCGATTGCAGTAGAAATAAATTGGGTTGGGGAGAGAGGGGACTGGGTGGACGAGAGCAGGGAAGGATGAGAAAATGGAGATTGAAGACAGGAACAAAAAGAAAAAGAAGTTTTGAAAAACTTGATACACAAAAAATTAAAGGAGTTAATTATGGCTGAAAGGTTGTGGGGAGAGGTCAATAGGAAGTCTTTAAGATTTTAAAAATAATAGTATCCACTTTTGGAGGGGTGAAAAGGCCATTAAGCATTGCTGGAGGCAGTGTCAATTAGTGTGGTTCTTTTGGCAAGAATCTAGATTTTGGCAAGAGCCGCAGAAATGTTTATATCATTTGGCTCAATATTATATTTCTGGGACTAGATCCTAAAAAATATTTCTAAATTTTGAAGAAAAATAGAAATTTATGTACAAAAATTTCTTCTCAATAATGTTTGCGTAAGTAAATAATTGGTGACGACCAATATGACTAACAATAGACAAGTGATTGATAGTTTTATCCATTAAGTAATTCCTATCACCTGATCGAATATTAGGTAGCCAAAGAAAATGGTGATTTTGAAGACCACATAATATAGAAAATGCTTATATTAAATTGTTCCAAAAGTAAGCTACAAAAGGCTATATGATCCCATTTATGTTTACAATTGAAGAAAAAAATCTACAATATATGTTGCTGGGAAACATCAATGTTATTAATAGTGATTGTGTTTGAGGTATGAGCTACAGGCTGTTTTTCTTTTTAACAAAGCACTTTTTAAAAATTAAGGTCTTATTTACATGCAGTAAAATACACCCATTTTTGGTATACAGTGAGGTAAATTGCGATATTCTATACAGTCTGTTATCACCGTCTGGATCAAGAAGTTTCCCAAGGCTCTTCCACAGCAGATCCCTTCTCCCACCCTGGCCCCGGACACCTGATCTTGCTGTCATCAAAATTTTGCCTTTTCTAGAATTTCACATAAATGGGATCATATAGCATATGAGACTCTAGTTTTTAATCTTTCTTTAATCTACTCTTAAAATCGTTTCTTCAATGAACATGTTAAAACATTGTTCGAACCTAAAACATACAAATATCAACTGTGTCCTTTTCCACTAAAGGCAAAGCAGGAAAGAAATGAAGAACTTCGATTACTTAAGAGAAGAGATGGTTATAACAGACCTGTGTTGTCGGGGAGCTCATAAAATCTCCTTACTTAGAGACCGTAAATAGATGCATGCCCACCACATGCTGCTGTAAGACTGATGTTCATTAAAGGCTGAGATAGGGTAGAAGATAACTTTTATCCTGATAAGGGGATAATGGGAAGAGAGGAGAAACATAAGCTACGTCTCAGCAGAAAACTAAAGGAGGCACACTTTTCATCACCCTGTATTCTGAACATATGCTATTATAAGTTTAACATGCTATTTAAAGAATGCAAAGCTCCTATGCCTACCCGCTATGTTTCTTTCATTTTTAACCTCTGCACATTAGGCTGTGTAATTTTAAGGTAAATGATGCTAAGTTAAGTATAATTATGACCACTATAAACTCAAAGCCATTCTTAGTAAAGTTACAATCTGAGTTACTGTATGTAGCCATGTGATTATCTTCGTGAAGACCTATGTGCTTCAGGTAAGTGTGCGGTATAGACGCAACGTTAAATACTGAATGAAAAATGCTATACACACATATATGTTTATATGTATGTATACATCTGCCATGCATACGCAGCCGAGAATGTTGAATGGAAGCTGTTTTTTCTTTTTTTAAAAAGAAATAAAATTTTAAATGTTTAAGTTTTCGATAGCTCCCTAATATCTTATTTTTTAAAAAAATTAGTTGTGGTAAAATACATATAGCAAAATATACCATTTACGTCATTTTAAGTGTACGATTTAGTAGCGTTAAGTACATTCACATTGTTGTGTTACCATCACGCCATCCGTCTCCACATTATCTTGCAAAACCGAAACTGTCCCCATTAAACAATATCTCCTCATTGTCCCTTTTCCTCTAGTCCCTGGCAACCACCATCCCACTTTCTGTCTCTATGACTTTGATTACTCTAAGTATCTCATGTGAATGGAATCACATAGTATTTGTCTTTTTATGACTGGCTTATTTCACTCAGCATAAAGTCTTCAAGTTTCATCCATGTTGTAGTGTGTCAGGAGTTCTTTGCTTTTTAAGACTGGATAATATTCCATTGTATAGATATATACCCCATTTTGATTATCCATTCATCTGTCAATGGACACTTGGGTTGCTTCCATATTTTGAGTTGTGAATATATTTTTGATAGTAGAATAGATCTAGGAATATTTCCCATGGCGACACAGGGAAGCTGATCCTGTAATGATACAAAGATGCCTTGGGTTGCTTTTCCCAGGTATCATGATGCTAGGCTGTTAGTAGGCACATGACAACAGTACTGTATCTGTACTGGAATATAATTAATTAGTTAATGGTATCTTACTCTATAGTCATAAAATAAAATAGAGCAGTGCTCAACTTGAATGAAGGACTCCATTATGTCGGTCACTTAACAGGAATTTTCAATCTGGAAACTCCTTAAGTTCTGGGAAATTTATTTTTCTATGATTTCTTACATTCTTCTCTCTGTATAGTATTCTCTGCTCTCTCTTTCTGAAATTTCTAATAATTTGGATTTTAGACCTCTTAAACTTACCCTTTAAGGTTTTTATCTTTCTCTCTGGCTTTCCCAATTTTTTGTTTTACTTTTTAGGCAATATAATCAACTTCCAGTTTTAATCCTCCTAAAATTTAATTTCTATTATGATTTTATTTTCCATAGTATGATATTTTCCTTTTTTGAATTGTTATCCTATCTTTTTTTTTTTTTAATGAATGCCACCTTTTTTCTTAAGTCTTAGATGACATTCTAGGTTTTTAAAGTGTCCTTGTCTCTGACTTGCCTGTTTTCTTCAGTTCCTTTATGGTATATTGATCTCTGTCTTTCGCGCTAGAGGCTTTCTGGAAAGTCTGGGGATCCTTGGTTTCCAGCTTATTAAAAGGAGTTGATTGGTCACTCTGGGTTCGTGTGTGGGTGCTGGGAGAGGAGAGCCTTTTACTGTGGCCGGCTTCACGGGAGGGTCTTTGGCAGGAGTTGTTTTTTGGGGGTCCTCCCGATCTCAGGATCTGTGGGGCTTCTCTCTGAGTTGAATTTCCCCAGGGAGAAGCGCTCACCTCCTTCCTTGAGGATTCAATGCTGGCTGGAAACTCCTCTGTGGGACTTCACTCATCAGTCAGTAGAATCTTCCTTCCGGGCCCAGTCTACACTATAGCTCCCTTTCCTCTGCCCACCCCCGAGTGCGGAGCACCTTCGACCTGCAACCTCCCGAGAATATATCTGTACTCTTTACCCGAAATCAGAGTAGTTTCCAGATTACTTGAGTTAGAGAAAATATACATGCCTTTAGCTGCTTTTTAAAATGCAACTAATTGTACTATTTTCTGCCTTGCCTGTAAGCCAATTTTAAAGGTAACCAGTGGCTCCAATTCTTGAGTGATTCCAGCGTCCTGTGGTATGAATTGGCTTGCATTGGGGATTTCTCATTGCCATTGCAAATTCCATCTGTATTTCAGCTTCCAAAATGTTGTGGGTATGGCCTTTTTTCATATTTCTCCATGCTTGTGAGTTTTGGCCCTTTTCTAGCCTTGTAATTTTAGTGGAGTTTAGTGGAGTTTGTCATTTTAGTGGAGTGTATCCACGCTGATATGTGCAATTGGAAATTAGATGGGTGATTTTTAAATTCCTACTGTATTTTTTCGATCGTTTAAAGACTAATTTCTAACAGTATCTTCTAGAATTATGATTAGAGAACATGGGCTGCATGATACTGATTCCTTGGTGTTGAGATTTTCTTTGTAAACTATTACATGGTCATTTTTATAAATGTCCACGACTATTTGAAAAGAATCTCAATTCTCTGGTGTTGTGGGATGCAGGGAAATTTCAATTAGTTTAGGTTTATTAATCGCGCCATTCAAATCTTCTATTTCCTTGCCGTGTACTTGGTTTCTGAGAGAGTTATTTTACAGTCTCCTACTATGAGTGTCATTTTCACAATTTCTCCTTATAGTACTTTGAATTTTTTGCTTTATATGCTTTGAGGCTATTCTGTCAGATGTCCACATGTTCATGATTTTTACATGTTCCTGGTGAATTTTTTCTTTTATCTTTTTATGAAGATTCTTTTTACCTCAAAACCTTCTTTGCTCTCAAGTCTATTCTGTTTAACGTGTGCCAGCTTTCCTTTCAAACATGCCTCTTCAATCTTTTTTTATTTTTTTGCTTTCATCTTGTCTATGTCAATGTATATGTATTTTTAATAGCTTTATTGGCATATATTTCACATACAATGAGAACTATACATATGTAAACTGTACGATTTGATAACTTTTGACACATGTATGCGCCTGCGAATCCATCATTAAGAAACTTTGTGTCCCTTATCAAGCCTTCCTTCTGTCTCTTTCCATTCCTCACCCCCGAGTAACCACTGATCTGTTTTCTGTCATTATAGATTAGTTGGCATTTTCTAGAGCTTTCTATAAATTGAATTATACAGTGTGAGCTCTTTTTTATTCTGTCACTTTTCAGCATAATTATTTTGGGTTCCTCCATATTGTTGCATGCATAAGCAGGCCATTCCTTTTTCATTGCTGCATGGTATTCCATTATATGGATGTACCACGATCTGTTTATCTGTTTACCCATTGGCAGACCCTTCAACCGATTCCAGTTTGGGACTGTTACAAAGTGGCTTGATGATTTATGTCCAAGAATTTGTTAGGAGTGTATATTTCCTTTTCTCTTGGAATAGCTAGAGTACATGAGAGGCATATAAGTAACTTTTTAAGGAACTGCCAAAATATTTTCCAAAATTTTCGTGCCGTTTTACACTCCCACAGCAGTCTCCAGGAGTTCCAGTTCCTCTGCATCCTTGCCAAATCTGGTATGATTAAATTTTTAAATTTTAGTAATTTCAATAGATATGTAATTGCATCTTGTGGTTTTAATTTGCGTTTCCTTAATGACAAATGATGTTGAGCATCTTTGTGTGTGTGCACATGTGTGCGTATTTGCTTGCTGTGTGTGTATATATATAAAGGTTTGATATATATATCTTACTTTAGAAGTGTCCGGTCAAATTTTTTGCACATTGGGCTGTTTGTTTTCTTATTATAAAGTTTTGAAAGTTCTTTATATATTATAGGTACAAGTCCTTTATCAGATATAGGATTTGCAATGCTTTCTCCAAGTGTGTGGCTTATCTTTGAATTACGTCTCTTATAAACATTGGAAAACTAATTTTATTAGAATTGCCTATTTGGAGAATATCCTTTTACAAGTAAATTTAATTTGTTTATATTTTCATGATAATTGTGATATATAAACTTATTTCTGTGGTTTTATTTTTTATTTTCTGTTTACCAATTTTTTTTCTCACTTTTCTGTTTTGAGTTGTCTTTATCTCTCCGCATTTTCTCTGCTGGTTGGAATTATTGTGCTCTATTAATTTAATGTTAGCCTTCAAATTATAAAAACATGCATGACTTTCATGCCAGGTGGATTTCTTCTGGGTCACTACCAGTTATACCTTTGGATATGGAAGAAAATCTACCCTGGCATATGAGATTCTTTAAAGAAGGGGCTTTCATAGGGGAAAATGAAGCAACAGGCTAGAAGACAGGGGTCTCCCTTTGGCCACCATCGTACAGAGAGTCCTCCTGGGCCGTGGTGCTGCTGAGCCTGTGGTGCGTTCTGTCGTGGGAACCCGCCCCTTCCTACAGGGCAGCGTGGAAAGGATGCTCAACAGTCAGGGAGCACACAGGCCACTTTGGCCTTGCTATTCAGATTTGGAGTGCCAGCTATTTATAGGACTTCTGGTGTCCCGACTGTTTAGTACCTCATGGGGAGCCCAGTGCCAGCCTGCTGCCTGTCTGCAGCCCAGATAAGTTTCTGTGCTCTCCTCTTCAGGTAATGCTGGTCCCTGTGCTTCAGTGACTCTACGAAAGGTCTCAATCACTTCATATAGTCAGTCTCTTTCCAAACAATATCAGACACGAGAACTCTTTAAATTTGGTTATTCTCTTTCCCGTATCCATATTATTGTGGTCTAGATTTTTAGTTCCAACTTATTGTTACTATGCTCATTAGTCTGCTATTGTAATGTTTATTGTTATCATTACCATCAGTGATTATTTAGATTTATTATTGCGTTTTCCCATTTGCTCACTATTGCTTTTTGCATGTCAATTCTCTTTTCCTGAGCTGTAAGTAAGCTTTAGAAATTTTTTAATTAAAGGTTTGAGAATGGAAAATTCTCTGTCTCTTTTGGAAAATGTCTTTACTTTTCTCCTACTTTGAGTGATATTTTTTTCCTGTGTATAGAATTTTAGGTTGACAGCACATCAGCACATTGGTAATGTTAAGCCATTGTCTTTGGCTTTTGTTGAGAAGTCTGCTAGAAATCTTATTGTATTCGTTTGTTTTTTTACGTAATCTGTCTTTTCTCCCTGGTTGCTTCAAAATTTTTTGAGCAGTCCTTGGTGTCATGCAGTTTCCCTGTGATATATCTACGTATGGATTTATTTTCTTCTCTTTAGAACTTAACTGTGTGACTGTCAACAATGGGGCTCATGCAATATCTCGGACTGGCATCCCCTTAATACAAGTGCCTATAAATTCCTTCCCCGACCACCCACATGGCAAAGGAGAGCAGACCCCACCCATAATAAGGTCTTGGACACTCCGGTGTCAGTTTGCTTATTTACTGCTGTGGCTTGAGAGTCCTTTCCTGGTGCCTGAGAATTTCCCTTCCTCCCTTCCTTCCTTTCTTTCTTTCAAGGTCAGCTGTATACGTAAACATTTTATTGTGTCCAGCTTTTGTTATATATTTGTAGTGACACCACCTCGGTGCTCCTGTAGCTGTAAGTTTGCTATATTTAAATCTTCTGAAATGTGCTTTGGAATATATGTAGTCATAAACATAAATTTTGTGCTTTTGTCACAGCGTTATGTAATGAACTTGCCTTCCTGTTATTACTAATATGCTATCATATACAACAAATTTAATTATGTAATAAATATATAACAGATTCTCACATGTATCATAAATATGTACATATATAATTCAATATTAGGTAAATCACACACTTCCTCAATCTTTTTCTCTTTTAAAATGTTATTTTTAGGTGATATCCATTTAATCTTCCTGATATAATTTGGAATCACTTTTAAAGGCTCCTCAAATGTCCTAGTGGAATTTTAATTGGAATTGCATTAATCTTACTCTTTGGGAAGAATTGACACCTTACAAATTAGTATTTCTATCCAGGAAAATAGAATGCCTTTTCATGTTTTCAAATCTTATTTTATGTCTCACAACAGATTTTAATAATTTCTTTACATTTTCTATTAATCCTGGATTAAATCTAGGGTAGTTTCCCCCTCATAACTATAATGCTTATGTCATTATATTATTTATTACTAGCAATGCATAGGAAAATCTTTTACATTTCTTTATTTTTTATCAAGGTACTTTACTGTTTTTTGTACCAATAGTAGTTTTGTTTTGTTTTATTTATACATTGTTAAGTAGACAAAATCAATCACAAAATAAGAATTTCCCCTCTCTATTTATGTTTTAATTTTTTTTTTAACGCCTATAGCACCTAATCTTCCTAGGCGGTCTCCCATCCAACTACTAACTAGGCCCGACCCTGCTTAGCTTCCGAGATCAGATGAGATAGGGCATGTTCAGGGTGGCATGGCTGTAGACAGAATTTCTCCTCTTTACAGGAATAGCTATTTTTTTTCTTTCATGTCTTAGTACATTGACTATAACTTCCAGGACAGTTTTAGTTTTAGGTAACGTGTTGATACTGGACATCCTGAATTGCTCTTGATTTCCATGAGTATGCATTTGTGCTGACAGGTGTGAGATAGACCGTTTCCTAACAGAGATGTTAATTATTATGTTATTAAAACAGTCATATATTTATGGATTCTAAGATTTTTAAAAATTGGGAAGAAATGTTGAATTTAACAAAACACTCCTTTAACATCTATTTGAAATAACATCTTTCTCCTTTGACATATTCAAGTGTTTAATCAAAATAATAAAATTCCTAGTAGTAAATCTTAGATAAATCCCACGTTTTCAAAGTATGTCATTCTAATATATAATAGTTGTTTTAATACACTGTTTTGATTTGTCTCTATTCACCGTTGATTTTTGCCTATGGTTTAACAGTGGTTTAGGCTAAAAAAATCTCTATAATCTTTCCATGTCAGGTTTTTAATCGGCCTTATGTTTACATATTCTAGAGCATCAGTATTCTGCCTCTTGAAGATTTGATAGAACTCATCTGGACAACTCTTAAGACATGGTGGATTTTTTGGAAGATATATATTTATATAATATATATATTTAAATTTTAAATTTAATTTTATTTTTTTCAATTGACATCTGATATTATTTCATATGTTTCAGGCATACAGCATAGTGGTGAGACATTTATATAATTTATGAAGCGATGCCCCCGATTAGTATAGTACCAACCTGGCAGTATACATACTTATTACAGTATTATCGAGCGTATTCCCTGCGCTGTACTTTACATCCCTGTGACAATTTTGTAACTACCAATTTGTACTTCTTAATCCCTTCAATTTTTTGACCCATACCCGAACCCCACCTCTCACTTGGCAACCATCAGTTTGCTCTCTGTATCTCTGAGTTTGTTTCTGTTTTGTTTGTTCCTTTTTTTTTTTGTTCTTTAGATTCCACATATAAGTGAGATCATATTTTTGTTAACTATGGAAGAAAACTTTAAAGTTATTGTTATAACCAGAAGTTTTCTTTTTCTTCTTATGTCAGTTTGGTAATACATACTTTGCTAGAAATCATCCATTTATTAAGATTTTAAACTGTGTTAGTATATGATTAAAATAATATTTTAAACATTGTCTCTGTGATTGTCGTGTATTCTCTTTCTCATTTTCACATTTTTGTGTTTGATACTTAATATTTTTTATTAAAACTCGATTGAGGGTTTTCCCTGTATTATTTTCTTTATTTTTTTTATTTCCCAAGTATTTGGTTTTTTAATTATTACTTTCTTCTATTTTTTAATTTATTCATTTTGCCTTTTACCTTTATAATTTCCTTTCTCTGACTTTTCTTGTTATCTTGTTCTCATCTTAATTGAATTAGCTCATTTATTTCATTGTCTTTTTTTATTAATATCAATAAAATTTAATGCCGTGAAGTTCCCTCTGAGTATAATTTTGATCTAGCCTGTAAATCTTGATGTGTTATAATTAGCTTTAATGGTAGAGCTTATTTTGATTATAAATCGATACAAATTTATATGAACGCTTTACAATTTCCAACTTGTTGATTTTTGTGTGTATTTAACTAAAATTTTGTTATGAGCTTCTAGCTTGTTGAATTGTAGCCAGTAAATTTTCTCTTTGGAGAAATTTAAAACTATGGGTTTTTTTGTTTTTGTTTTTTGTTGTTTTTTGTGGATGACCATTTGTAAATATTCACGAATGTGGATGCATGTTCTTTGTGGAGGGCAAAGTTCTATATGTAACTATTAAATAATTTTAGTAATTAAATTATTCAGGTTATCTATGTTCTTATTTGTTTTTGGCCTATGTAATATTTCAATGTTGCTTTACAATCTAACACTGAAATATATTTCTTTTAAACTCTCCTTCTAATCATAGCAACCTTTTACTACATATACACTAAGATCTGGACATGTGCTGTCCAATAATGTAGTCACTTACCACATTTGGCTTTTACAATTTTAATTAATTAAAATTAAAAATTCACTTCATCTGCCTCTCTAGCTATATTTCAAGTGCTCAATAGCCACAGGTGGCTAGACAACACAAACATAGAACATTTCCACTGTCATAGAAAGTTCTAGTATACAGCACTGATCTAGGCTATTAGATTTTATTGTGGTTTATACTTTTGATCTGTGTAGTGTTGCTATATTTATTTATCACAATCTGAATTAATACTTTTTATTTTTTTAATTACTTGATACATATTTTCTCATCCTTTTATTTTTAATATTTCTACATCATTTTGTTCTATGTATTGTCTCTAGTAAATAATATATACCTCTATTGCTTAACTATTTTAAAAATGAACCTAACAAATTTATGTTTATTTTTATACTAATACGTTTGATTGTCTAACATCTCGATTTATGTTTTTAAAAATATTTTCTGTGGTCCCTACTGGTTTTCATTTCTTGATGCACGTGTGGAGTGTTTGTTAAGGCCGTTAGCCCAAGCGTGTGCCTGCCTAAGCTTGGATCCCATTTCAGCATTTCAAGGCTCGGTAGCCTTTAGTTCTTTGTGTGTAAATGTCCTCATTTGTAAAATTTGTATAATGGGGATAAAAATAGCGCTCATTTCCCTATTAAGGGGGCTATATAAGTAAATATCTTGAATGTGCCTGGTACATAGTAAGTGTTCATAGCCATCATTAATTAATTCCTGGGCTGTTTTCCTCTAGAAACACCAAATGTATTTTTATTATAATGGTTACCATTAAATTAAAAAAAAAAAGACAGCGTATGTATCTCTGTCAGTTTCACAAAGAAATTTAAGTATTTGAATCTCATGTAAGATGAGGTCATTAGCTTGCTTTTAGGTCTCCCTCCCCTTTGTACATACATTTTATGATATTTATTGGAATTATCTGAGATTGTAGAGCCATACTATTTAATATTGAAACTATTTTAACTTGTACATCTTTGCTTTCAAGAATGCTAAATTAATTTTGCCCTCTGTAATATAATCATGGGTATTGACTCGCCATGGATCTAAGTGTTTTCGATGCTTACCAACAAACCTTGTAACAATTTCTTATGTTCTTTTTCCTATATATGTTTACAGTTTTTAGCCAAACACTACCACACTGCATTGATTTAGAACTCGCCTTTATTTCTTTAACAATCTTTGAGAAGCAGAGAGATTCATCCCAAGAGTAAAAAATAATTAAAGTTCAGTTGATTTGCCAAAATAATGTGAAATATGAATGTGTATAACTTCCTCTATTTATTCACATGGTTCCAACCATGTAGCTATCTATGCTTGGGTGGTGTACATTTGGCCATTTCACTATGGGTGTGTCATTCTCTCCATGCTTTGCTTGGAAGCTGAACTGCATCTCTCCCCTCTGCTGGGATGCACGATATCATCATATATGATTTCAATTACTGCTTGTACCTAGACGACTTTTAAGCCTTCACGTCCATTTCTGGACTGACTCTATACAATAACTCCTGGCTTTAATACGCTATCTCCAAAGGCCCGTTATCCATATGATGTGTCTTTCTTCATCTATAAATGGCATTAGGTTAAATAATATCAAACGTTTATTCCCAGAATAAAAGTCTGTGTTCTATAGCTGCTGGTATGGTATGGATTAGAGACAACAATTAATATGAAAGAGGGGTTATTTCACCAACAGTGCTCTTTAAAAGTCTTTTAAACTCCTCCCTCTGAATTCGTTCTTTTTTCACTATTGAAGGGTGGCCATTGCATGTGGCCTTTGTAAAATAGCTATAACCTTCGATCCTTTCAAAGCCACTCTGCTGCAATTAGTGACTCTGGTATCCAGCATTTAACCACTCACCAGTTCCCTTTTTTTCTTTCTCATTCACACGTGATCTCAACTCTCCAAGCCACCTGGGAACTTACCTTTGGGTGTCGCTTAAAAAATGGAGTCATAAGAGCTGGTACCGGTGTGACGAGGGGTCAGCTCAAGGGATGGTGACTTTCACTCCATTTCTGTTTTCTCTAACTTTTTACGATTTTCAGTAGCACCTGACCACCTATCACCTCATTTCTTTCTTGGTTGATATTCAACTTTATTCAGAGAGTTCATGCCACACCCTTCACCTCAGGAGTATGGGCACAGATTTCGTCCAATGTCTGTGACACATGCCACAGTACTGAGAGCACCCGAGAGAGAAGGGTAAAGCTCTGTGGGGCTGAGGGATCACTTCGATCGGAGGATGATTGATTACCTTTGGGCCATGATCTCCAGTGATGGTTCTGGTTCCTGTTTACTTGGCTAGTCAGAGCGCCTCTCTTTCTAGCTCCAGCTCTACTACCAACCACAGGTTGACAAAAGTATTAATTGTTGTCTCTAATCCATACCAGAAAAATTTGGGGTCTCTGTCCTTAAACTACTATTGATGTTACTGCTGCTACTACTGTTACTACAAGATTGTTACTGCCGCTGCTTCTACTACTGCTGCTGTTACTACTATTAAGGCTTCTCTTACTGTCATAGCCACACTTGTCATTCTTGTGGCTCTTACTCTATGGCACGAAAGGGTAGAAACTCTATATGCATTATCTCATTTAATTTTTACAATAGCCCTTTTAGGTAATTTTCATTATTATCCTTATTTGAGAGAAGAAGAAATAATTTTAGGGAGGTTAGGTAAATTTCCCAGTGTGTCTGAGCTCGTAAATAGTGGAGCTATAGTTTTCAACTAAGGTCTGGTTGATCACAAAGCCCACTCTCTTAACTGTTCCCAGGCTCCAAGCTGGAAAATTCTTGCGCATAAGCTGACACCCTCTCCTTTTGGAGTACTGGCAAATGTTCCTAATAGACTCCAGCTCTCTTTCTGCCTCAGCCCAGTTACGATCTCAGAATCCTTCAGAAAGGGCCTAGGCAGCCACTAGGGAAAATCCATCAGATCTGGCTCATAAGCCAAGTCTGAGTAAAGTCTTTTTGTGAGTCCTGTACTATATGACACAAAATGGTGCCCCCCCCCCGCTTTCTGTTCCATGGTCCTCCAATGGAACTGAGATGGCAGGGAACTGAATTCAAAGCCCAGTCACTTAAGAAACATAAGAATGTGGAGCCAGAGGCAGAGAAAGAGGCTGTTGCCATGATATACTCCTGTCTGTTTTCTTGAATGGCATGTATTAATGACTACTTCACACATTTGTACATCGAACATTTGATCGTGAAGTCAAGGGCAACCCAAATATTTTGGCAGCTCTGTGCTTTCCACATAATTGACCACACCATCTCTCCTTACTGGAATCCATTCTTGTTATTCGAAGAGTGGGATTTACAATACTTAGAACTTTCTGTAACTAGAAAGCTTTCAAATCATGAAATGTACATGTATGAGAATCAACAGGAAGTCCAGATAATTATAATTGATGCAGTGAAGCAAACTCAAACTAAAAATGCATATCCATGTGATTGTATCCGTAGAAAAATGTCCATTTATTCTTTGTGTTGGTGTAAAATGTGTCAATTCAAGAAGAAGAAATTTCTTCCTGTTATTATGAAGCTTTGCCAAAAAGAAAAGATCAATTATTCTCAAGACACATTTAGTTGAGCCTTCTACCCACATCCTAAATACTTATGTTTATGTGAGTTATACATCTGTACAATGCAGCGATTGTTTCATCTTTCCCAAACTAATAGAGATGCTAGAAACATCTGGTAGTTGATAGTTAATTCATTTTTTCATTGCACCTTTTCATAGGAAACAGGGAACGCAATTCAATATATCCCCTGAGAGAGCCTTGCATTTATGACAGGTGTGTATTTCTTAACAAATCGTTGTTTGACACCATTGCTTCTCCTAAGTCCAGCTGGAAGTACACTCATCTGGCAAAAAAGAGAAGGGAGGAAAAGTGAAATTTGAAAGAAAGTTGGAGTGTCAGGTGGTTGTTGCATAAACCATCCAGTTCACTTCAGTAATATTTATTCTGCTTATTTTGTGCAATTTCCTGCAACTGCCTTTTACAAGTCTGTCACGGTGATGACTTTCTCTGTTTTGAACGTTATTTAGCTACATACTACTAATTTGTTTGAGACGGTAAAATGTAGAACTAGGAATTGATTCAGCATAAGGCTTGACCTGTGGTCAGACACCCCCATCCCAGCATCCCAGTATCCAAGCCCCATCTGAGGCTCTGAAGAACAGTAAGATAGAAGAGGAGTCAGTATAGCCTGAATTTTTTGACCCCTTCTTAGTATAACGCTTTGATCTCTAAAGACATTTTTTAGCTCCTTGTGACCTCACAGAGATTATCTCTGTCCTCCCTAGCAGTTATGATTAGCTAGGTTATTTTTACTAAAACATCTCAGGGCTTCAAGTGGGAGGGTGAGGATCCTGCGTTCTTGGTGGAAGGCCCAGGGTTTGGAATTCTTCCCTTGATGTGACATAATGAACCTTAATTGGCCTGCCCTTGGGCCATGGCACTGCAACTCCAGCTGGCTAAGCCTGAAGGACTGGTGCTGCTTAGGGAGGGATTCAGCTCATAGAAATGCCATTAGTAGGCAAATAGTGCATGTAGGGCCACCTCGATGACCAAGAACGTGGCATCTACCCTCCTGGCTCAGTGACTTCCTCATCTGAAGACTTGGCTCGTTGGATAGCTAGAATATATTTATTCCCAAAGAATTAATGCTAATGGTGTTTATGTCATTTTTACTTATCTCAAATTTCTCAGACTCCTAGGCACTATTGACAGTCCAGCCTTTTAGTTGGCTTAAAGTCCTCTCTCTCTCTCTCTCTCTTTCTCTCTCTCTCTCTCTCTCTCTCTCTCACACACACACACACACACACAGTGAATGAAGAAAATCTCCGCTGTTAATAGAAACATTTAATGGTCTTATTTTAACAAAATATGATGCTTGCCTTGTGGTTTGGCAATTTCTTCATTCAATTTCAGTGACAGGCTTGGAATATGGACTATTCCTAATTTGTTCTTCAGAGTAAAAATAAAAATACTCACAAATTTGTTGAACACAATACAGTACTACCCAAGTCTCATCATCTATTTCTCTTAGGAATTGCCCAGTGACAAGTCGGCGATAATATTCCCACTGGACTCATGAGGTCACTGTGGCAATGGGGGACTTAATAATTTGACCAAGGTCAATGCTAATGAATAAAGTGTCTGTGCCTCCTCGTTAAATTACCCAGCTAGTTTGGGTCATATAATTTCACTTAGCACACTAAATTATTTTGATTTTCTTAAAGCATCTATTGTAAAGTGGCAGAACTAATCCAAATAAGCAACTGGATTTAGACAGGACTGGGAAGTGGTGGGGTGGCTGCTTGTGCTCAGATGACCTCAGTGTCCAGGCATCTCCATCCCCTCAAAGGCTTCTCCTGCTGATAAGGTCAGGAAGGATCTCGCTCAGTTCATGCTCTTCCATTAGCTAGCATGCCCTCCCTTATCCTGACTGTCACTTAATGGCTATAAAGAAATGTGTTTTTGTGAGATATCCACTTGGAAATGGCTTTAATAATTGCTGTTTGTGCTCCTCCAGTCAGTCTTCCTTTCTCTGTCATGAGGGGTGGTCTGATGGCCTCAAGAATGCCACAAATGTGGGGAATGTGCACAAGTCTGGGGCTCTCCTTTCAAAGCAGTTTCACCTGAACTCCCCTCCCCTTCCTTTGTGATGGGAATAAAGAGAATTTTAGTAATTAGGTTAATCTCGTTAGGAAAAATTTCTTGGTAGAAGCTGTGTGTCAGCACTGGAAAAGTCACTACAGAAAGGTGTCCTGATTCATCCTGGCCACTGTGTCTTAAAAGTTTTCTTTGTCTGCGAAACCAGTGCAATAGATTTTGGAATGACCTAATGAGTGTTATATTTCTTCCATAGCAGGAAAGAGAGAAATTTCTTTTCCCAAGTATGGTCTTCTATTCCTCTTTTCTTTAAGTCCCAAGAGTGGTATTTAATCTTTGAGAACATTATGCTTTGCATATGGTAAAGATTGTTAAAACCATTGGGGAAATTTACCAGGAAATTGGTGCATTTTTTTCCTCCTTCCTTTTCTTCACAGAACTAACAATGATCCTAACACTCTGCTTTCTGTGATCTAAGACTCACAGTAAAGTGCGAGCTTTAAGGATTTCACCGAAGTCTGTACAGACTGACTTAGCCCATATTAGCTTGGAGTCCATCTGAGGGAGGTGCACCAGAATCAGCAAGGGTCCATGAAGACTTAGACTGCTGCCTTCTACCTGCCCCCCCTGCCCCGCCCCCAGAGTTTCTGGGGTGAATCTCAAGAATTTGCCTCTCTTACAAGTTCCCAGATGATGTTGATGTTGCTGGTCCCTGGACCATAGTTGTTTAGAACCTTTGTAGAATAGTGGTCCCCAACCTTTTGGACCCCAGGGACCAGTGCTCCTATGAGAATCTAATGCCTGATGATCTGAGGCGGTGACGCCAGCACTTGGGAGCGGCTGCAAATATAGATGAAGCTTCGCTCGCTCACCTGCTGTGCAGCCCGATTCCTGACAGGCCACGGACCGGTACTGGTCTGCGGCCTTGAGGTTGGGGACTCCTGAGGAAGAAGGATGTAGCAAATGCCCCATAGTCTACATCTGAAGCCACTATATCCCTTATGCTAGGGTAACCTATAGACTTGGTCTGTTGGAAGTGTTGGAGCAAACTATGTCACTACCAGGGAGTTTCTCACTGTATTATCACCCTGTTAAGATGCTTGAAAAATGACCCAATGATATATTTGCAAAATATGATTCTAGCTTCTTAACTCAAGATACCATTATTTTTGTTGCTTTTTGTTCCAAATCCTTGTCTTGGAATTGTCATGCCGTGAGAGAAATGATTACCAAGGCACCAGGAAAGGAAGGTCTTAGTATGATACTCGGTTTAACACCTGTGGAAAAGGATTTGTTTTTCTTGTGTCACATTAATAGGTTAGTTAACCAGAACAGGCCTGGATGTGTCTGCACTGAGCTAACGAGTAGCTGAATAGTTTGCCCATAAGTGCAGAGTAATCCTCACGACCATGTGATAAAATACAGAAAGTACTCGACAGTTTCAAAAACTTACATCACCGGGCCTATTGTTTTCATTTGACTTAACTGATAGTTCTTACATGCCTTAAAGGGAAAACTGGACTAATTAGTAGAGGAGGGAGAACCACCTGGCAAAGAGGCCCGACTCTAATTACAATGAAAGCCCAGCCACAATGTTCAGTTACAGCGTGTGGAGATGGGTGATAAACAGGGTAGTAAGTAGCCAGTGCCCTGCCAAGATTAGAGGTGAGCCTGCTGCCAGGGACTTAATGACAAGTTCCAACAATGTCACAGATGCTTTGTGAAAGGAACAACCAGATTATAATAGCCCAACTGTTAGAAATGAAGTTAATGATGGTTGTCTTCCTCTTCTAAATGACCTCTTGAGAGAGGCATGCATGTTTGTGCGTGTGCGTGTGCGTGCGTGTGTGTGTGTGTGTGTGTGTGTGTGTATCACTCCTGACAACTTGGTGATGAATCAGTAGTCTTTAAATGCAAAAGCGTAAAGCTTTTTACAGTTTTAGGTGAAAATTAGTTTCTGATATTTAATGGTAGGAAAAGGCATAGAACTATAAAGTGAGAACAATAGGCTAACAAATTACTTATTGATAGAGAGACTTAATTTTTGATCTTCCAGCTCAGCATCTCATCTCATCTGTGTTGCCCAATGAGATTTTTGCTGTTGAGTTAAAGAACTTAAGGACTATTATATAGGTTTTGGGCTTTGCATGGCTTCTACCATGAGGCACGACCTATCCTGTTCCCCAGAGGCACCTGAGAAGGAAAGCCTGGCAAACACTTGACCAGGGAGACTAATGATCTTTGCCTCCTGACATCACCCCTGTCCACTTCTTCACTGCTGTTCTTTCTTCATGCTGTCACCTGTGTGTGTTAGCTAGTGTCTTCACCCAGCCTTCTGTCTTCTCCCTCGCTGCCACTGCCCACACCAAAGTCAGAGAATATGGAGAATCCCAAACTATTCTAGTGTGATCTCTTAATGGTCTCAGTTCCTTTGGGCTCCACAACCCAAAGAAATTTTGCCATTTCAGTTTTTTTTTTTTTTCAGTTGCCTCGGACTAAGCTGGAGAGCCTGGGTGTACTCTGTACCCCACAAAGGCCTCTTTTTCCTGGTCCCCACCCATGAATACAAAAATAAAAGTAACAAAAATCCTATCTAACGTGTATCGAGCACTTAACATGATAGGCTTTTTTCTAGCTTTTTTCTAAGTGCTCGAATGCATTGATGTATTTTACTTGTGTGAGAACCCTAGGATTTAGTAGCCAAGATTATTCCCGTTTTGCAGATGAGAGGACTGGGTACCACGAGGCTAAGTAACTTGAACAGTTTCCCTAGATAGTTAAGGCAGAGCTAGGATTCAAATCCAGGCAGTCCAGCTTCAGGGTCTGCTCTCCTTAACGTACGCCAGCGCTGAGATTCTTGCCTGCCAGGTGGTGATGTCACACTCCTGCAGGGATGTGTGCCTTCCCCCCTAAACACTGCCCCTGTACCCCGTAAGAGCCGGGTGGTCTCACCTTTCTACCCGCTTCTACTTTTATAGGATCCTATCTGGCTTCCCAAGACATGACCACCAAACACAAAGTCCTCTGGGAGAGCAGGGGATGCGGCTGTGCGGGGTGGGGGTGGGGGGTCTCATGCAAATAACACTTGTGGTGTTCTTTTTCTTGCTTTTTCACTGAAAAAAAAAAAGATTGAAATAGTTCCATATCAATAATAAGAGAGCTTTCCTCAACTCTACTCCCCTTTTAATATCAAGAGCCTACTCATTCAAGTAAAAATAGTCCTAATTAATCTGAATTTATTAAAAAGGTTAACTGGGGTACATTCCTGAGTAAAATTAAAATAGAAACCATTTTCACATACTCAAACCATATACAACTTTACAGGAATGTATTTGTGCCTATAGAGCACTTTATTTTTAGAAAAATATGTAGAGATTAGAAGTCAGGATTTAAGAATTGATTTTCTTAAGCCAGGAGACAAGTGAATTTGGCTTACTTTAATAAATTTTAAATGAAGAGGTATAGTAGATCTAAAACAAGTCTTTAAAAATGAAACTGTTGGTTTCCATATAAAGTTTGAGATCCTTCATGTCTTCATCTATTTATCGAGTTCCTACTGTGTGCTTCGCAGTGAAGAGACAGCCCAGAAAAAGAGAGATGTTTCCCATCCTAGTGGCATTTAAAGTCTAGTGGGAAAGACAAACACTGAAATAAATATTTATGGTCAGATGTGATGTGACTTATGATGGTGGATGACAGATGGTCTGTGGAAGCTTTCAATAGGGGCCCTAAGCGTAGTAGAAACGAAGGCCTTCCAGAATATTTGTACTGAGACCTGAAGGATTTGGAGGGTCAGCCTGGTGATGAGTAAAGCATTCGAAGTAGAACCAACAGCATCAGTGAAAAATCAGAGGTGAAAAAGTGTGTAGTATATTCTCATACCTGAAAGGTGATCTAGAACCAAATTTCATTTAGCTGATGAGGACTTCAGACCTAGAAGGGTAAAGAAAACTGTCCGATGGAGCCAGGCGTAGGACGTAGGTAACCTGATTTTAAGAGCTGGCATCATACCATACACCACATGGCCTTCTGCGAACTGAGTAGACCTTTGAGGAAGGACTGCTAGCTCATGTGGCACCTTCGCATGCATTACAAATATAATCTGTTTCTATATTGTCATAGTATAAAACTTTTGCTAGAAAAATTCTGCCAGAAAGTTATGGTAATAAATATACAAATCTACAGTGTCTGCCATCTTACTGGTTCCCCTTAGGTGTGCGACATTCACAATGGTGTGTCGGCCTCAGTGGATTCAGATCCATCAAACCTGAAGTAGTAATCTTTGAAGCTTCCGTTGCGGAGGTAACTATAGTCATCTTACTCCAGTGGCTTTTTAATGGTTTCTGATGGGCTGCCCAGAGTGCAACCCACTGACCTTGACCTCCTCAGGTATTTCGTGTTCGCTTAGCTCCTGATTTATGACCTATCGCCTTCTGTAACCTTCAGCATTCCTGTCTGTTCTCCCACCTGCCTGCCTCCTGGTTTCTGATTTATTACTTTCCACGATCGGGCTTATTTTCTCATGATCTGAAATGAAATTAACCATCAAATTATAGAATTAGGTGTTAAATTTTTCCTCCTATTGGCTTTCTCCGCCTCAGCTATTGCGTCTCTTTTTTGTGGTGGTCATAACCCTTGCGGCTTTGTTTGGGAAGGTTGCTAGAATATCTTCTATAAAGGGCAAGCTGGAGAAAAGAATGGAAGCTGGACATGGCTTGGAATAGACTTTCCCCGGTGTGTTATATTTGGGAAACATTAGTTTTGCACTGTGTTCACAGGCATACAACAGAAAGAGGGGAATCCATTACTCAAATCACCTTGGGCAACAGTGGGATGAGAAAAAAATGATGATTATCTTTCTACACTGCAGAGTCTTTAGAGTCATCGCTATGCTAGTGTGTTTATGAACACGCAAGCGTGTGTAGCATTTGCAAGGTTTATTTGACCATATAAGTAATGAGGTTCTTGCGCTCCATGGAGTAGTCCTGCCACCTGACTTGGTGCTCTAACCAGGCCCTAGAAAGACATGGTTCAGAAGAGGGAGACAGTAGCACATTCCTTGATGCCCATGGAGGCATGGCAAAGGTAGGACTCATTCTGGGCGGGCTGCCCATATCCTAGGCAGTATTTAGTGGCAAGGGATGGAGTGGCCACGGAAGGCCAGAGGCAGAATCCCACCCAGGAAAATAGAAATGGTAAAGCCTGTTGATCATAGCTTCTGTTACCTGTTGAGGGCACTGAGACATTGGAGTGCCCATCTGCCCGTCTGGAAACAAGGATTGGAACATAGTGGTAGGGGGTGAGCGCGGTGCCCCTAGCAATGGCCTCGAGTCTGTGGCGGAGTGGTCAAAAGCCCCGAGTCCACAGCCAAGCAGACCTTTTCCCCTTTTCTCATGCAAGTCTGCTGGAGATTCAATGGCCCTTGGCCATCTTGAAGCATAGACAAATGTAGACATCCTTTTATTTTTTTCTGCACAAACAGTAGCATATTTATATAGTGTTCTGTACCTTTTTTAACTTGGTACTTTATCTGTGAAATCATTTTCTATAAAGCTGCTTCAATTTTTAAATAATGAAGAATTCTACTATACCGATGTGCTGTAATTTACTTAATTAGTCTTACTTCGGCGGGCATGTGCAAGGTTTGCTGTCTTGCAATGTTGGAGTGCATATTGAACACACATAATTTCACACATGCGAGAGTAGCTGCAGGGTAAATACTTAGGACTGGACCATCTGACTCAGAAAGAATGCATATGTTTAATTTTGACAGATATTTCCAAATTACCCCTCCACAGAGGTTGAACCAACTTACGTGCTCTCTCAATAACGTATGGACATTCCTCATTTTAGTCATTTTTTTTTGTTTGACCTACACAGTATTTTGAAAAATCTAAATTTTTAGAAAAGGAGATTCGACTTAAAAATTCGGATTTTTGTGTTTTCTTGACAAACTCGACATTGGCCCCACAAAGCCACAGACATCCATCAGCTAGGATCAGTGCTGACTTTTCGGTGGAAAGTGAGCACTCTGAGTCGTCACAGTCTTTAGTATTTCCTATTGCCTCTTGACATCGAAGCCATGCTTTAGGTGCCTTTTATCACCATGCATGTGTAAAATGTATGTGTATATAGGAGAGTTAAAGGTTTAAACATATATACATATAAGAGAAGTGAGGGGAATGTGAAATAGTTCTATAGAAAGGATGGAAATGTGTTTTGATGGTAGACAAGTTAGATTAGCATTCTAATAGTTCTGCCCAATGACCCAGCACATACATAGTACGCACTCGAAAATATGTTTATTAATGGTTGGAGATCAGGTTAATTGGAATTGGGCAGGGTGGGCTCGCCTCTTGGGGACCTTTAGTACCTACAAATGAATGGAGTTAGAGACTCCAGGGTTGACATTTAATACATGTTTATTGAATCAAATCGAAAAATCTAATTTTAAAAATCATTCTTAAACCCTAGGACCCTTTTGCTAAGTAAGCATGCATATATTTTAAATGGTTTAGTTTTACAATCTTGATTTCGAATGAACATCCTGTCAAAAAAAAAAAAAGACAGAGAGAACAAGAAAAGGAGCTTCAGATCTGAATAATGGAATGTAAGAGATTCGATGTGAACGCCTTAGGTCTAATATTTTGCATTCCTCTAATATATGTTCGAGAGCTAGGCTTTTATTTCCTCCTCGAGTCTTTATTTACACTGCATGTGTTCCAGACTATCTCATTCCTGGGGTGACCATGTGTGGTGATCATCTGGGTGAGGGAGGGATCCTGAGCCCTCCTTTGGCCCCCAGGGCTCTGCGAGGCAAGTCGGCTTCACTTTCCCTCCCCCTAAGGGGAAAGATTTGAACTTAATATATTTTCTTAATCGAAGCAAGGAAGTGAGGATACAGTGCCCTGTAAGTATCAACTGTGGATCAGCTAAGTTAAAAGAATAGTAACTCCGCTTCCCCACGCTCCGTTGGAACTCGATGGGCAGGGGCCATGGCAAGTGTTCTTGACACATTAACTTCTTGGACCACCGCAGTGTGGGATGGAAAAGAATGTTGGGCATGGAAATGGACATCCAACATATTCTCAACGATGTAAAAACATCCCTAGCAGAGAAAAAGACCAAAGGAAACGCATTGCAACCACAGTGCTGGTCATCTCTGAGCAGTGGCATGACTGACAATTGCCATTTTTCTTTTGCGTTGTTGTTGAAGTTTATGACCTTTCTGCAACGAGTTTTACTTTAATAATCAGAACGTTATTCAACTATATGGAGATCTCTGGTAAAAAAGAAAAAGATACTAGTGACAACCAGCAGTGTTTATCTGGTTGCTCTGCTTCCGCTGCTTGAGTCATCCCTCCAGAGCGCTGGGGGCTCCCAGGGGAAGTGCCCCCCATATTCTCACAGTGTGTCCGATACTGGAGCAGTGCGTGCCACCTCGGTCCTCCCCTGTTTTGGGTCTCTGTGTGGAGGAAATGGATTGTTCTCAGTGGCCCCAAAGGAACTACTTCCTCTCGAAGGCGTTGCTGCTGCAGTTGCAATCAATGCCTTCTGTCAAGAGTGCAGATAGGGGTCACCATGTCACCAACATGGTCATCAGAATGAAGCAGCCACTGCCAGCAGTGCCTCGGCCAACGCCAGCTCCTCCTCCGCAATCACAGATTCTTTGATCCCTTGTGCTTCAGTAGTGCTTGGAAATTTGCAGAAACGTTTTGGCTTTTAGTAGATATTTATTAGAGTTTCCTTGTCCAGACACTCGGAGTGAATCCGCAATGGTTGAACTAAGTAACAATTCTAATACAGGACCTATGCTGTGCTCAGAACGACCCCTTTCTTTCAAAGCTCACCTGTTGTCTTTGAAACACACTTTTGCTGTTGATCCTTTGTTCTCTTAGGATGAGTATTTTTTCAACAGGCTTCTTGGTCTCTTTTGTGCATAGATAGATCCCTGGTGAGTTCACTTTGCTATATCTTGAGTCACAAGGTGAAAAAGTAGTAGCTGAAGGCCCTGCCTGAGTCTGTGATCATTGATGGATGGGCAATCTCAATCCTCAAAGGGAGGCAGAGGGGAAAGAAAAAAGGAAAGAAGCGAAGGAGGATCAAGGAACTTTGCAAATATCGGGCTGTGGGAAGAGAATCAGACTCTCCCCTTCCTCCCTCTACCTCTGATATTCATTCCAGAAGTTATCCAGAGCAAGAAAAGGAAAAGGAAGTCCTCTTTGTTGAGTGCCTGCTGAGAAGTTCTTCTTATTCAATATCTTCATTAACCCTTGCAAATTCCTGTGGAGCAGATGTTAGGATCCTGGTCTTATAGATGAAGAAATTGAAACTGAGAAACGTGTAGTAATTGCCTGAGCTCACGCCGCTGGGGAGACGTGGCCTCTGGATTCTGACTCTGAAGCCCTTGATGTGTCAGCTACATGAGCCGAGTTCCTGTTTGTTCGTTACCTTGAGTTAGAAGCCCTCTGAAGTCCAGAGAGGCCCCATGCCTAGCACTAGCCAGCTCTGTCCTTGGCCATGTAATCTGGCTGCTTCCGCTCACCTTTAGGAGTGGTGTCCTTTCGGCCAGGGTCTCTCAGCCATGGCACTAATGACATTTTGGTTCACAGCCGTTGGAAGCTGTCCTATGCATTGTAGGATGTTTAGCAACATCCCTGGCTTCTACTCACTAGAAACCAACAGCATCCTTACCTCCAGCTGTGACAACCAAAAGGGTCTCCAGACACTGTTCGGTGTTGCCAGTGTGTGTGGGGGTGCAGACGTGCTCCTGGTTGAGAACCGCTAATTTAGGGGTTCCAGCTGTAAGACATCTCTTCTTAGATGACTCCACTTCTCTGCTTGCCTCCCTTAACACTGCCTCATTACTCGCTCTAGCCACATTTGTCATGCCAATGGCTGGCTCTTCTCAGATGAGGATTTAGAGACCTGTGCACAAAATGAGTTGGGCTGAGTCAGCCACCTGGGCTCCAGACAAAGCCTGGATGAAAGCAATGACCCTGAGAGACGAGAGGTGGGCCAGGTGCGGATGGATAGCAGGAGACCCTGGGTACGACAAGCTGATGCTCCAATGTTCTTCTTCTTGCTTCCTCCTTCCTGAGTGGTCCAGAAGTGGGATGGGGTGCAGCTGTGGCCTTGCCCATGCCCGCGCCTCTCTCGTTCCCATCCTCCATAGATTATGAATTTTTGTTTCAGATTTCCGTATCACCCCCATCTTGTGTTTCCCATCTCCTTCACCTTTTTCCTGCTTCCTGCCCCTTCCATGGGGAGTTTAGGCATCCCAGGTAAAAGGGGGTACTCATCGGGACAAGTTGAATTCTGCGTATCAGAGGAACCGGTGCATCCTTTACATTGATTTCGTTCCCTCCCAATGACATCGACTCTCTTAACTCAGCAGATTCCACAGTAACGTGCCAAACGTGATTAGACACATCACAGCACACATGGACACATATGTGCTTTAACACAAACACAGATAACGATACTTTTGCTCACACCGAAATGGTGTATTTTTGTTCCTCTGCTATATTGTCTTATCTAGACACCTCTTAATGCAAGACAGCTTCAAAAATCACCTTACCTGTGATCAAATCCTCACCAAACTGCAAATAACACCCCTGTGACTGCTTGGCTGTCTTTAAAGAATACTAGAGAAGGATGACTCAGTCCTGATGAGTGACCTTGGCGGAGGACTGATGGGAGGGTATTTGAGTGCTGGTTGGTTGGCCCCAAGAATACGGACATCCAAAATTTCCAGCTTGGCTTTGGGCATCTTCCCATGTTGTGGTTGTTTCTGGAAGTCCCTGGTGTCACGGTGAGCCATACAAGCCATTGTGTCATAGCTCTGTGTTAGGTGTCTTCTTACTACCTGTCCATAGCTGCTAGTTGGAGAGCTTTGCACACTGTGGGAGATCTAGTCCCGATCTTAATTTGCCGGTCTTGAAAAATGCTTGTCCCCTTCCTCCTTAACTTCAGTGTAGATCAGATGCTTCCTGGTCACGTCTTATTCCCAGCCATTTTAGTTTTTGTGATCTCTTCTTTGTTTTCACTTGAAGGTGGACTGCAGCTGCCACTTCATATTTCTAATTAGTAATTTCACCCCTCTCCAGCCTACTGTTTTCCCTCGTCTCCCAGTTTTTTCTGTCCTTTTCCTTTTGTTCTTCTCTGCTTTTCCTGCTTTATATTTATTTTTCCCTCTAGAAAAATTTTTGCATCTGTGTTTCAAGTATAGTCAATATTTGTCGGTGCCGAATTTGGACAAGACATTGTGTTAAGTATTGTGGAAAATGTAAATACAGACATGTTTCATGCCCTACTATCAGGGAAATTCATAATTTGAATTATAATACAAGACAAATTATAAAATATATTTTTAATCCATTCAACAAACATGTATTGAGTAAAATATGTTTGAGCCGATGTTTGGGGTGTCAGATGCACACTAGAGAAACAAAACACTCACCTTCCCCCTACACAGCTTATCGTCTTAGATGTGTTCTATTATAAGGTACACATCTACTTAATAATAGATTTTACAGTAAGAAAAGCTGCATTAAATGTTCATATCAATTATAAGATACTCCTTGACTTCAGAAAAATTTTAACGTGAAAAAAGGTTTGTTTTTACTTTGGTGCCCAGAAACTCTGAAGTGAGGATTTATATGTAAGTGGTTAAGAAAATGCTTGCAGATGAAGGCAGGTTAAGGGAGCAGGGCGAGCAGGTAGCCAGGGCAAAATCCAGGCAGGGATGCAATGTGGAGCGAAGCCCCACCCCTCTTCTGGTACCCGGAGAGCGGCTCACATCTCAGAGACCGTGCCGCCTCCTCGGATGCGAGGGAGCTGCATTTTCATGTTCCCTTGTTGTTAGTCATGAGCTAAGGGGTCCGCTCCCACGTGGTATAGTCACAGGTGCTCCCAGAGCCCAAGAGCAGTGCTGGTAGTCCCAGAGGCCAAAGCCAACCCGAACCAGGGAAGGCGGCCCCAAAAGAGTGAACGTGACCTTGGGGATCTGGAGGGAGCAAAAGCGTCTACTACAATTTCATCTTAGCGCGGGACCCTTGGTGAGCATTACCATTAAAGGCGTGTATGCACACGGATGCACACATGTACACAAGTACATGCGTGAGTATGTGTGTATTTATAAAATAGATTTCATAAGTAAAATATGAACATCGAAAATGGAAAAAATACAAGGAACAAACTTCATAGTTTTCACATCCAGTTGCGAGTTACCCTGGTGATTTAGGTATATACCATTTCAGTCTTCTGAAATTTCTGTCATTTCAGGTTACAAGAATTGGACTTTTTAGGGGAGTTTGGTCTGATATTCCTACTTATCTTTATGGATATTTCTTGACATCCAGGAAGGCTGGGCTGGATTCGCCCTGCCTTCTGGGCAGCTGGTGCCTCATGCCGTCTCCTCCTGCAGGAAGGTGCCCGTTTCCTAATATGGAACAATGATAATCTCAGGCGCCATCTGTATTGTTGTTATCACTGATACATTTATCATTGTGATTCTTTTTTATTTTTTTTAAACTAATTGTACAATTACTTAAACAGTGAGCATCAAGTACATGCGTTATGGCTGCAGGTTCCCATGCACGATACGTCACTGCTAGGTAGGAGTGGAACATGTACAGATAGACAACCCTGTTAGTGAGGAATTGAAGGGCCATTTCCTTGTTATGTCGTGTTATAACAACTTGTGTTAAATAATGACATGATTTGGTTCATTTTAATGTGACTTTGTGTTACTTTAGCATAAATAGGTTTAATTTCGGTGTCAAGAATTTATAAAACCTTTTCCTTTGCTATTAATGATGATTTTATTTTTTAATTAGAAAAATTAACCTTAGGAAGAATTTTTTTTTTTCCAGGCTGTACTGAGCCTCAAAAGGTAGGGGGCAAGACTCACGTGTGAGTGAATGAGTGTGTGTGCGCGTGTGTGTGTGTGTTCAGATACAGATGTGGCTGTAGATTTAATTTTTTTTTTTTTACTTTGAATTAATTAGATTTCCAGGGAGTGGCAAAAATACAGAGATTCCATGTACCTTATACCCAGTTACCTCCAGTGGTTATATCTTATATAAATACACTACAATGTCAAAGTCATGAAATTGACATAGTTCCATGCTATCACGCTTGCAAATTGTGTAGCCACCACCACGGTCAATGTACAAAACTGTTCCATGACCACAGGGCTCCTTCATGCTACCCCCTTATAGTCATGCTCGCTCCCCTTCACCATCTCTAACCTACGGCAACCACTAAGCTGCTCTCTATCTATATTATATAATTTTGCTATTTTGGTAACTTTATATAAATGTAATTATATAGTACATGACCTTTTGAGATTAGCTCTTTTTTCACTTAAAATAATTATCTGGACATCTATCCAAATTGTTGCATGTATCAAGAGTTCGCTCCTTTTTATTGCTAAGTGCTGTTCTGCCTATGAATGTACCAGTTTTTTAACCACTCATCAGCTGATGGATATTTGGATTGTTTCTAATATTTGACTATTACAAATAAAGCTGCTATGATTATTTGTGTACAGGTTTCTATGTGGGCATAAAGTTTCATTTCTCTGGCACAGATGTCCAGGAGTATGATTACTGGGTCATGTGTCAGTATAGATACACATTTTATTAAAGTACAAAAATGTGACCATATTGATTAATTTTTAGATATCGGCTAGAAGTTAGACTTAGCTAAAAATGTTTTATATTTTGTTAGAAAAGATAAAAATAGCATTAAGATAATGATGCTATAAAATCAGGATTTGTCCACAAAGAATTTGTTATAAATATTGTTTTAGTTTTCTAATCTTATGCTATATTTCTTGTCCTTTTTCTAATCTATAATTTTGTAACAGGCTATGACTCCCACTAAATTCACTTAGAATGACTCCTTTTCTTCAGTAGGGAATACGGTATCCTTAATATCAGATCATCATTATTGCACTTAAATTTACTCTCTTTATGCAACTAATCATTTCAATACAGTGAATTTGGGGACGTTCTAAAGGTAGCCAGTATATATTTTTCCCTTTCAAGAGATAATTTAGTTCTGAATTTTCTCTATCTGTTTTTTTTTTGACAATAGTAATTTTAAATGCCCGTAAAAACTGGCAGTCCCATATTCAAAACGCATTGCTAATTTATGCTTATTATCTTGTGTTGCTTTCGAACTTTTAAACGCTTTAGGAATAAAGCATCATTGTTCTCCCACATAAGTCTAAAAACATCAGCTTTGATGGGGTAACTCCAACCCCCTCCCATCCGACGTCGAGAGTCAGCTTGATGAAACAATTTCATGGTATTTGATTTAGTGAAGATTTCAGGCACTGTCACCCTGTGCTTCTGGGATTCTCATCACATAGTAAGTCCAGTGACTGAAGCATGAAGAAGAAAGCTATTGCCAAATGTGTCGCAACCGCTGATGAAATTTGCAGTTCACTTCTTTTCAGTGAAATAACATGGAGCATATGTGGCTAGCCTAAACTTACTTTAAGTCAGAATGTATTCAGAACTGGAAGAGAAAATGAAAGAGAAGAGAGAACCTCATAAATTAATAGAGTGGCACTTTAGCTGCGGGTATAGCCAAGTTCTTGAAAGCATATGTCTCAACCCTGGAAGCCTGCATTCCAGCCCTCAGTCCCTCCTAGACAGCTCCGTTGGCTTTGAGGTTTATGATTTATGACTTGCTATGTATGGAGTATTTATAAAATTTCAGTGAAGAAGATTCTGACCAATGTCATGATTAAAGGACGAGGGCCAAGTTTTTTAAGAAAGCTCTTTCTGAAGTTGCCATTAGGTATCTGCCCCTAGCTTCCATCTACTCAGTCAGAATTACCTTGGGTGACCATAAGACTCAGTTTTCTCAGGAAAGTCCAGATTAAATGGTCCCAATGCAAATAAATAGTGCTCTTTCACAATGAAATAGTTCCCTATTTTAGGACAAATTTGATGTTCATCTTTCTGTTGTTACTGCATTAGTATATTTTTTTCTGATTCATTAATAAAAAACAGTTCATCTACTTTTCCTTTATGCAAAGTAAATGGGTGACTATCACTATATCCTTTAAGTCTTTACACTGATACAGAAAACGAGGTTTAATGATTGGTATTTTATGTTTGTTAATGTTAGAATTTCATTCCTAGTTATACACCCAAGGGAAACAGATGCTCATAACCAACAAAGGCTTGTACATATTTTCTTTCCATGTTACTCATTATAGTCCCAAATATTTTTTAAAGCCCCACAAATGTCTATTAACAGATTCCGTGGTATATTTACATGATAGAATACCGCATAGCAACAAAGAAGAACAAGGCATTGACACACAAAACTATATGCATGAACTTTAGAAACGAATCCAAAAAAGGTACAAAGTGTACATATCGTGTAACTTAATTTATATGCTAAGAAACAGACAAAGCCAATCTTCATTGATAGACACTGAATATTGCTTGCCTTGGGAGGTGGGAGGGTCGATATTAACTGGACGAAGGCAGAGGAACCTTCTGAGTAATGGAAATGTTCTGGATCTTGATCTGGAAGGCAATTGCATGAATGTATACATATGAAAATTCATAGAGCTTTACACTTCAGATTTGAGCATTTGATTCCTTATATCTCAATTTATAAAAAGCCAGAGAAGAAATGCTATAAGAACCACACCTATTAAACATTTCTATTAAATTTCTACAGCATGGCTTTCATTGGCATATTCAGAATAAAAAATCATAACTCGTTTTGGGTAAGAAGGGGGAATCTACCTCTTCCCCACCCCACTTTACCACATCATGGTTACTGAGTTCTGACCATCTTTCACCAAAGTTCTGTGGTTTTAAGTAAAAATGCTGAGTAAATGAGAACCTTGTGGCATGAAGTTGAGGCAGAGCCAAGGTGAAGTTTGAAGGTTTGGTGGGCAGGTCCTGGAGACCCGAGAGGTTGGTGCTGAGTGGAGGCATCAGAACAAGGTCAGAGCTGAACTCATGAGGTGTTCTCCTCTCGTTCCCTCCCCTCTCCCAAGTCCTGGCTAAGGCGGGGAGAAGAGAGGAGTTTGAGGTTGGAAGTACACCAATTGGCTCTTTCCGAAATTTGCTACAGAATAATAGTATAATTACAAACAGGCAGGCTCTGTTTTCATGGCCACAAAAATACACTTGAAGGCAATAGTGTGGTGGGAGCGAGGAAAGGCATATGGTTGGTTAAAACAACTTTCCTTTTTTTCTCCCAAAGCATTCAAATGGCTTTAGAGCCAAGGAAGGTCCACAGTCAGAGATGCCCATGAGTTCTTTTTTATCCCATTTTTCATCTGTGCTTTTGTTCCTATTTTGTGTCAAGGTTCACAGAGGTGCTGAAGGATTTAGACCAGTGGTCCTCAATCTGGGATGATTTTGTCCCCCGAAGGGACATCTGGAATGTCTGAAGACATTTTTCGTTGTCACAACTCAGGGGTGAAATGTTACTGGCATCCACTGGGTGGAAGTCAGCGATGCTGCTAAGCATCCTGCAACGGACAGAAAGGCCCTCAACAACAAGGAAGTGACTGGCACCAAAAGTCAATAATGCCGAGGTTGAGAAACTCGGGTGTAGACTAAACTCCAGGTCTAGGATTAAAGGTGAAGGTGGAGTGTGTGAGGATCCAGACTTCCATCGTGGAACTTAGGGATCTTTTTGTTTTATGATTCTGTTATAAACAGATATGAATTGCTATCACAGGGCTTGGGTAGACCTGACCTTTACAGCATTTCTCAGCGACTTCGTGGGGCATTGAGACAAGTAGGGCCACCAGAATCAATTTGTTCTTGCTATTTTGAGTCGAGATACATCAAAGCAAATCGGAATGGGGTTATAATGGAGGAGAAAGTTAATACTATACAACAATAAAATGTAATCTTCTGCAGGAGAAGGACAATGATAAACAAAAAGATCATTGGATGAATTATCAGAAAACCAGGGTCGTAGTCCTGAATCGTCATGGCTCTCTGGTTTTATGCTGTTTGATGGCTTGGAGACTCTTTCTGGATCTTGCTTTCCTCCTTTATGAAATGAAGAGGCCGAAGTAGATAATTTCAAAATCTCTTTTAACACTAACATTCAATGATTTGATGGGAATCAACATATTCTTCACTAAGAAAAAATTGATAGCGTTAGTTTTAGAATATCCCAGACAATGAAGTGACTAGAGGGATATAAAATTTGTTATCTAAGGTACTCTTCTTTAAAAAAATTCTCTTAAGCCTGTCACGTAAACAGAGTTCTTTTGTCTCTATGGCATCAAGATGTGTCTTTCTAACTTGTCAGTTTAACTGTTTGGCAAAATGTGTTCCAGGTAAAGAAAAATAACTGTGCAGAGCTGTTTAACATTTGTTCCTAATGTTAACTTTTAAACTCTGCTTAGAAAAATAATTCTGTTCAGAAATTTGATCCGTCTGCCTTCCTTTTGTATTGCTTTTGGCTCTTCCAGAACTCAGAAATGTCAATTTGTTATTCATGTTTGCCTTCACTAATCCTTCCAAAAGAATGTGAAAAGGCCTACAGTCTTTTATATTAGGAAATAACTGAGATTAAAACGGATTAAGTCTGAGCTCCTTTCTCTTGCTCTGTATTGATGTAATGAGTATTATCGTAGCATTTACAAAAGCAGTGGGGTTTTTCATACTAAACTCTCATTTCATTGTATGAGCATTCAGTAGGGGCACTGATACAGTTAGGCCTGGCGACTTTTCACAAGTTAAATGCCAAGATCCTGTGGTGTCCTTCTGAGATTTTGGACGAGGTGGTGGATGGGGAGGGATTAGAGAGACAGAAGTGTATGTCAGGTCAGAGTCTTGGAGCGGGGACAGAAGGGGAGGAGACAGACCTGACTGAGGACTGTTGACTTGCAGAACCAGTGGGAGAGCATAGCATGGTGGGAGCAGCCAGTTCAAGTGCTGATGAATTGGAAATAGAATTGTTTTCATGACTATCTTCTACATAATATCTATTTTTATCACCAACAATAATAGAATGTTCTCCCTTTACGTGGCAGATATTCCAGGCCTCACATCTGAAGAATGGTGTCTTTAGTAGTTGTAGAGATATCCACACCCCTTCACCTAGACCTATTCAGGATGAGACACTGTGACACAAGGCAAAGCTGACCAACCTACAGAGGCTGACATGCATGTCCTTGGGCTTCAAAGCTAGCCCTGAGGCTGGCATGTCTGAGACTTTAAAGAGAGTGACTGCATTATGGTATTTGTTAGTTATTGCTCAGCTAGATTCTCCAATCCAGAGCCAAGAGAATGCTAGAATCACATTGTTTCAAGTGTCTGTGGAAAAGTGTTCCCTTTTCAGAGACCCCTTCCTAGAAATCAGAACTCTGTCGTTTCCTACGATTGCACTTTCCAAACGGGGTTTCTTGCGTGAGTGACCCATGTCTGCTGCTCCAGAATGACCTGCCAGCTCTCAGATTCATTCCAGGGACTCATAGGGCCTGCCTCTCAAAGACTCTGTGGGTTCCATGTAAAGGAATGGCTTCTCAGGCCTGGCATGACAGTTCACATTCCAGTATGGCAACCAACAGTGCATGATGAAGGAAGCAGCCAATCGCATGGGTTGTTTCGAAACTTATGTTTTACTCAAAGGAATAGTTGCCGTGTCAAAACCATTTTGGTTTCAAATGGGAAAATCAGACTGAAGCTCTATATACTATTCAGAAAAGAAACATATCAGTTTACCGATTGATTCTCTTTATGCCGGACGCCAGTTTAACGCAAACTCTCTCCTCCTCTCCACATTCCCCTTACCCCAATCGACTAATTGTTTAATTCGAATTGACTTTTGTTTTTGGATATTGCATTAGCTGGACTTTATAACTGGCTATAAGAGGAACAAGGAGGGAAGAGTATCTCCTTTGTTCTAGATTATTTCTCTTTTCTTATGAGAGAGCTCATGTTGTGTTGGTACGTGCCATTGAGTTGGCTGTGTCTCCTGGCGGCCCTATGAATGAGTGACATCCACAATGTCCTGTCCTCAGCAGCCCTGCTCAGCTTCTTTAGACTCAGGCCTATGGCTTCTTTTGTGGAGTCAGTCCATCTCATATCTGGTCTTCCTCTTTTCCTGCTGCCTGCAATTTTTTCCCAGCATGATTATCTTTTCTAAAGAACCCCCCCTTCTCATGATGCGCCCAAGTAGGACAGATTCAGTTTTGTCATTTTTTGCCTCCAGTGATGTTGCAGGCTTCCTTTGCTCTAGGACCCTCTCGTTCATCTTTCTGGCATCCCGGGTATCTGCAGAGCTCTCCTCCAACAATAGACTTCAAATGAATCCATTTTGTTCCTATCAGCCTTTCTCACTGTCCAACTTTTGAATCTGTAGATAGTAATTGGGAATATGAGAGTGTGGATGATCTCGGACTTGGTCTATAATAACACATCTTTGCTCTTGGTGACCTTTCCTAATTCTTCCTCTGCTACCTTTTAAAGTTTATCTTCCCCTCAACATCATACACAATAAATGCCTCTTTAAATGTGATAGCTTAAAATTGTGGAATTTTTCTAAAATTATTATTGGAAATTCTACTTACTTCAAAGGAGAATTTTCAACACAATGATAGTTTTGAGACTGCTTGATGGTCATTCTATCCGCATAACTGCATTCTCCCTCCATTTTTTTTCTGTTGAAAACAAAGAAACAAACAAACAAATAAAAACACAGGAAAATAAACAAGTAAAAGAAACATAAGTAAATAAAAGTATCTTTTGTATTTCCAGTCAAGATGTCGAGAATAAAAATAATAATAAAATATTTTGAACTAAAAAAAAAAAAAAAAAAAATCTGTCCCTATTCCCTCAAGCCTTGAGTTTTTCTTTAAGTTCAGCTGTTCACTTAAAGCTTATGTCTTGGAGGTCAGCCATGATATATTAGTGTGAAGGTCATCGCCTTTCCTTAGTGATCACTCGGCCCTCCTACTGCATGGCAGTCATCCTTGCTGCTTGAGTCTTCCTTAGAAGTGTCTCCTGATCTTTGTGACTCTCATTCTTCTTGTCTTCTCATCTCTCTGATCAATCGTTGTTGTTTTTTTCACCTCTTCTTTCCTTTTCCTTAATGTGGGCATTTGTCAACTTTCTCTCTTCCTCTCTCCCTTTCTTCCCACGTATTAAATGTTATCTGTGTACCAGGAATATTATCTGAATCCATGCTTCACCTGGTAGTCATGTGACATGCGTGACTATTGACCCTTGAAATGTGGCCAGTGTGATTGAGGGACTGGACTTTAAATTTTAAATTTCTTTTAATAGATTTAAATTTATACCCAATTCAGTTACCGAGAAGCTTTCAAAAAAGGAACTTCTTTCTTCCTCCCTCCCTGCTTGCCTTCCATCCTTCCTTCCGTAACAATCCTGTACTAACATGGCTTTCACTACTTCTCCTACATAGAGAACCTCACATCTTTATTTATAACTGACCCATTCTTCTAAATCCATCTAGACCAGGGTATCTCAGTCTTGGCACTATCGACATTTGGGAGCCAGACAATTCTCTGTTGTCCTGTGCACAATAGGATGTTTAGCAGCATCCCTGGCCTCTGCCCACTAGGCGCCAACAGTATCCCCCCAAACTGTGACAACTGAAACTATCTCCAGATGTTGCCAAAGGTTCCCTAGTGGGAAAAATTATCCCAGTTGAGAACCACCGAAATAGGCATTGCCCAGCGGTGAGTAGCAAGAAATGGACGTAGGTCTTAGAAGAGGAGAGATGGTTTTGAAAAGAAGTAGACTTTACCTAACAATGAGATTAATTGGTAGATTTTTCTTAACAGTGAGATTAATTTAACTTTTTCCCCACACATTAGAAAGGAAATATATTTTTGCTTTTTCTCATAGAAGGTAGTTAATTTTGGAAGGTTTTTGTTTTCATAAAAAGTTTTTAGCTATAAAGAGCTAAATGATAATAAAGAGAGATGGCGTCCTTAGAATTTTCAACTTAATTCTGTATTAAAGATCATTTATTTGATCATTTTTCCCCATGTAAGAACAATAAACTTCTTTAGCAAAGCTCTGGAACATACCCAATACCAAAGGGAAGAATCATGTAGTTAAAGGTTAGACAAAGTGCAGGCTTAACCTTTAGACACTTCAATTAGACAAGGCAAACATTCTCTTTTCAGCCAAGTGTCTGTCTCTTCAGTGTCTATCAATTTAATTTTAACAGTTTTAACTAACTTTCTAAGAATGAAAGAAACCGTGTTTATATCCTGGCATTTTAGTCTTTAAAGAAGACTAGATTTAGGAGACCAAGAGCCTTGGCAAACTAAACCTGCCATTCAAATTTTACAGGGCAGACTTGCTGCCCAGGGAATTTTTTTTTAATCAAAATTGCCATTTTCAGCCTAAAAATGTTTAGATGTAAGCACCAAAAAACAAACAAACAAACAAGAAAAACTTACCGCAAACTTTTGACTAGACATTTATGCTCCTCGAAGATTAACCTCATTTTCAACCATCTTAGGTCTATTTGGATTTTCGTTAACTTTAAATCTTTCTAATAAAAAGACAAATAATGGAGTCATTTGTTTCCTATTGCTGCTGTCATATATCACTACAAACATCACAGCTTAAAACAGCACAAAATCTCAAAGCTGTGTCAGAAGTCACAAGTCCAACTTGGCTTGGCTGGTTTCGCTGATTAGGGGCTCACGAGGCTGAAATTGAGGTGGCAGCCACCTGGCTCTTCTCAGAAGGCTGTGGGGAGAATCTGCTTTCAAGCTCATTCAGGTTGTTGGCTGGCCAGCTTGATTCCTTGTGGTTGTAGAACTGGGGTCTGCATGTCCTTGATGGCTGTTGGTTGGAAGACTCTTTGCCCTGACAGCTGCCTGCATTCTTTCTGTGCTCTCTCCACGGCCCCCTCCAGCAACACGACTCTCACCCCTTCCCTCATCTCTCTGACTCCTCTGCCTTCCTCTCATGCTTTTATGGGCTCATGTGATTCCATCGGGGCCACCCACCATATCCCAGGAAAATCTCCCTACTTTACGATCGGCTGATTTGCAACCTTAATCTCATCAGCAACGTCCCTTCACAGCAGTATGAAGGTTAGTGTTTGATATGTAAGCAGGAGACAGGAAGCTTGGAGAGACATTTTAGAATTTTGCCTGCCACAGCATAGGTATATACGTGCAGCCAAAAGTCTTTCCCAACTCATTTTCCAGTCATAAGGTTCTCACCTCTTCCACCCAGTAGGTAAGCACTATTGTTAGCTTCTTGTTACCCTTCCAGAGTTTCTTTATATGTATAAATAAAGGATACATATATACATTCTCCTTTATTTTTTGCTTTTACAAAAAATACCCATCCGTAGATAATGTTCTTCACCTTGTTCTTTCAGGTATGACTAAATCTTACAGAATTTTCCTTATTGGTATGTATAGAACTTCCACATTCTTTTTTTATAGCTTTAGAGCATTCCAGTGTGTGGATGTATCATTTTTTATTTAATCAGTTCACCGTTAGTGGACTTTAAGGTGGTTTCCTGTCTTTTACTGCAACAAATGATATCGAAACAAATGCATTATTTCACATATGTGCTGATGTATCTATAGAATGAATTTCCAGAAGGTGAATTTATAATTTTAATAGATAGTACCCGATCGCTCTCAATAAAGAATCAACCAGTTCATCATCCTTGCCCCAGCAATACTTGACTGGTGGTTTCCTATGGTCTCACTAGCATAGAGTATTGTAAGACTTTTAGGTTTTAGCCAGTCTGATAGTTGAAAACTGGTATTTCCTTTTTTCATATGTATCATGTTGTAACATATTTGATATGTTACAACCATATTTGAATGTTACAACCATAAATATTTTTGTCTAACAGTATAATATTTTATATTTTTCTTATAATAGAATATTATTCAGCCAAAAAAAGAGAAAGTACTGATATATGCTATGACATGGATGAACCTTGAAAACAATATGCTAAGTGAAAGAAACCAATCGCCAAGGACCATATGCTATATGATTCTATTTATGTGAAAAGTACAGGATAGGCAAATCCACAGAAACAGAAGGTACATTAGTGGTTGCTTAGCGCCGGAGGTAAGAAGTGACTGCTAATGGGGATGGGGTTTCTTTTTAGAAGGATGAACATATTCTCAAATTAGATAATACTGATGGTTGCACGTCATTAAAATCGACTGTAAACCACTGAAATTTACTTTAAAAGCGTGAATTTTATGGTATATAAATTATATCTTTAAAAAACTAGGTCTAGTCCTTACTGTTCGCGTGACATGGGCGTGTGAATTATTGAGACTGTTTGAACCCCAGATGTCTCTCTTTCGTAAAACGGAGAAGGGCTCCCACCAGCGATGTGGGAAGGATGAGAGCCGATGGTGTTCGTGGAGTCCCTGCTCATGGTCTGCCCTCAATACTTGGGAGTGCGCTGTCCTCTTCCACATTTGTCCCTGCCCAAATCCCAGAGACGGTGCCTGCAGGGGAGGAAGGAACACCAAGGAAAAGGGGTGACAGGTTCCCAGTCCCCCTTCTTTGACTGGACTCTTTTTTTCGTGCTCTGGTTCTTGTCTTAGGAAACCCGTGCTGGAATAGAATCAAGAATATCTCTTTGGACAGGAGAGATGACATGTTCATCAAAGGTCAAGTGTATGAAATCTTCTGCAGGAATAACATGACTAAAATAACGCGCTTTTCTTTTGCTTAAATGGTGGTATCTCTTTTCTTTTAAGCCACATGGTTGCCGAGCCCCATATAAGACAAATAATTTTTTTTTTTTTTTAGGCAAGGCAACCCTTAGTTGACCTCATAGATTGCAAGAACCTTGTCAGCTTACAATCCCATATTTTTTATTTTTTACACTTAAAGCACCTGGTCTTCCTAGGTGGTCTCCCATCCAAGGACTAACCAGGCCCGACCCTGCTTAGCTTCCGAGATCAGACAGGATTAGGCTTGTTCAGGGCGGCATGGCCATAGACATAAGGCAAACAATTTAAAAGAAACTCTTAGAAACTCAGCATGTAAGGTTCTCTGAAAGAAATTGAGATGCATTTCTTATGTGAAAGGAAATGATTAAGTTGATTGATTTGGGGCGGGGGGAGTTTCTCAGTGTGGAGGAAAACAGATAATGTACATTGTCAAATGATTTTCAAGACATCGATTTACTTAACAAACATCGAATGTCTACTTTGTTCAAAGTCTTGTGTTGGGCACTCTTGGGGAATAAAGAATTAGACACAGTTCTTGAACAGAAGGAAGAAGAGAAACCCATGTTTTTGGAGAGGCTGATTCATTTAAGCCCCACAATTGCTCTGGACGATGATAACTAAGTTATTATTTTCCAAATTTGTTATGTCAGTTCTTTATTTCCAAATTATATACCTATTTTTCTCTCTTCAAAGAGCATATGATAATGATCACAGAGTTAAAATGTTAAAATGTACCCACGCTTCACTTTAGAAACATTTCATTTTTAGCCCCAATTATTTTAAAGCGAATATATCAATTATCATCATTTTTAGCCCCAATTATTTTAAGGCAAATATATCAATAATCTGCCTTTTATATCTATGGCTCTATTGGCCTATTCATTTCAATTCATTTTTCTGTTATGTTAGGGTTTTACTAGGAATGATTTTACAGATGGTTGTACATCTCCTGAACAATTATCTTTCCTCTTCTATTTATAACCATGGTTGAAATATTTTGAAGGCTTCTTGATATCAAATAGTTGGATATTAAACCTACTGAATGATGTTTATCATTCATTCATATTTTCTGAATTTATTATACCCAATTTTTGGTATTAATGGGATTGAACTTGTTAAATATTATATAGTGGGTGATGAAGATTCAAATCCAGATCAGTCTGACTTATACATGTACTTTCTTTACTCTGTATTGTTCCTCTTATTTAAATTTCTTTAAAATATTTTCATAAACTGGGATTTTAAATATATTCTGGTACCATTTCACATATATGTAAATTCATAGGTTAAAAATACAAATTTTGAGGTTAATATATTTAATATGTTTTTAAAATATAGGTCTGTATACTTTACATACACATGCAATTAATTTGAGCAAAAAGTAAATAGCTATATGAAAAATCTGTATCTTTTCCACAAGGATTATATTTCTGTAAGAACTTGGTTCTCTATTTATTTGGCTAGAATAATTTTAGACATTTTAAAATAAGCAAGATTCTTTTCCCCAAAAATGTTGACATCTCTAACATCTATGTAGAGTCAGTTTTTTTAAAAAACTAACTTTTCCCTTTTATGCTGCTTTCTCTTCATCCATGGGCTTCAGTTGCCAGCAGAAATTATTGGAACTATTATGTGAGGTTTTTGAAACCTATAACAAGAATATTTTAGAGTCAGCAGTAGAAGGCACATAATTCTGTTTTCCACAATGGGAAGCCATATGATAAAGGTTATACACTGATGAAAATAATATTTTGTAGCCAGCTTATAGAGACATAGATGGAGAGATTCTTACCTGGAGGCAGGTCCAGCTATTTGGTGTAAAAGTTCCATGGCCCTTGATGATCAGCTCATGGAAAATTTCCATTTCAATGAGCTGCTTTGACCATTTATTCAATAAACATTTAGTTAGTGTCTATTACATAAAATACACAATTCTTTGGGACATGTGGGAAGAGTGACTCTATTTTCTAAAACAAGACAAGGAATCGTTTTATATTCATGAAGACAATGGTATACAATATTTGCAATCGCCACGATGTTGGAGAATTCTTATTAATGTCATTATAGCTATCATCTTTCCTGTGCATCTCTAAAAGGCAGAACGATGGACTGTTCTCCCTCACTTGAGAACTTCTTAATAGTTAAGGCAAGGAAACACTGTAAGAAGAAATAAGAGAAGATATGGATTTCTAGCTCTGGAGATTTTCCGGAAAAATTTAAAGAATGATTTATCCTAGATGGCCCAGATGGTTCTTCCCTGTACAAGGAGTGGAGCTTACGACCCCTGCTTACGTGCCCCGATGACAGAAGCTAATGGGTAGAGCGAGGCTGAGGACTATTTGGGATGGCACGGATCGAGGTGACATGGAGAGGGTGTGGATTTAAGGAGAAAGAGCGCCGATTTTGAGACAAGGGAAGAAGAAGAAGGAGTTAAATATAGAAGAAAAGTTGAAAGGCCGTAGGCAATCCCAATCTTCTCAGGAAAGATGGGTTCATCCAAGAGGGAAGCGTTTGGAGCTGGGTTGGGATCCCACGCAGAGTAGAAATATCTGTAACATCTACTATTAAGCCACTAATGAGAAATCATAAAGAAAAAAAAAATCCTAAATTCCAGAGATTTATAAACGATCCCGATTAACTAGTTTGGGATGTGT
>NW_006431911.1:1570724-1615859 GCF_000325575.1 Pteropus alecto
GAAAAAGTTCATTACTGAGACAGAAGTCAATCAAGGTTGAGGGCTGGCAAGTCGGGGATTCAGAAAAGTCCCCAAAAAGAGGAATTCTTGGGTGAAGATAAGGGCAAAACTGAAATTATCGACTATTGGTACTCTCAGAACTGGGTCAACAAGCAATTCAGCTGCATGGGTGGTATATTAGTTTCTTATCACTGCTGTAGCAAATTACCACAAACTTAGTAGATTAAATAAAACTAATTTATTATCTTACACTTCTGGATGTCAGAAGTCCAAAATGAGTTCCCCTGGGCTGAGATCATGATGTCTTTAGGGATGATTCCTCTGGAGGCTCCAAGGGAACTGGCTGCTTCTTCCATTTCTTAGAGGCTGTGGACATTACTTAGCTCATGGCTGCATCGGTCCAATCTCTGCTTCCATCCTCATATCGCCTTGGCTAACTTTGATCCTCCTGCTTCTCTCTTATAAGGATGTTCATGATTGCATTAGGCCTACCAGCATAATCCAGAAACCTCTCTCCGTCTCAAGATCCTTAACTTAATCACGTCTGCAAGTCTCTTTGCCATCTAAGGTCACATATTCACAGGTTCCAGGGTTAGGACATAGACACCTTTGGAGGGGGGACATTGTTCATGTAACCACAGTGGGTGATCCACTGGGAAAGCAGGGAGGGGTCAAGGAAGTGGATGTCATTATGGGGCAGGAGATGTAGAAGGAATTAGGATTTGAAAGAGTTGAAAGGACATGAGGTTGTGGTCTATTAGAGGGCTCTCACACTTTGAGGTCCTGGTAGCAATAAATGATCGTGTATTGTGCTGCTTCCTCAAAGAAGAAGTGCCAAATAAATGAGTCTTAGTGCCCTAAAGTAGCGGTCCACAACCTTTATAGCACCAGGGATGGGTGCTCCTATGAAAATCTGACGCCTGATGATCTGAGGCGGAGCTGAGGCGGTGATGCTAGCGCTGGGGAGCGGCTGTAAAATCAGATGAAGCTTCGCTCGCTCATTCACTCGCTGCTCACCTCCTGCGGTGCGGCCGGGTTCCCAACAGGCCCTGAACCAGTACCCATTGACAGCCCAGGGTTGGGGACCCCTGCCCTAAAGGACAAGGATCTGTGAGGTGTGGTGTCAGAAAGGGCTTCAGTAAGGTTGTTAGAACCTTGGAGGCCAATGGCCTGAAAGGGAAGACTGTGGGGGATGCTCATTGTCTTTAAGGACCTGAGAAAGTGTCCCAGAATGAAGCAACAGTGAATGGCAAAGGAGAGATGGGTAAGCTTATGGCAAAAGACTTGACAACTAGGAATATTATTTTATGTCGAGAGCGAGGCAGGAACCTAGAAGCTGCAGAGGAGAGCAGGGAATATTCTATTGCCTCCCAGTCACTCTCGCCCCATCCCCAGGTCATGACAGGTGTGGCAAGGAGCAGCTTCCCTTCCTTTAGAAAGGTCAGGAAGGAAAGCACAGCCTTAATTTAAGGGTAAGAGGCAGAGAGATGAGAGGATGTGACACTGTAGGGAGATGTTATCAGTAGACCGTGAGCTCCGAAACGGTAGGAGTGGTGTCATCTTCTGGGCACTGGGCCCAGGGGAGTTCTGAATGTTGAGAAGGAAGGTTTTTCTGGTGATCAGGTTGGGAAGACGTTCGTCCTTGCAGCGCCGAGTGCCCATGTGTGAAACAGGGCCCTGTCTTCCTGGATGGGGAAGGCCAGTACATTCTCTTGCCTAATATTCCTCATCACGGAGACATGTCTGAATAAAAAATACCTACGTGCAGCATCGGAACCCTTAAAAAGCTTCTTTACAAACTATAATTTTTTTGAATCCTCTATTTGTGCAGTAGGTATTTATGTCCTTGTTGTGCAGATAAGCCCACTGGGCCCAGGGGAACTGTAGGACCAGCCAAGGTACATGTGGCTGATAAATGGCAGGGTTGAGGTTGATCCCAGATTCTCCTAATCCAAGTCCAACTTTTCTTTTTTTTCTTATTCAGAAAGGAGAGTGGCCTAAAAAATACTGGCACAATTGAAAGGAGTGTGAGAAAAATAAGGGAGGTTTATTAAACCACCAGATAATTTTAAAATTGCTGCTCAATAGGAAAGAGGAGAGAGTGGTTAAGGGAATTTTTTAAATTTAGAAATAAATATGAAAATGATACCATAAAATCTTAAAGGAAAAAAATTATTGCCTCATGACCTACTGTTGTATTGACTTATTGTTCACTCTGTGGTGAACCCCCAAAACGTTGGCTTAAAATTTTTCCATGTGGTTTGAACACTGCCATTCTGGCTTCCGAAATGACCATATCATTTTGGAATTTCAAGTGACAGAAATACAGGACAAACTCCCAAGCAAAACAGAACTGAAATCATCCTTTACAAGATCTCCATTGGGCCAAAGTGCGGAGCGATTGAGTGGGAAGAGGGGAGGGGAGAGGAGGAGGGCAGAGGGCTCATACGTGTGAGTGCGCATGCGCGCCCGTGCCGCTATTTAATTGGGGGTTTAGAAATCACTGTTCTCTCTATACTGAATGTGCCCTCGCTATACTGTTTTGGGGATACTTTAGTGTTCTTGGGCCAACTAAAAGGAAAATCAGATAGACGGAATGAAAATATAACTCCCCCTTTCTTGAGTTTTAACTTAGAAGCTGTGAATACTAAGTAAATGCATAATTACTTTTAGCCAGGTCTTGAGAGGCTATCATTTAGCTAAGAGTTTAAACATTGTCCTAAATGTTTTTATTTCCGGGTTTTGGTAAAGATATGGAAAAGGAAGGGAGGCAAAGAAGAGTTGAAAGAAAAGAGGATTTTTATACACACATGAAATTTTTTACACACGTGTAATTACACACATGTAATTATCATGAAAAAAATTAAGCATTGTCAAAGATTAGGGAAACAAATTCCTTCAGGTGGCTACCCCCCCTCCCCTTTTTTCCCCCTTTTTTGGGCTTTCAACAAAATATTTTACCTCAACTCAATTATTCCGCTAATGTTTATATGAAGTACTCTGGAGGAATTTTAGATTTTATTTCTGCCAATAATTTAATTATATGTCAGAAGAGTTAGTTTATTTTAGCTCAACTAGTGATGAATACCTTCAGCTGAGGAATAAATCAGAGTTAAAAGATTGTGGGGTGGGGGGATTACTCATTTAGAACACTTTTAACTTTTTCCTGTGTCAGACTTAGAAGATGTACCTCCAAGGGAGACCAAATGCAATGCGCACCTGTAATGGATTTTAAGCATGGAGAAAAATCACTCTGTGATGCAGAGGAAATTAGGAACCCAGCGCAAGGGTTGCAAATCATATTAACGTTGTATTTTCATGTTCAGATAGAAATTCTGCTTGACAAGCAACCAGAGATCATTACCAAGCACTTTAAGCCTGAAATTCTCAGTAAATGCATGAGTACTCTCTTTAATGGAAAAATGATGCATCAATTGCCAGGAGACTGGCTTCCAGAAACGCATTTCCCAATTGCTAAAGGGATGAAATGGTATATATCATTGAAGACAGGTTGCTAGCAGGGAGGGAGGGATATCACGCTACACATTCCAAAAGGAATATGGAACTATTACATGGGGAATAAGTGTTCAGGCTAGGAAGTAAGAAGGCTACATAAAACATTCTCAGACACTCAACCCAACCTGAATGATTAGGCTATTCTCCAGAAAAAGTGAAGGGCGAAAGGCTTTCTCAGTTCAGTGAGTAAGTGCAATAACAGAGACGTGATGGAGACCAATTGGTTCTCTTCATTTTGTAACCATGGAAACCGATGTTGACTATCCTTCGGTCTTGCAGAGTTGCCTCCTCCTCTGTCTTCTTCACCTTCTCCTCCCCATCAGCATCTCAGCTCAACAGTTACTCCGCTGTGGAGGTCCGGCCTCTCGCCTTTACTGTTATTTTCCCTATCGTAGCTGTAGTTAGACCAGTCCGTTTTCACATCCTGTGTGTGGCAGCTTCGCCATTGTCCACAGACCACCCGAGTGCCAGTTTCTCTTTTCTAAGGAGCAGGAAAACGTTGACTTTGCGGGATCGTCGTGAGCAGAAGATGAGGTAAAGATACGTAAACTGCTGACCACAGAGACTGGCATATTTCCTCAATAATCGATGTTAGAGTTTTGAACGCCAACGGTCTTCTCCAAGGAAGACTGACGATGTCTCTTTCACTGTTTCTCATCTTCACTCTCCTTTGCTCCTTTACCTCAGCATTCATATCGAGAACATTTCCAGCACACTCGGTTGCCACTTGCTCAGCCTCCAGCACTTCACGGGCCTGCATCTCTGCCTTACCTCTGATGCCTGTCCCTGCCACCACCGTCACTCAGAGTTGTCTGGTCATGAAGATCTCTGGCTCTGAATTATCACCTGCTTTCTCCCACCTCTTCCACATATTACATACGTTCCAGGCATGAGCTTACTTAATCCTCATAACGTTACGCTCAAGGCACTGTCGCTATTGCTATTTTAAACAGAAGAAAACTGGCACAGAAAGACAATGTGATTTGTCCAAGGCCACGCGCCCAGGAAGTGGCGCAGTCGCGTTTCCGAACCAGATTAAATGGCATCAGAGGTCTGAAGCATTGCGTTATGCTTCCTCTCCTGGAGTAAGGCACTCTTGGAACATTGCCCACTGTCCCGTGGGAATCACAGACCTGTGGTTCCCCACCCGTCTCCATCCCGTGGGAATCACAGACCTGTGGTTCCTCTCCCGCTGCTTCATTCGTTTCGTTGAATACCTTCCTCAGGGTCTCACATGCCCCTTCGAAGATGTGGAACCTCCAAGGGGTTTCACCTCTATGGGGGCTCCCTATCTAGTCTCTCGTGCCTTACTTCCCTCTCCTCATCTCTCTTGCCTCTCTCAGGAATGTCTCTGAATTCTATATCACCGGCCTCCAAATCTGCATTTTCCACAGCGCACTGCTCCTAAAATCCAACAGAATTCCACCCACCCCTAAAAGAAGCCATCTCTTCTTCCACATTTTTTATACCAGCGACTGCATCATTCGCTCAGCCTCCCACTGTCAAGCCGTGGCCCTCTCTGTCCTCCCACTGTCAAGCCGTGGCCCTCTCTGTCCTCCAGCATTCAGTGTGGTTTTGAGCTAACAGTTCTATCTACAGTTGTCTCTTCACTTCTGCCTCAGGCTTTTTCACTCCTGCTGTCCGCTGACTTCCAACACCTATTAACTCTCCGTTTCCTCACCGTCAGAGCCTCCCAGTGATTCTGCTCATCAGGCAGCAGTGTCCCGACTCCCATCTGTCCTCTTCATCCTGCACCCATTTGTCTTCTGAAGCCCACTGAACTCAGAAACTAAGATATTCCCAGTTCCTCTCCTTGGAGAGAGAGAGAAGGTTATGTTTACGAAACATGGAGGAAGTGATAGGACCAACAGTCAATTCACAAAGGTCGGCACTTTGTGCTAATCCAGAAGGCAAGTGGGCCTCATGGCTTCAGAAAGAGCTCAAGGGTCAGAAATGACTGTCTCAGTGAACTTTGAAGTGACAGAAAGAAAAATGAATTTCCACACACTTGCTGTTTATAGAACTACAGATATAACTTTGTCCATAGGTGTTTTGAATAGTAATTTGAAAAACAATCTTTAGAATAGATGAGAGAGAAAAACACGCATAGAGTAGAATCAAATAAAATTATTTTGGTAGTTTGCACTCAGCAGCAATTTAGCAGATATCCAATTCAAATAAGTGTTTTTGTATTACATATTTCACACACAACTGTTTAGTATAAATGCTTCCGGATCAAATGTGGAGCCAGTGATTCAGGAAAGATCTAAACATGTATGCGATGAATATGCTTGATGCAAGGGAATAAAGGTATGAAGTGAACTAATGAATGTAGTGAATGGGCGATGGTTAGATTGATAATTTCATGAAGAAGAATATCCTAATATGAGTTTTCGACATTAGAAGCAGAAAGACATAGTGATTAACTAACTTGATTCAAGGTCAACTTTCTCTGAATGTCATTTCTTACCCTGCCTTCTAGCCCCAGGCTGGAGTGCTCTCCCTTGGAGACCTACTTCCTAGGGCCACGTGCATCTTTTTTTTTTTCCTGCTTTGATCACAGTATGTCATCACCTTTGATTTTCTTTTCTGCTTCACCGTCTAGACTTGGGCTGTTCAATATGGTAGCCACTAGGTACATGTGGCTATGAAAATTTTAAATGAATTAAAATTAAATACAGAATTTTGTCCCTAAGTTACACTAACCACATTGAAGTACTCATTAGCCACAGGTGGCTAGTGGCTGCTATATCTGGCAGTACAGATATAGAACATTTTCATCACTGCAGAAAGTTCTATTGGATTGCACTTATAGCCTCTGATCACCTTAAGGGATTGATTTTAGCCTTTTTATTTTTACATTCCCTATACCTAGCACATAGTGGGAACTCAGTAAATATTTGTGGGATGAATAGGTACAGGGAGTTCACCCACGAAAGTGAGAGAAATAATTCATAACCTATATTATTTTGAAGCTATGTGTTCAGGTTTCTCTCATTTGTTTGGTTGCTCTGGTGAACATTTGATTGTAATTAGAAATGATGGATTAAAGACAGAATTCCTTGAATTGTGTGCAAGATTGGCAAATATGTGTGCATTCAAGTGGTCTGAGCTCCAAAGACATTGTTTTCCCCAAGGATTAGTGGATATTGTCTCTGGGTATAACCATCCAGCTGTGAGGTTTGCCTGCAGAAATTTGTTAATAAAGGACATTTCTCTTCTAAAATCTTGAAAATGCCCGACTATTTACTTTCCTTTTGAAGTGTCAGGTTACCAAATGTAGCACTACAACTACATTATGCTTTTTTTTTTTTTTTTTGTATTTTGAAAGATTAATTTGATTTGAAAACTGATGTTTAAAGAGATTGGAGAAAAATGCATCCAGGAAGTAGCATCAGATAAAAGGCTTCAGTAGTGCGTGTTGACAATCAAGACATTCCCAATCGAGCTGCCTTAAACCACAAAGAGAGGGATCAGCTCACATAAGGAAACGTTCAGAGTCAGAGCATGTTCAGGGTAGTTGATTCTGTGACTTAAAGATGTCATCGAGGATCCAGGTTCTCAACATCGCTTGCCTGGGTCGTCTTGATGATTGGTTTAACTTCAGGTAAGATGGCAGAAGAGGTTCCAGGGATCACTAACAGACACATTGCTTTCCAGAGAAAGGGGAGAGACAGTCTCTCCTGTTGCCCTCTCGAAAGGCGACCTTCCCCAGAAGCCCTTACCTGACCTCCTGTCATCTCCCATTGAGTATAATAAGGCCGCATACCCATTCTCCATCCAGCCACTGGTGAGAGGACTAATATATTACTCCAGATCAGTCAGGTCCACAGGAGGAGCTGAAAATAGGTTCAGCCTCCCTAGCGTGAAACACATGATGGCACGGGAGTGAGGGATGTTTGAATGAAATAGAGATCCCTTAGCAAGAAATGAAGGGGATCCATGTTGTGTAGTTTACTAACAATTCCTGCTAGTAAGTGGGAGAGCTGGGCCTCAAAACCACTGCTCTTTGTGTGCAAAGGCAGCCCTCTTCCCACTAAGCGATCGATATGTTATTCTGAGAGGAAGGTTTAAGCTCGTGGAAAGTGAAGCATAGCACGTCCAAGGTCATGGTTTGAAGTCCAAGACAGAGCTGGTAGTGGGGCCGCGTTAGGCCAGAGGGCAGAGGAGCAGAACCTCAGCCTGGAATTTGTTACTGACGAACACTGAAGACTTGGGGAAAATATTTAACATCTCCAGGCTTCTCTCCCCAAAAAAGGGTTTTACTAGATCAGGCCTTGACAAACCATGGCTCTTAGGCCAAATCTAGCCCATCACCTGTTTTTGTAAGGAAAGATTTTATTGTCATACGGTCATGCCCATTTGTTTACATACTGTGTATGGCTGCTTTCACTATGCAACAGCTGAGCTGAGTTGTTGTGACAGAGACCATATGGCCAGCACAGCCTCAAATATTTACTATCTGGCCCTTTACAGAGAACATTTGCTGACCTCTGTACTGATCAGTGATTCTGCACTTTGGTAGTACCTTCGAACATGTATAAATCAATGATGTCTGAATCCCACTACCAGAAATTTGTATTTAATTGATTTGGGGTGACACGCAGGCATTGCTACATTAAAAAAAAAATCACTCCAGGTAAATCTAACATCTAGCCAGAAGTTCTCTAAGTGTAACATTCTTTGAGTCTACAAAGAAGTAGATGTTCAGAGTAAGTTCTCTCTTAAATTACTCAATGGTCAGATCAGAATTTGAATAATTGGAATTTAGATCCCTAAAGCTTGGGCTTTTTACCACCACTTACCAGCTAATTACTAACTTCTCTGAACCTCTGTCTCTTCATCTACAAAATGGGGATAATTGTATTTTCCTGCTTGCCTCAGTGATCAAATTGGAATGGAGTGTCCAAATGTACCTTGAAAACTGTCAAGTGTTAAATAAATGTAAATACGTTCTTGGAAACATTTTCTGGAATCACTGGAAGAGGCTTCAAAAAGAATATTTCTATTCTATAACTCTGGTGGGAAAATTTGGCTTAAATATGTATTTTCCAAATTTCATTCTATTTTATGTTTTCAAATCTCCAGGTAGATAACAGCCTATAGCTCTTCCTTCTACAGTATTCGCAGTGTTCTTATTCAAACACTTTGGCATGTCCTTTGTAGTTTTCATTTATCCCATCTTGTTACAGATCTTGGGGCTTTTTAAATCATTCTCCAACCATTAGCTTCCCCGGCCTTCTTTCTGGCTATGCGCCTCTGAATGCATGCCAGTGACTATGAAGGCTTTCCAATCTTTTTGGGACATTTTTTTCCCATTTTCTCTTTAATGAAATGCCTGGACCTGTCTACATTTTTCCAAGTGTGATCTCATCAACATCTTCTAGAAAGAGGGTCATCTCTTCACAATCATGGAGTGAAGCCTGTGAGTGTGCCCTAAACGGCGATGCAGCCATTGGCATTGCTACTACTTGGTTTTTCTATTACTATTCCTAAAATGGATTCACTTATTTTTGTGTGTCATTTTTTTCCTAAACATAAGAATTTTTACTTTAGCGTTTCTGGAATTTTTCTACATTGAGTTTTTCTTTTTCTTTTTCTTTTCTTTCTTTCTTTTTTTTTTTTTTTTTTTTACTTTTAATAGCAACTTTCATTTTCTTCTGAAACTAATTGTGATCTATACATTATATCAATAGTTGGTAAACTGTGGCCTGCAGGCCAAATCCAACAGACTGGATTTGCCTATTTTTATAAATATAGTTTTATGGGAGCACAGCCAAACCCATTTGTTTACATATTATACATAGTGGCTTTTGCGCTGTCACCAGAGAGTCGACTAGTTGAGACAGAGATCGTATGTCCCACGATGCCTAAAATATTTACTCTCTGGCTCTTTACAGAAAAGTTCACTGGCCCCTGCATTAGCTGTATTACGCTGATTTGGACCTTAACTAGATAGTTTGGGAAGGGAATTAACTATGATATATTTATATTTCTCTTTCATTTCATATTATAAAATCAGTTTATAGTCTACTATCTTTCATTTATTGATTCGTCGATCACGTCATGTGTCCTGCGTGGCTCTGGGCCCTGGGGATGGAGACGGAATGGAGATACACAGGCCTCTAGTGGGCGTGCGTGCTAGTGTGACGGGACCAAGGTTACGTCAGAAGATAAGTGTGGTAAAGAAAGTAAGGCGTAGTAATGTGGTAAAAGTGACGTGCAGACTGGCTCTGTGATGGTCAGGAAAGTGCTCCCTGGGAATTTAATGCCGGCATGAAATCTAAGCGAATGAAGAAGCAGTTTTGTGAAAATCAAAGGAAAGGGCTTTCCAGGAATAGGGAACAGCAAGAGCTAAGACCCAGAGGAAGAAACGAGCTTGGTGTGTTTCAGAAATGGAGAGATGACCACAGTGCTTCAGAGTCCAGGGTGGGGAAGGGAAGTAGGAGCTGAGACAGTGACCAAAAAAAAAAATTTACGCTAAATGTGATGGAAAGTCTTGGGGGAGGACGGGAGGCATGTGACTGACATGCTTTGATTTACGTTCGTGAGGGATCATTCTAACTTTTCTGTGAGGAATGGATTATAGGGGGTCAGGAGGGAAGGCAGGCATCCCAGTTATAAGCTATTAACCCAATACTGTCCTCAATTACAGAGGAAACTTATTAGCAAAATATAATGGAGCCCAGACCTCCACTTGGAAAGGGAAATCCAGTTTAACAAACTTGGAAACAGAGATGAATAAACTACCACTCAATCTCCAATTGACGAGTTCAGCCAAGGAGAAAACATATATATGCGGTCCATTCTGCTAAGGAGAACTCAGTTACTGGTCGTTATTCTCTTTTTGCCTTGGCCAACAGGAAGCTCCAGAGTTATACTCGTTTAGTTCTGTCAAATGTAAGACTGTACATTTCTTTCTATATCCTTCTGTGGCCTCAATTTCCTATATTTTTATCTGCAATTTATGTACTTGTGAACGGTCTGAAATCCTGTTTTGAAAGAATTGGCTAAGACGTAGAGTAATGATGGCGTCTGTAATTTCCAGAGTCTACTCAGAGTTCCCAAAGTTGTTTCCCTTTGTTCCCGTTGATTCTTTTTGTTTTTCTTAGTGTATTAGTTTACACTGGTTGTGGAAAGAGGCCCTCAGAAGCGTTTATTGTACAAATGATTAACTGACAATTACAGTTGTAATTAGCACCACAGCAGTCAAACGATTGTTCTTAACTGTTCAAGGATACCATGGACCCTTCTCATCACTAGCAAACTCAGTACACTTTGTAAAATTAACTCACTCTTACATATAAATATAAGAAAGAGGTTCTAATTAGTTCATTAGTGGAAAAGAACTCTGGCTGTGACAGATTTCTCTACTGTTACTACCCTGAGCTACATAATTAATTAAGAGAAGAATTCAGGACTAAATGGCATGCTTAAACAACACTTTCTTTCATTGGTTAATGGAATGCTGGTTCATGTAAGGGATAGCTCTTTCTCAATAGAAGCGCCATTCTGTTTGAAGTGCAGTCAGCTATTAGATGCATAATACAAGGCTGAAATGCAAGATTTCTTTCTGTTGGGTTTATAGTCTCAGGCTACAGTGGAGAGCTAGAAGAGTAAAAGGCACTCTAAAGTGGAGTCCGAAGTCAGGCATGCTGGACTGGCCATAGCGGCACTATTCATCGAGATATGTGACATAACAAAGACAGCAGGTGCTTGAACAAGATAGCACTCTTTAGGCAAAATTTTTCTCATTGCCCTCTCTGTTTTCAGAGCCCAGAATAGGCTTGGCATAGTAATGAGGCTGAAAGGTTATTCGTTGAATCAGTAAATGAATGACGGAATGAGTCTCTAACCGTGGAGGGCGTGGAGCTATATAGCCGTGATACAGGCTCTAATCTGCAGAACATCCTGAAGACAGTTGAAAACAACATCCTAGGGCAGCAAAGAAGACTTGAGGGGTAGGGAGGGGAAGCTGCCTGTAAACTGGGTCTTGGGGGCTGGGCAGGGTTTGGTAGGCTGGGGATACTGGAAGGAGTCATCCTATGCTGGGAGAAAAGCATCGACAAATATAGCATGTGCACCCAGCAAATAGTTTTCCTTGGCAAGACCCCCAAATCCTCACAGGGAACATCAGAACCCTGTCACGGTAATATGCCGCTTTTCACATGCCCCTGGGAATTCACACAAAAAGTGTCTCATCATTCTTTCGCAGTGTAAATTCACTGGTTTTAAGTTGAATATATTTAATTTTAATCAGTAGATAATTATTTTAATATTTTAATGGCTAATAGCTTTATTAATGATATATAAAAGCAAATTTTGTCTTTCCCCACTTAAGTTCCCATTTATTTTTCTTAAATAGGTTTTTTAAAATATCTAAGATCCATGGTGGAAAGAATGTGGGAGGAAGCATGGTTTGTTGACAAATCAATTATTGGCTGAAGGACACACTGAGCTAGTTGTTTACTATTCACAGTGACCTCATCTGCACACAGAGGCCATAGTGCCTGGTTTACAGAAATGTCATAAGCATTAAATAATATCGTGGATAACATTTTAGCAGTTATAAAGGGCTATATAAATGCAATACTGGATGGGGAGTATCTCTCTACTAGTTTAGAGCCTACTGCACAGCCTACGTGAAAGAGAAGGCAGGCAGGAACTAATAGATATCTGGAGAGGATCCAATGTATGTGAGTGTCATTTCAGGAACAGTATGGGTCAAATTCAGTGGCTAATTAAATGAACAAAGATCATAAAAGAAGGAAGAGATGAAAATGACTAAAGTCTTGAACCCATATGATTAGGCTGATGATATTAATACATGTGCAAACATATGTAAATGCACACGCATGCATACAGGTATATTCGTGTGTGTGTATTTGTATTTTTAAAGGTGAGAATGGAAATACAATTTCAGAGAATGTTCTTCATCTAATTGTGCAGCAAGAAAAAAATCTTGTTCTTTGGTGGTTTTGACGTGTTTAGGGAAAAGTGTGGTTGAAATTTTCACTTCCAGAGAGATGGCCACCATCCCTCAAGTGCCTTTTAGACAGTTGCACGAGATAGAAGGTGTGATCGAAGGTGTTTTTCTTAGCTGTGAGTGTCACGCAGCTTTGGAACAGAATACTAAGGATTCCTTGAAGGCTCTTTTACTGGAGGTTTTAAATACAAGAAGGCTGATCATTCACCTAATGTAGGTAAATTTCAGACTAGGGACAAACAACTAACGAGATGTCCTCTCTGATTCCCATGTGTACAGATTCCCATGATCATCTGTGAAAATGAGGATTGTAATTACAGAGAGGAAGGGAGAAATATGAAAACTGAACAGCATGCCCAAATTGGGTGATCACTGAATCACTGAGTCACTCTGCAAATATTTGTTGAGTACAAAAATGTGCCAGACCCTGAATTAGAGCTGGGGCAACAACTAGGGACAACCCGGCCCTGCTCTCAGGATAGTCATCGTGTAGTGGGGGACAAAAGGGACAAAAGGGATTGCTACTATTTGCAATTTACAAGTCCTAAATGATGCAGTTAAAATGTCTATCTACTTTCTTCATTACCTCTCATGTGTCATCATCCCTAAAATCGTTGCTGTCACTCCTAGATGTGTGATAACGTGACTATGTCACAGAGGAGTATGTTATCAGGGTTGAAATAGGCAACCACTTGTGTGGTGGGTCCTGACATGTGCCAATAGCTCCACTTATTTAAAAATAGCTTCCCCAGCAACCGTCTGGGAGGCCTGCATGTCCTATTTGAGACTCGGGTCCTGGGATGAAGTTTTAGACCTTGAGACGGTCCCTTTAAGCTGTCCGCATAAGTAATCATTCCCAGCGAGTTCTGTGCAACAGTCTTCCTGTAGGACACCGAAGAGAAAAGGCAGAGTTCCACGTTTAAACACATTACCAAAACAGTCCATAAACATGAACATAGAAAGCTCCAGGCATAAAAGGCTTTGAGAGGTTTAGACTCCCCACACTTTAGTCATGGGACCCTTCTTTCCACAAGACTCTCGGTAACAGCTGGTGAGGCACATGGCTTTGGGAAATGCTGCTTCCTCAGATCGGGTGGCATCTGCAAAAGCAGGGAGTTGAGCCTCAAGGGAATGGAACACCAGACAAGCTAATTCAAATGGAAGAGGGAGAGGAGAAGATTCTGACCATGCATTCTCCTGACAGCCTTCTGCCTACAGTGTTGACCTTGCACGTATAGCTGGGCTGAATATCGACCCGCAGAAATGGAGCAAAGTCCCATTCTCAGCCACCTTATTGCTTAAGGAATTTTTAAGAGACAAGGGTGAAGGATTCCAACTGCAAACATATACACATGTGGGTGTAAGAGACATAAACAGAGAAGAGCACTTATGGGTAACAGAAGTGGCAGCTGGGACTGTAGCGCTGGGTGGTTTGTGTTTGCACAGTTTTTTTTTTTTTTCGTTTTTTTTTCGTTTTCTTTCTTTCTTTCTTTTTTTCTTTTAGTCCAGAGTAGTTCTTAGAGTACATAATCCATATGGCGTGTTTAGAATAGACCACATAGTCTGAAAATGGAGCTCCTGAGAAATTCATAGATAAAAATCTCAACCGTTATTTTCATATGTAAAAGCTGGAATCGTCTTGTAAAGATAATTCAAGATGAAATATTTCCATTTCCATTTGAACACAGAATTATTTGGTTTTCATTGCACAAAATTCCAGCTAGAGCCTCCTATTAAAGTCACATGCCTGACTGCAGGCATTTTCGAAGTGTCTGTTACAACACTTCAGTATTTAACTGGCAGGAAAAGATTTATAAAGAGAAGATAGGCAAAGAGCAGATCTGGAATCAGATGCTCTGATAATTTATTCTATTGGGGAACAGGAAAGGGTGACCTGTAGAATTTTAAGTATGGAAGGTGCTTGACTACTTGGCTTTATGATAAAAATTCCAGTTCATTTTCAACTCTGTCCTTTGCTTAACAACTTTAATTCTTGAAAACCATTAAATGGAAAAAAGTTCCCATTAATTAGATTGAATATATACTAAATAGATAAATACATAGAGATTTTGTAAAGGTTTGTTTAAAGTTATTTTTTTTGACCCATTTTCCTTCCTGATTTTTCAACAATTTGAGGCTGATGGTTGCATTATACTCACACTTACAAATAAAATTGTAGCACAGAAATATACGTTTGGGGAAACATTAGGATTAAATGTGACTGTGCTTCAAAATATGGAAATGGCACATGTGGCCAACAGCCATCAACCTGTTCAGCCCTCTTGCTTGGTGTAAGGAGCAAGCGAAATTCTTTGGGTTTATTCAAACATGGTATACATGAAATTTCTTTCGTATTATTGTATTCTCTGACTAAAAATTATTATGTCAATTAAATTGGTAAGTATGTCATTGCCTAAGTTAATAATGTCGACATATCAGTTCTTATAGTTTATTTATTTAGTGTATTTTGGGGTGAAAAGTTGATATTCTGGGGGAAAAATAATTCTCCCAAAAGTGATATAACTTAAAAGCAATTATGGCGCAAAAAAAAAAATCATTAACTGCAGAGGTATTATATATTAAGTATTATATATTACATTTATTACATCTGTATCATGATAATTTCCAGTTCACTTTAAAGAAATTTAATTTCTGATAAAAGGATAGGGATAAATAACTTGCTCAGGGACTTATATCAAGTTTATAGACGTGCAATAAATTAGACAACACGATTTTACACAGCAGTTTTGGAAAGTTTGCTTCCAAACAAGTCAAGCAAAGAAAGATTAGTCTGTTGGGAAAATCTCTGAATACTCAAACAGAAGAGAAGAGCTTTTGTCCAGGACTGGCCACTAACCAGCTCTGTGGCCTTGGAAAAGTCTTATGGCCTCTGGGAGCTTCTTTTTCCTCATTTGTAATTAAAGAGGAGTGGATGGCTACACTACATATTCATTAGTTCTTCAAGCATCCATATTCTGGAAGCTAATAATGTTTTAGTTAGCCTCTTAAAGTAGAGGATACAATACATGTGGAATTTCCACTTTAAGATGTCCCCAGTGATTACTGATTTATACTTATGCCTATGCCTATATTTATTTGTAGTAGAAAGAAAGAGGTTGATTTGAGCGTTTTGGAATAAAATCTTTCTAAATCACCTCATACCACCTTCATTTATAGAAATTGTGGGACCCTACTGGGCACAAAAGGATTTGAGTATTATATCAGGTTGATAAAGATAAAACTAACAAAGCATCTAGAAACTTGAATTGCAAACGCATTATGAATTGGAGTCAGTAAATCACTAGATATTGTCATCACCCACTATGTGCAGTGTACTTTGCTTCTTGTTTTTGTATTCATCTCTGGAGCGGTTTGGTACCAGATCAGTGTTTCAGGAAATTAGTTGCTACTGAGATTTTTCTCAGAGTATTTCCAGAAGTTCAGTTAGTGCCACATGGATGGCTTTAAAGGCGACATATGCTAATTTACATAGAAATGAAAATGTAAAAGCTATGCCTTCAACGAAAGTCACCAAAAGTCTGAAAACCAAAACTCTGCTCATAAAATTTTAATCTCTTCCAATTGGATTAATAACCGATGGTCCCATGGAATGACAAATATTTTAACTTTAAATTGGAGTGTCTCAAACTTGGCACTCTAGACATTTTGGGCCAGGTAATTCTTTGTGGTGGGAGCTGTAATGCGCCCTGTAGGATGTTTAGCGGCATCCCTGGCCTCTACATTTTAGATACAGGTAGCACCTCTTTCCCCATTGTGACCCCAAAAACATTTCCACACATCGTCAAATGTCTCCTAGGGGGCAAATTGCCTCAGTCGAAAACTACTGCTTTGTAGCAAGATAAGTTGACAAGGATATTACATCACAAGTGTTGTCTTCTTGAAAATAATACTGGTGTAATTATACATTTGACAAGTAAAAATAATGTGATGCTAACTGAACCCTGCTTTAAGTTTTCAATGCTTGCTATGCTATCTTCTATTTGTGAATGGGGTTCAATACAGTTAATTTACTGCCCTTTTAAATTGTTACACAACATGGAGCTAATTCACATATATCGAATAGGAACTGGACTGGGAATCGAGAGTTAGTCCATATATTAAAATGGATGGAGGGAGATTATCTTCAAAATTGAACAAAGAAGAATTTGTTTCTTTCCCTTGGAGTGGACCTAAGAAACTTAATTTATGTTGACTTTTTTTTCGTAAGAGTTGGAAGCAGAGAAACTAAAGCCAGAGCACAAGAACATTTGAAAATGAATAAACCCAAGCCATTTCTTTCATGCTTACTTCAGTTGAGAAAGTTCTCACCAGATGATAATGGATAGGCTTACACTTCTCCTGGAAGTCGTGATGTTTTTGCCAAAGAAACTTTTTATCATCAGAAGCAGGCTAAAAGTATGTGAAAACATGCAAAAAGAGAAGGTCCTCAGGGGTTGATATTTGTGTATATATATGTATATGTTTGTGTGTTTTGTAACCTAGTCTTGCCAGAAGCTCAGAGACCAGCCAAAGGAGCAGCGTAGTAATCTAGCTGAGTTGGATCAGGTAATTTGGACCTAGGTGGTCAGAGTGGAGGTGATGAGAGCAGGTGATAGAATTTGCTGAATCAAATGTGAATGCGGGAGAAGCCAAGGGTGTCTCTAAGCTCCTTGACAAAAGCAGAAAGATGGATGGAGTTGTCATTAGCTGAGATGGGAAGACTAGGAGGAGCAGGACTGGGAGCAAATGGGAATTGGGAGGAATAGTAAAAGTTCCATTTTGGACATGTAATATTTGACATGCCTGTTAGACACCTAATAATGGATGTTGAGCAGGCAGTTAAATTATTAGAGTATGGAGTTCCGAAGAGAAGTCTGAGTTGGGGATATACTGCATACAGACATTACAGAAGGTCCCATGACTGGAAGCGATCTACCAAAGAGGGTCGTAGAAAGGAAAGAAGAGGGAAGAGGTGGAGGGCCTGAGTCCCAGGGCGCTCTGACAATAAAAAGTCAGGCGCACAATAGCCAAAAGGTGTAAAGAACCCAAATGTCCATCAACAGGTGAAACGAATTGCGCTCTGTCCATACAATGGAGTATTATTTCAATCATAAAAAGAAATTGCGTACTGACATATGCTATAACATGGATGGACTTCAAAACATTATGCTAGGTCAAAGAAACCAAAAAGTAAAAGTCACATATTATATGATCCTATTTATACGAAATGGCCAGAATAGTTAAATCCATAGAAACAGAAAGCAGATTATGGTTTCTGGGGATTAGGGGGTAAGGGATTAGAGTGACTGCTCCATGGGTACAGGGTTTTCTTTTGTGGTGATAGAAATGTTTTGAAACTAAGCAGAGGTCATGGTTGTACACCATCGTGAATGTACTAAACGCCACTGAATTGTTCACTTAAAATGGTTTATTTTTTTATTGTTTTGTTAGTTTCAGGTATACAATATATTGGTTAGACATTTATATAGTTTTAAATGGCTTATTTAAAAAAATATTTATTTGTTTTCAGTTACAGATAATATACAATATTAGTTTCAGGTGCACAGCACAGTGAGGGTCTTGTTTTCTTATCCATTCAGCCACTCTATGTCTTTCGATTGGAGCATTTAATCCATTTACATTAAAATAATTCTTGATAGCTGTGTAGTTATTACCATTTTATTATTCATATTTTTGATTTTTTTTTTTTTTTCTTAAAGAAGTCCCTTTAACATTTCTTGTAATACGGGTTTGCTGGTAATGAACTCCTTTAGCTTTTTCTTATCTGGGGAGCTCTTTATCTGTCCTTCAATTCTAATCAATAGCTTTGCTGGGGGTGGGACCAGCCTATTCCTCGTATCGACCCCTCCTGCCAGTCTCGAGGTGGCCTCTTCTGTTAGTTAGTGGCCTCTTAGTTTAATTAGACTTCAGGCTGTTCTCAATTATGGCTGTTTCTGTAGTTTAGTTGTAATTTTGATGTGGTCATTGGAGGAGGTGAGCACAGCATTTACCTACTCCGCCATCTTGACTGGAAGCCCCAGGGTTTAGCTAAAATGATTCATTTTATGTTATGTGAATTTCACCTCAATTTTTAAAAAGTCAGTTTGTGGATGTGGTTCCATGGTGTAGCGGTTGGCACATCTGCTTTTCACGCAGAAGGTCCTAGGTTCACACTCCAGTGGAGCTACTGTCCATGGTCTACGGCCGTGCCACCCTGAACAAGCCCAATGTGAGATCTCGGAAGCTAAGCAGGGTTGGGCCTGGTTAGTACTTGGATGGGAGACCACCTGGGAAGACCAGGTGCTGTAGGCATAAATAATAATAAATAATAAAAAAATAAAAACAAAAAATAAATTAACAGTCAGGTTGAAGAGAAGAGGGGAGCAAAGGATCCTGAGAAGAAGCATCTAGAGAGGCACACGGAACAGCCAGATATCGAAAGTATTTCGAGGGAGACAGAGTGATGAGCTTTGTAAAATGTCACTAATGAGCCATGTACGATGTGGACTGAAAACTGAGGTTGGATTTAATAATGTGGCAGTAACTAGTGAACCTTCAGTAGAACAGCCTTCGTAAACTGAGTGCTGGCTGCAAAAGCTTGATCAGAGGAGACTGAAGAAATTGAGAGGCAGGAAATTGGAAACAGGAAGTAGAGACAACATTCTGAAGGACGCTTGTAAAAGGATGTTGAGACATGAGGCAGTATCTGGAGAAGCATCGGGTGATGGAAGAAATAACTGCATGGTTTGAAGGCAATTTTAAAACTTTTATTTATTCCTCTCTCTACCCTGTAATCACTCAAAAAGTTGCTGGCAGTGTTTACCACTGAAGAGTGAATACACTTGCAAACCAATCCATCACCCTGGCCTACTATTATCACTTAGGGAAGCAACACATTCGGTGAGCACACTTATAGAAGTGCAAGAGGACTGAGTGACATTTGCGTACTTAAAGAGTACACAGCGCACACATGGACATACACTCTGTTTACTGGCCCTGACTAAAAAGAGTGGGAAAACAGTATTTTCATTGTGTATCATGATGCTTTTTTGGCATCGTACCAGATTTGGACAGGCTTGTTGATACTAGATGCTGCTGCCAGCAAATAATAGCTGGTAATAGATTAATATTTGTGCTGAAGAATGAAGTTCTAGAGAGTATTTTCTCTATAATTTTATTGGCCTTTTTAAAGACCCACCGTGGAAAAGCATAGCCATGAGCTATTACAAGGAGCCAGCCTTGAACTGATGCACAAGCCTAATTAGAACATGGCCCTGAAACGAGATAGTGGAGGATTGGAAAGAACGTGATTTAAAGCCTAGGAGCAGAGCTGATATGTTTTGTGTTTGGGAGGTTTTCATGTGAACGGGTTTTATAGTGAGATAAAGAAATTGAAGTAGCATAAAATGCATTGGAAAAGAGAAACTGGCTCAGAGTCCAGATAGTTCATTGGGGAGTTGTGTTATAAATGACAGGAAATAAAGGACAGGATGGCTGGAGGGGGATTAGGGTCAATATGTTTTCTTAAATAGAATAAATAAGATATTTGTCAAGGTGAGTTTTATAAGTTTAACCTATTTCTTTCCCCACTCATAATTTCTGAAAAATTGCTATTAATAGGTGAATGCACTAGCAAATCGATATCCATCATCCTCGCCTAATAGCACCATGTTAAGAAAGCAACTGTTACTCTTTCTTTTCTCCATCATTTGAAAGGTTAAAATTGTCAACACTTGTTGCTCAACATGATAAATAAGAACACAGCTTTAAAAATCTGCATTTCACAAGCTTGTGAGTTTTCCCCATGATCATTCCTCAGATAAGAAGGGACGCTATCGCTGTGTCCATTGGCTGGGGCGGTGGCTAGAAGACGGAATAAACAGCATGGGGTGTGACTGATGGATTCACTGGATGATCAGTTAATTTCAGAGGTTCATAGGAGCAAATGGCATGGATGTGTTGTTAACAAGCGCATAGGCCCAGCATTGGGGACATCCTGAACCCACTCTCGCCTGAGGGGAAAAACACAAAGAGCGAGATGCATGGGGAGGCGACCCGCCAAACATCTGCATTTAATTTGTCTGCAGCAGTGACCACCCAGGGGGCAGCGGCTTCTTCCCAGAGAAACTCGATTATACCAGCATGAGGTGCCTTAACTTCCTGGAGGAAAAATTATACCTTTGGTCAAGCAAAAAATTCTGCTTTGGAAAGAGTTTCCCAAAGTGTTATCCCTGCTTCGATTTAAGAAGGAGTTTTAGAGGAAAACTTTTTCAACCCAGTAGTTTTCTTTCTCCTGTCGCTGGCAAGTTCTGGAGGAAGCAGGAGAGATGACGGGGTGTTCACTTTTGCGCAAGTCAGTCAGTTGGGAGCTGGTGAGATCTTGTGTTTTGTGCCCACTCTGCTGAAGTCGTTATCACTTGAGACCAGAGTATACTAACTGGGTGTATTCCCGGAAGAATTCAGAACCATTTTCCTTTAGGTCAGTGCTTCTCTCGGTCAGCCAGAGAGATTTTTAAGGCTGGCCTCCAGGTGCTGGCAACATCCTCGGATGTTCCAAGAGAAGCCGGGATGGATTTGGATAGAGACCCAAGTGATGCTCATGGTGCCTCAGCTGCCATTTACCGGTCTGGCAAACCTGCCCCGTCGTCTGCTCCATTTAACCCTTTATATCAAATCTCTTCACATTGGCGTCAACTATCTCCAGACTGGATTACTTCTCTTCTTTGTGTGACAATATGTTCTTTACTACTCTTTGCCCACTTACACATTATATGAGATTTACCTTCATTAGATCCAATGCTAAATTTTCATTAGATCCAATGCCTAAATTTTCTTTTTATGTTTTTGACAATTCATTTGCCGAAGTTGTTTCTGTTTTTAGAGTGTTTCCTCCTGCCAGACTGTAGCACCAGAAATCAGTGTCTTATTACTATTCCATTGCATGTTAATTAAATGGTAGTCTGCTCACTGCCCTGCCTCCGCCCTTGCCTTAAGGGTAGAATTCAAGGACCTCATCTCTTTTGTCTTCGACCCTATCACCATGCCCGGCATATAGTAGCGTTCTCTGAATATGTGTTGAACGGATGAACAAATGAACGAATGAATTCCCAAAGTCATACGGGATCTGACACGCTCTGCACGTGCTCTCCACATACTCTCTGATGCCGGGCTACCTGGGTTTGAATCCTACCTGGATTTCATCCCTTCCTGGGTACTGTGATGTCTCTCTGGCGTGGTCTCTTTATCTCTAAAATGAGTAAATAGTAATACCTACCTTTCAAGCACTGCGAGAATCACTAGGACTTGTTAAGCAGGAGGAATCACTCGTGGCGTGTCTCTCTCTTTACTCCACAGCCCCCGGTATATGCTCCAATCACATCCACCCTCATAGCTGATGCTTTGAGGGTGCCCTTCTGCCTTGTGGAATATGGTTGTCCCTCTTCTTCACTTACCAAATTCTACAACCTCCAGTTAAAAAACGTCCTTGGCTTCCACAGTGCAGGCTGCCTCAGTCATGGGCACGGATGGCATCATATCCACACCTGTGTCAGAAGGCTTATATTATTTTCTAACTGGCTATTGTCTGTCCTTCCCACGAAAACGTGAGCTCCTGTAGCATGGGGACACTGTCCTCCATGTGGAGATACCTACTGGGGCCTCTGAACAAAATCGGACCTCCCAAAATGTTGGACCTTGAGGAGTGTCTTGGCCACAGTGACACTCCAGGGTAAGAATATATCCCTGCGTTTGACTCGGACTACATTTTTGAGGCATTAACTGGATAAAACGCTAAAGCAGCTTTTCTGCAGGAGTGACTAGAAGATTCAAAGGACCGAACGCTGAAAGATAATATGTGAATTACGAGGATGTGAAAGAATGCGAAAGCTAGCCAGGAACTTATCAAATTCCAAGTGCAGTAAATTAAATAAAACCAGAGGCTACCGAGAGAGACAGTTTTGAAACTGATACGGTTTGGTTGGTGGAAGGAGACGGCAGCCCAGGCTGTACTGCGCTGGTAAACCTTTAGCGAGTTTTTCAACCTTCAAATCTCTTAGTGTTTACTGTGTGCGGTGCGTTATCGGAATCCTCATCCTCAAAGCAGAAAAGAAACATTAAATATATCCATCCTGGCTATAGAGAAAAAAAAAAAACATTTCGTGACCTAGGGTCAGGTACGCAGGTTTGAAAGCCAGGATATCTGAAATGCTCTGATATCAGAATTTATTTTTTTGAAATGCTTTGGTTCGTTTCTCGCCAGAGTGTTTCGGTTTGGGTCACATAGAGAGTACTGTGTTGGGTGATATTTTTGCAGTAATTAAGGCAAAGAAATTTTTCTTATCATTGTTCAAGGTGCTTATTAGAATAGAATCGATATCACAAAGCAGTTAAGACCGAGGACTCCAGAGCTGGACGTCCTCAGTTCAGATCCCAGCTCCGCCACTTGAGAACCTTGGCCAAGGTGCCCTGACTCTTCAAGCTTCAGCATTTTCATCTCTCAAGTGGATGGCCCTCCTTTTGTGAGATGCGCAGACAGCAGCGTCATCCTGGAGCTCGAGGAAGGGGATGTATACTGGGCCCAAAGGGCCTGCTGGAAGCCATGGTCTCGCCATGCTTCCAAGGCAAGTCTGGTCCTCTGTCCGGGACCTGTGCATCTTTACTCTCTTAAAGTGCGATCTGGTCAAGGCACAGCCATCCCTTCCCCAGACAGGCTTCATCCGTTGTTTCTCTTATCAGCAGTAGGAAGGGCAACCTCAGCCAGAAGGTTCACAGACCTGGAATATGTGAAGTATAATGTGATCGTTCCCAGCCTTGGCTTCCTAGTAGACTCCATTCGGATCTTTGAACAAACACCAGTGTCTGAGACCCCACCCTAGACAAATTAAGTCAGAATCTCTTGCAGGTGGACACCAGGGCTTCAGTATATCTTTAAAGGTTCCCAGATACTTAGAATGTGTAGCAGAGTTTGAGAGGGATTGTGATGATTGTTTGATATGGTGGGAGGAGCCTAGACAGACCAAAACCGCACAGTTCAGAACTCCCTCGACTGGCGGTTCCTCAGCACTAAGATAGAGTTACCATCTGACGCAGTAACTCCGCTCCTAAGCAATTACTGAAGAGAAGTTGAAAACAAGGCATGCGTTGACACAAAAACTTGCATATGAATGTTTATCATTATTCGTAAGAGCCAAAAAGTGGAAACAACCCAAATGTCCATCGGTTAATAAGTGGATAAATAAAATGTGGTGTATCCATTAAATGAAATATTATCCAGCCATAAAGAAGAATGAAACAGCGATTCGTGCTACAACATGGATGAACCTTGAAAATATTGTGGTAAGTGGAAGAAGTCAGACACAAAGGGACAAATATCGTATGATTCCATTTATATGCGACATCCTAAAATAGGCAAATCCGTAGAGACAGAAAGGAGATAAGCAGTTTCCAGGGGCTGGGAGAGGGGGATGAGGAGTGACTGCTAATGCTCACGGGGTTTCTTTCTGGGGTGATGAAATATTCTGAAATTTGGTAGTAGTGATGGCTGCACGAACTTGTGAATATAGTGAAAATCACTGAACTGTACACTTTAAAAGGGTGAATTTTATGGTATATAAATGATATCTTTAAAAACCTAGGTCTAGTCCTTACCGTTTCTGTGACATGGGCGTGTGAATTATTGAGACTGTTTGAACTCCAGATGTCTCTCTTTTGTAAAACGGAGAAGGGCTCCCACCAGCGATGTGGGAAGGATGAGAGCCGATGGTGTTCGTGGAGTCCCTGCTCATGGTCTGCCCTCAATACTTGGGAATGCGCTGTCCCCTTCCAAATTTATCCCTGCCCAAATCTCAGAGACGGGCCCCTGAGGACACTAAGGGACTGGTGCCTGCAGGGGAGGAAGGAACACCAAGGAAAAAGGATGAGAACTGCCCAGTACTCACCCTTCCCCAATTGGACTCCTTTTTTATGAGCTTGCGTTGGTCCCAAGAAAGCCATTCTGGATGTTACGGACTGAATGTGTCTCCCCCAAATAATATGTTGAGGCCTCAACTCCCAATGCGATGCTACTTAAGATGGAAAGTAATTAGGATTAGATGAAGTCATGAGGTTGAGGCTCTCATGATAGGGCAAGTGCCTTTATAACAAGAGACACCAGAGAGCTCACTATCCCTCAGTCTATCTCTGCCATGTGAGGACACAGCTAGATGCAAGCCAGGAAGAGAGCCCTCCCCAGGAACCAAATTGGCCAGTACCTCCATCTTGGACTTCTAGCCTCCAGAACTGTGAGAAATAAATGTCTGGCGTTTAAGCCACCCAGTCTGTGATATTTTGTTTTGGCAGTCCAAGCAACTGAGACACTGGAATAGAATCAGGAATAGCTCTTTGGAGAGATGACACGTTCGTCAAATGTCAAGCGTATGAGACTTTCTGCAGCGATATTATGGCTATAATGATGAGCCTTTGTTTTTCTTAAATTGTAGTATCTCTTTCATTTTTAGCCATGTGGTTGCCAAGCTCTGCAGAGGACAAATAATTTAAAAGAAAATGGTGTCGTGTTTTGCTAAAATGGGAAGATTCTCAATTGAAGGTTGTAAGTTGTAATTATTTTCCTTATTGTGAAAGAGCATTGAGATAATTAAGGTTCTAATTAGCTAAGGGGGTCGAATGCTGATTGAGAGAAGTGAAAGCAGCCTGCTTGTTTAAGTCATTGTCATTTGTCTACTCAGTTCTGGAGAATCCCCAAGCTCCATCTCTCAGTGTTATCAATCTTCAGGTCTCAGGAGATATTAGAATCCTGAGGAATTTCATGAGCTGTTCTCTAGTATGCATTATTGTTAAAATGCTTCCAATATTCTTCATACTCTTTATTAACATAGATGTTCAAAATTGTTTACTTAATAAGGAATCTTCGATTTCGCATTATTTACAAAGAATTGTGGCCTATAACAAATATTCAAAACTGTAAATGCCGGCAAGCGTTATTAGGTAGTATCCGAATCACTTTACATTCAGATCTCCTTATGACATTAACAGCCCTCCCCACAGTCACACATGGAGACCGCCAATTGCTTCCAAAACTTGTCCTTTCTTAAACACCAGTAATAACTGTTTGTATAAAGTATCCTATGCATATAAACTTATTGATATTTTATTTGCAATGAACACACATGCATAACATGGCAACAGCTGCAAGAAAAGCTGAATGCTCTGTTCGCGACCATTTTCTGTGCTCCTGTCCCGGTTCCGGAGATGCCGAACTTGTTCTTTGCCTCCTTGCGTCATCTTCCTGCTCTTACTTTTGACTTCGTGTCAGTAGCTTTCATCAAGCCAGTGATGTCTCTAAGTTGGTTATTCAGTTTTAATTCTCGGAAGAGAATTAGAACACCTTCTCTCATTTCCTCAGTGTCTCGACTAATTTTTCTCAGCATTTAGGTTTTAAAAACACATATAAAGTCTCTGAGAAGTGCCAAGAGGGAATTCACACATGAAAGTGCTACTTGTGATCCTGACTCCGGGCGGATGGGGCAGACTGGGACATGCTGGGACCTGGCAGTAAAGTAACATGCTCACAGGGTGGGCCTGGCTCCTGGGGTACAGACGCAGCCTCGGGTGCTGGGAGGAAGTCCAGCCTGACAGGTGGTGAAGGCCATGAGCATGCACCTGGCAGACCTGTGACTACGGGGGTGTGACTGACCAAGGGCCCCAGCTGCCGCCCTCTGCAGTCCATCATGGAGTTTGCGCTAAAGCCCCCTGCCACAGGCTGCTCCCTCCTAATGGCTAAATGACCAGGGGATACTAAGACGGGCCTTACCCTGAGAGTCACTTAACCAAAGTCACCTACCCCTTTGATAGGTGACTTTGGTTAAGATGCCCTGACAGCTTTCTCGAACATTCCTAAGGCTGAAAGGTAGACTGGGAGCTTCTACCTTCTCCCCTTCTCTCCTTCACTGAGTGCTCTCCCAGCCTTCTCCATTTCCCATCCTAGGTCCTTTCACGCAGGCACAGTCCCTAATGGAATCCTTGCACACTTCCTCCTGTCTCTGCATTTGACTATCAGAGAATGTGAACTTACACACAGGATCCAACCATCGCGGCTACAGAAAACAGGAATTAGGGGGTCCAGTGGGGTGTCCGACAAATGCAAGAAGCGCATTGGCAATGGGGATGCTTGACAATCTCAGCAGCTGGCAGGCAGGATATTTCAGAAATGCTCTTTCCCGAGTTCGTAGGGAGCAAGAGAACACAGCCCTCCATCACTATACGGTACTAAAAAGGAATGAAGATGGTACATTCCTAAGGAAGCTGAGCTCATTCCAATTACTGAGATATAGATTGTGCCCAAGACGTGATCCGGGAGGCCACAGGCGAGGCAACCGTGTTGGGAACAAAGAAGATATCCAGTTGTAAGAACTGGTGGCAAGATACAGAGCCAAAGTCGCAGCCAAGCAAGTATGAAAGGGTGTTCCAGATACTAAACCAGAGTTCCTTAAATCCTCCCAGCTAAGATAAAGGTGGGTGCTGGGAACTAGCAAAGGCTCGATCCTTTGCTCATGAAGAAGGAGTTTTCGTAGGAAGCCTGAGGGCTCAACCAGGGGAGATAATGGAGCTCCTGAGAGCCCTGCAGAGCAAGGTGAACATTCGTGTGGCCTGGTGAGTGGGGCCACCCACTGAGGTGGCTTTGGCACAGTCATTGTGCTCACTGCTCCTGGGAGCTCGGCTGGTTTCTGCAAGGGCGTAGAGCTAAGGCCCAGAGCAGCAGTGGCCTGAAAATGCTGAGTGGTTTGAACTGCGTTTTGCAATTGGAAGTATGTTGTTTGAAAATTATCCAAGTCACAGTCTAGCCTTACCATATTTTGGCTGATTGACGTGGATAAATATTTATAGAACTGTTCATTCTTTTATTCGGAAACATTCACTGGACAACTATGTGCAAAGCAAATATGGAAAGATGCTTGATTGTAAAGATATTTATATCTTTGTTGTAACGTATCAATTATTTGCACCTGAAAAATGTATTTGCTTTGTGGGAAGTCTCAAGAAACCATGAAAAATTAAGTGTTGAAACAGCCCCGTGTAATCCAAGATCGTCAGAATTTAAAGTAGTGAGAATATACAGTAAATAAGAGGCTTTTAAATGGGTGACTTTATTCATTTTTATTGAGTATCCCTCTAGGTGAAATAAAATATTCCAGCATATTTCTCCTAAGAAATATGGGATATTGGCAGCATTAAATCTGAATTTGTTCTCCGAAAAAGTCTCGAAGCCAGTATTTCTCTAACTTATACCATTGTTGTCATAGGTGACCAAATTCGGCATAGCTATCTTGGAACCAGATCTTGTGAGAATTTATAATCCCCAAACCAGGAGAAAATTAAAAGTAAAATCTCCTAATTTAAGTGCAAGCTGAAGATATAAGCCAAATTATGGCAGCCAACCTTTTTAGGTCACTTCTCACTGTTGCTGGCCACGTTGTCACGAATGAGAGAAAGGAATGGTGCCATTGTGTTAAGTCAGTACACAGATTTACAGTCGAATATTTTTTCAATTTTAAGCTGAAGGAAATAAATCGAGAACTTTCTCCCACCGTCGTTGTAGACTTATCAGTGGAGGTTCGAACGTCTTTTCTGAGCTTTCGGAAAGGTTGCTCTCCTAGTATCAAGGCGAAGGCCGATCTCGTTGATGGGTTTCAGGCTGTCTGTCTCTATGGTCGTCTCCGTACCGGGCGAGAAACCACATGCCATTGTCATGCTCTGGCTTCAGCATAGAGCTGCCCTTGGAGCTGTGGGTATCTGTGGCTTATGATGATTGCCTTCAGCGTCTCAATGATATTACCAAATGTTACGCCCAAACCGATGGTCTAATGCTGCATTCTGAAAGGCGAGCCTGATTTATGGCCGTGTCTGAAACTTTTATTGGAACAGGATACTGTGTTTTCTTTCCAATGACTGCACAAGAACTATATGCTCTCTCAGAATTAGCCCGAGACACCTATAAAGCTACTTTCAAGTGTTTATAAGATTGGAATCAAAACATGAGATCATGAGTCTTTTGCTGCAAATATCATTATTTGTTTGAATGTCCTTTTCTGTCATATTACAATATCAGGAAAGTGCTCTTATGTGTTCACTAATAGCACAACTGAAATCAGAAAATCCAGGCTCAAAATCTGCCTGGGTTAGATGTCTGTGTTGGTTTAACTTAATTGAAAGATTGGGGAAAGGAAAAATAAAATTCCCAAGTCTTTACCTTACGTTAGATGACGGTTTAATTATTTTCTCTAAATATTTATTGGACACCTACCACGTGCAAAGATAGAATAATAGGACATCGAGAGCTAAGACACTCCCTCAATGGGCTCCCACAGTCAAGTGGGGAACAAAGTACCCCAATTACTTTAGAACAAAGCATAAGATTAGAGATAAGTGTCACTAAACAGGGGCAAAAGCATAACTGTCCAGGCGACTGCATAGAGATGAGGTCTTCCCCAAGCAGGACCCATGGCTCAGCTCTGCCATGGGCACGGATAGGACAAGTGCACTTGGCTCCAATAAAACTGGCATCAGGAAGTAGCTAATGACTCAGCGTAGCGCACATTGTTCAGTCCTTTTCATGTATAATGTTCTTCCTGGAATGTTGTTTCCTAGGCATCCTCTACCTTCTCCCCATCCCAACCACATCTGCTCACTTGGCCTATCAAATTCATATCACTCTAATATTTCAAAATGACCATCAATGCCTTTAGGAATCTCCCCTGACTTCTTTCCGAAGGGACTCCAACCTCTGTGTTTCGTGGCACTTAGTATTTCTTGTATCACAGTACTTAGCACACTTTAATTGTGAGTGTTTGCTTAATTATTTACTCTCCCGATAAAGTATTGCTCCATGAGGACAGAGACTTACTCAATCTTGCTTATTAAGGTTTAGTACGGAGCCTACATATGATAAGTGCCCGATAAATACTTAATTGAGTGAACATGTAACCTATGATAATCATATAGAAAGCTTCTCGTTAAGGTCGTCATGAACAGTTGAGCAGGTTGTACACTGTACAACTCTTGGGGACACTGTTTAATTCAAGCACTTTGTAAATCATTCATCCTGGAGTTGAGTAGTGTACAACCAGTACAGTCTTACACTATGGTCTTTCCTTCCATCTGCTATGTATTGCACCCAAATTTTTCTTTGTTGAGTTAGTTGAAACATAGACTTTTAGTGTCTAATAAAAGCCAGAAATTGCATTTTAGCCTGCATGTTCAATGAAACTCAATAAAAATTCCTTGGAACAACTGTATATGACTTACAAATCTAACATTTGCATGGCCCTTCACAAGGATTAAGATCTTGGAATCTGGTACAGCAGGAAATTGTTTGTCATTAAAGAAGGCATTCTGGTGGTGGTGAAGGGATATGTTCAAACAAAGGAAATTAAGACAGCCTTGAGCGAGTCAACATTCTTGTTCTTTACCTGCTTTATCCTGTTAAGAAAGAGCAATCTCCTTTATCTCCGATCTTTAAAAAATGAAGAAAAAAACGAAAAGATGGGAAAGGAGGGAGAGAGGAAAGAGAGAGGGAGGGAGAGAGGGAGACAGAGAATTAAAGAAAAAGTAAAGGGATGAGTTTGCAATATGCTAGAATAGGTGGTCTAAAAAGAAATCCAGGATGAGGATGGAAAAATTAAAATGCTAATACTTATGTGATTTTAGCTTATGATGTTATCAAAGTCAGCTATGAACTTGCTGCTGATTTCTCTGGTTTTTCTCAAACACAGGAGGTGTATCCATCTCACTGGCCCAAGTGAACGAGCCATTGATGTTAAAGCCGTTATCACCAAAAGATGAGCCAGGAGATATCTGTTGACAGTGTGGGCTCAGCGTTTTTGTCATCTGGTAAGTGCAACATCTCGGGACATAATTTTTGCTAGGCTGCTCTCGGCTTTATATATTGCACCCCCCCCCCCAGGAGTGCTTTCCTATATTCCAAAATTGTTTTATCTGTAAAAATATGTGCTTTTCTCTTAAGGATTGCCTATTTCCCTATGTTAATTAATAGCTTGATAAATATAATAGATGACTTATGTGTTCCCAAAGGATCGACTATATTGTCTTTTGCTTGGCTTGGGGCTTTTTAATAATTCTAGTGGATTCAGGACTTGGTTTGCCTCTTAATTCCATTCAGATCACACTAAGTCCTGAGTTCATTTTTCTACTCAAGGATTTAAACTATTCTTTTGGCTTTTGAAGATTCAAAAACGAATCGTGATGGGATATTTTAACAATAGTCATTAGTTAAGTTGCTGATGTGATATAGTCAACAGTACACAAATATGTGTGTCCAAGCTAGTTTATCAGTCCTCTTTTTCTTGATCTATAGGAGAATGTTCATTCTCCTAGACTTCTCTGTCTTTTTATACCTAACAGCCATCTTTCCAGTGTCTGTTTTCATGAGGGAAGACATACCTGATGCTGGAAGCCTCTCCCAAAACCACAGAATATTCCTCTCTGTGGATATGACTGGAGCATCTGTATTTTTAACAAGGCTATTATATGCACAACACTGCAGACCTATGCCTTAGTTTACATCTCTCCCAGCATACCTATTTTTCTTATCTCATATTATAGTTGTGTCCCAGTCTTACGTATTCTGTCAAATATGAAGCAGATCTAGATTTTGTGCATCTTTACTCTGCAGGTGGTGCCCAGGGCAGTGTCTTGTCCACAGCAGGCATTCAAGTTGACATTTGTTGTGTTGAATCACATTGACTATATGCTTGACAGATGTGTAGACAAACAAAGCAGGCCACATTTGCGCTGAATTTCAAGAAGAATTCTAATTCATCGACAAAGCTAAATTACTTGCATCCTTTGCCATTTACCTTTTGGTATCCCTGGAAGGATGGGGGAAAGTTCAGGTTTGATCTTAGTAAGTTCTAGAACAGCACTGTCTAATAGAACTTTCTACGATTATGGAAGTATTCTAACCTGCGCTGTTCAATATGGTAGCCACGTGTGACTACCAAATAGTTGAAATTTGGCTCATGTGACTGAGGCACTGAATTTTTAATTTTATTTAATTTTCAGTGAATTTAATTTAAATAGCCTCACGTGACTCCCAGCATCCTTATTAACAGAGTCACTCTAGAGTATAAGTAGATAGCCTTCAGCACTAAGATGGTGATCATCCTCACTCTTCTCTTTAACTCCCCAATATGGTGTCTTGCACACAATTTATTAATTATCTGTTTTTTGTTAGCTAGAACTGAAATTTTTTCACTCTTTTCTTCCTTTCCTTGGTCCTTCTTTTGTTTTTTTGTTTGTTTGTGTTCTGGCATATTTATTTATTTATAGTTATTTCAAAACTTATTGTCCTTCCAGTGTCTTAGGTCTGTCTTTTTTGTTCCTGTTGGTGACCCTCATAGATAACATAAAATCTGATTTAAGATGCAAGACTTCCCATCTCCCTGAACTTGATAGGGTTTTAAGACTACAAATCCTCCTTGGGTAAAGGAATTAGCAAATACCGAAGGTTCTGGATGATTTCTATATGGCTCTTCCTGAAGTTTTTGTCCACCTGGAGGCTTCAATTTCGCATCTCAAGGTCACATATGGATTGGCCAAACATTTCAAGTGTCACTTCCTCTCCCCTTGGCCAAACCTGAGGCTTAACACCCTTACTAATTCAACTCTCCCGCAAAATAAGTTGTCATGCCAAGATAGGCACAGAGATGGGCCCATCTGATTAAAACCCCAGCCGAGCAGTTTAAAATGTCAGATTGTTAAAACGTAGAACTAAATGAAGCAAGTAATCCAGTGATTTCCTAGCCAGGAGTACCAGATGCATGCACCTGGACCCCGTTTGTAGATGTTGACAATGCTGCTCAGTTGTAATCCTTTCCAGCTGAGTCCTCTGGTAATGGACTGTGTTGGTCTTTAGTTTAGATGGTTAACTTGAATGGCATCAAAAAGAGGGGGATCATATGGGTCTCAATTTTCAGCGTTGTTTAATAGACACCATCTCCTTCCAAATATGACAAGCACTTTGCAGGGAAGGGTATTTTAAATATTAAGGCAGTGGTTCTCAAACTTGAGTGTACCCTGGAGGGCTTATTAAACACAGATGTTGGACCTCTTTCCCAGAGTTTCTGATTGGAGGGAGATGCTGAGAATTTGCATTTCTAGCAAGCTCCCGAGTGATGCTACTGTGGTCCAGGGACCACAGTTTGAGAAACATACTCTTAAGGGATATATGATATATTGCCACCATAAATGCTGAAGATTTCGGGATATTTCCAATTTCTTATCATTTTATTCTTTTCTGCAAAGCTGATTTTTAAGAAAATCTGTGGCTTAATTTGTGTACATTTGTCAGACGTTTTATGAAAACACACATATGAATTAATTAATTTGGTGAGTGTTTCCACTATATGCCAGACACTGTGCTAGCTACAGAGATTGCAGATGTGAACCAGACAGACCACCTCTTACAGAGATTATGGTAACGGGTGAGGGCAAAGAGTGCACTGTGAAGTAAGCAAATAAATATGGTAATGATAAGGTGCCAGGAGAGTTGGAGTTCCAGGAGTTATGTCAACACCTGGAAGGACACGTGATGTAGACTTAGATGCTCGTGGGGTCTTCTTGGAGGAGGTAACATTTAAGTTGAGATCTAGTGAATAATAAGTAGTTAGACTGAAAGAGAAGGTGGAATGTGACAGGAGGGGAGAGAGAACGAATCCAAAGGACTGGGGAAGAAGTGCATTCTGGTGCCCTGCAGGAAGGGGAAGCGTCTCGGTGTGCCTGGAGCATAGAATTTGTGGAAGAGAGTATCATGTGACTGGGAGGAACCAGTAGGCTCAGGACCACACCAAGCCTGTGAGCAGTGCTCATCGGTTTGGATTCTTTCTCATAGTATTAAGCCAAACTTCCTGTCTGCCATATCCTTCATCACCTTTTTCATTTGGGAAAATAGGGCCCCCCCAGGGGGGATAAAAAGCAGAAATGAATTTTATTTCATTTAAATGTAGATCAAATGACAACCAATGCTGCAATCAAAATCGAACTTTATTTTTCTCTCACACCCCCGATAGAACTTTATTTGGAAGGACTGGATGTTGCCTGTCCCAAGATAAAAACTTTTCTGCTCATTCTTAGGTAACATGTAGTTCTTATGATTATAGAGAATTGTAAACAGTCTTGGTTCGCAAATCAGTATCCAATTGAGGATATTAATGAAAACTCTAAACTTGATTTAAAGGCTGCACTTTATCACTTTCCCAGGCTCGAAGTCCCCAGTGGAGAAAGGGGACATGGACTTGGATTTCTTCTCTCCAAATGCCCAGCGTGCTGGCCAGGTGGCTTAAGGGTCTGGGCATAGGGAAGGGTAGCAAAAGGAAGAGGAAAAGAATGGAGCTGGTCCCTCTGAAGCTGGCTTTGCTTTCTCCATGCCTGGCAGGTGTTGAAAGCTGGTTCGTTGTCATTTGGACCTTTTTGAGGGCTCCTTGCAGGATCTCCGCTTGAATCTTTCACCTCGATTCTCTTGAGCCAGGCGACAGCTTCTCTTTCCTGATCGGTCACTTACATCATTGACTTGCACCACTCGAGTAGCAGATCCTCCTGGTGTCTTTCACTATGTGCTCTTAGTCTAACTGATCTCCCTGCAGCTGAGATGAACGTCCCACACGTTCTGCCAGCATGCCGCATCTCAGTCTCAGCATCTCCTTGCTGGCAGCTAGGAGCTCTCGCCAAAGCAGAGGGAGACCCTTTAGTCCTTGAACAGCCACTGCTCTGAAGTGTGAGGGGGGATCTTAATGCTTGCAGGGGTGACCCTTACAAAAGGGTCAGTGAGAGTCAATAGAGAAATTACTTTACTTGCATTTCGTTTGCGACATTTCTGAGATCTGTTCTACTAGTTCCCCAGACGCTCTTGACTGGGTTTGAGCCTCAACTGCCCACGCTATTTCCCAACTCATTAACTCATTCTTTTGTGGTTTTTTCTCCCTTCTCTGTCTCACTCTCCTCATTCTCTCACTTGTTTTGAACATCACCTTCCAAATTAACTTCACTTTAATTCATTAACTCAGGCTCTGTTTTCGGGAAAACCCCAAGGCGAGATGCCATGGTAATTCAGATTATCTTTTGCTGATGTCCTTCTACCCACTAGGAAGCCCAGTAACCTAGGATCCCAAACCACACCTCACTTACCTTCACTCCTGTGTTGCCTACATCTTGGCCAAAGTAATCATTAACACACTGCTCGATCTGTAAAACTCCCAATAGGCCAACCCTGCTTTGCTTCCACAAGCCAGACTTAGCTTTCTTATCAGGTAATTATTTCCCTTCGATCCTTGTAATTAGACCTGGGATCTTATTCCATGGAGACATTGAACTAGAGAGGCTTCAGACTAGGGGAACACCTGGCATATTTTTAAGATGGAGGTTAAAGGTGAAATGCAAGCATGCATAAAAAAATTATGGCAACCTCGTTTCGTACCCCTACCCAGCCCCTTGCTTCTACGTGGCTCCCAGAACATCAGGGCCAAGTTGAGAATCCACAATGCATGGTTGGAGGTGATCCACTGAAAAGCTAGTGGGCCATCCAATTGCCCTACTGGCAAGCCCACTAGTTGCCAAGAGACATTACTGCTCCCCGGTTCCACACAGAGCTTTCAATTAGATTTCTAGTGCTTCAGACTAAAGAAGCATGGCAGCTCTGAATCATAAGACGGTGAGGAATAGCTTCTAATACAAACAAACAAAAAAGAAATAAATGATATAAAAAGCAGGAAAATAATTTAAAAAGCTATAATTGTTATCCTCAGGAATAAGGAAAATATTGAATCAAACATGAACTATATACATTAAAAGAGAGTCACTAAAAATACTCTTGGAAATTAAAAATATAATAGCTCCTCAGTCTCCCTCTGCCCGCCAATGCTTTTAATTGAATGGTTGGAAGAAATTTTTAAATAAATCTCACTAGAAGTGAAAGAAAAAGTCAAAGAGATGCAACGTGAGAAAAGATAAGAAATTAGAAGATTAAGCTGGGAAGTCTAATAAATCTCACTGATTGACACTCAGGAAATTGAGAGCAGAGAAAGCAGTTGGGAGAATATTTCAAATAAGTGTATCAGTCAGGGAGCAATGACTGTTGCAACAAATAAACCACTAAACATCAGTAGCTTAATAAAATTACAGTACACTTCTGGCTCACATAACAGGAGAATACTCCTGGTTAATGGTCACCAAGCTGCTTCTCTCCTCACGATGACTAAGGGACCCATGACACTTCTATTGTGTGGCTCTGCCATCTCAACACCTAGGTATTATCTGCATCCATCTGACAAATGGAGGAAAAGAGAATAGAGCAATCTACTCACTCCCTCACTGCCTTGGCCCAGAGTAACACATCATTTCTTCTCTTAGTCCATTGGGGAGAATTATCACCTCACCTACCTAGATGCAAAGAGGAGACTGTATTCTGGAAAGGGAAAAACAAAATTCCATTTCCTGTCTTAGTCTATTCAGGTTGCTATAACAAAAATACCATAGATTGGGTGACTTATAAACAATAGAAATGTATTACTTACAGTTCCGGATGCCACGACTTCATAAGGGTTCTAGTATGTTCGGGTTCTGGCGAAGGTCCACTTTCAGGTTGCAGACTGCCAACTTCTTGCTATGTCCACATGGTGAAAGGGACCAGAAAGTTCTCTGGAGCTTCTTTTCTAAGGACACTAATGCTATTCATAAAGACTGCCCTCATGGCCTAATCACCTCCCAAAGGCCCCGCTTCCTAATATCATCACTTTGGGGAATAGGATTTCAACATGTGAATTTTGAGGATTCGCAAACATTCAGACCTTAGCAAAGGGGAAAAGCAAAATTCCAATGGGAGTTTAGCTGTCTCTGCCACAAAATTCAAGCAAGATTTCCAGAACTCAAGTACATGAATCTCCAGATAGAAAAGACCCAACAAGAGCATAATTCAAAGAATAAAAAAGACTCAAATCACAGTACATTATTGTGAAATTGCAGAACATAAACAATAAGATTCTAAAATAGTCCAGGGAGAAAAATCAGGTCCTATATGAAAGATCAGGAATGAACACTATTTTGGACTTAGAAACCCTGGTGGCTGGAAGAAAATGGAGCAATGAGTTCCAAAAATTCAGGGGAAAAGAATTCCTAACCTATAATGCTGTACTAGCCAAAGCACTCATTTAAAATAAGAGTAAAACAAAGATTTTTTAAAAGGTATCACCTGCATCTGTAGTTAGGAAGTTTGTGGAGCATGGGCCATACTACAGTAAACCAAGAAAGAAGTGACGTCCTAGAAACAGATGTGACACAAGAAAGGGAAGAAGGTTGTTGGTAACGAGAAGTTTTAAGAAGACAACTGTTAGATGTTGAAGAGAGTAACTGGTTCTAATGGAACTTAAAGTTGGAGGGTACTAGGAAGGAAATCAAACAGGAGAAAATGGTAACCTTTTGAACTGAGAGATTTGATTGCATGGAAATCTGTATTGCCATAATATTACATGCTTCTGGAAGAATTAGCTATAGATAAAAAGACAATTAAGCAAAGGAAAATGAGAAATTCTTAGCACTAGAAAGAAAGTTTACAAGAATGCTTGTTTAATCATAGTAAACTTTTGACTTATATTTACCCAATAATACTGACTAACAATTTAACAAAGTTATCATCTATCCACATTTGGATGATGGATTGAAGTGAAGGGGGATATAAGAAAACTACATAATTATATATCGAAATGGCTAATAAATAAATGATGTCACTTAAAAAACTGGTTCTATTGTGAAACTAACTTAATAAGAGCTGATTTGGGGTTTTAGAGCTTGTTATCTTATATAAATTATTTCCCCCAAGTGTTTCCAAAACATGTTTAAGAAAGGTTTAGATTTTCCATGTCAATGGTCCAGTAAGTTCATGCTTTGATGCACAATAATGCTTCCAGCACATGGCAATGATATACCAAGAAGAAAAAAAAAAACACATAATGAGAGTAAACATTTTTGTGGTTCAGAAATATAACAGAAAAGCAAAATGGTAGGCAGAGGTGAAGCAAGAGACCTCTTGGAATCTGGGTCTGATAACAGAGTTGGACTTCAGCAAAGTAAGGAAGACCGAAGTACTCCCTGATTCTTCATCTCCACCTGAGATGCACTAGGATAGGCTTATTGCTTAAAGCTAAGGATGAAGTAGAAAATCCCCTTCCATCACTAATCAAAAGAGGGTGGAAAACTTCCTGCCGCACACTGCTTGGGACCATACCTCACACTTACCTGTAAGCCAAGCCAATGGGCGAACTCAGGCATAGTTGGTCAACTAGGAGCTTGACCAAATGGCTTGGGGCCCAGGTCTGTGATGACTTTTGCTTGTTGCAAAGGGCAGGGTCCCTGATTTACATTTAAAACAGTTCTAGAATTGGGGTTTAGGGTCTGGAAAAACAACAAAATTACTAGAGTTGGGTGATCGTTGAAAGAAAGAGAGAGAGGGAAAGAAAGCAAAATCTTCTTCTTCAAATGAGCTTGCAAACTAAAAATGTAAAACCAGATGAAGAAATCTAATACAAGGAACATAGCCCAAAATATTGATAATTATTATTTAAGTTCATCCTACTTAAAATTAATTTGTAGAGACGTCTGACAAAGACTAAAATACATAGGCTTTATTTCCAGGAAGGTGGAATAGACATACATGTCCCCATTTCTCCAAAATTAATCCAAAATGATTAAGGAAAAAAAACTGAACATTACACAGAAAACAAGCACAACATTTTGAAAGGTAGAAAAAATAAGGCAGTCCAACTAGGGAACTCAGAACCTGGGTTTTATTTTTGCATTATATAGTCCAGACTGGATACCTGGAAATGCCAACAGACATAGACAAAAACACCTGAGAAAAGCCATCTCTCCAAGCCATAGAACATGGAAAAAGGCAGAGTGGAAACATAAAGAACTTTCAGACACTAAGCACTTTACTCCAGTCAAGCATTATAGAGAAGACTGCAGCTGCAGAACAACCCATAACAGCAAAGGCGAGGTACAGAGTTTAGACTTCCACCCTCACCAAGCTGTAACAAGGTACCACAATCCCCCCAACTCTGTCAGAGTCATGTCAGAAAATGAGGAGCTTAGAATTGAGGAAATGAGTGTTATAACAGCTGAAAAATATCTAAATTAAAGAATATGAGTCCTCAATTTAAAAGAATGTCCCCAGTACCAAGGAAGATGAAAGGAAATAAATCCACAACTAGACACATTGTAATTAAACTACAAAACATGAAGGATACTATACAAAAGGTATTAAGAGCTGCTGCAGAGAAAAGACAGATTGGACTGTTGTCTGTTAGACTTGCACATTTCTTCATAATTGGAAATAGATGCCAGAAGATAACGGATTAATAGCCTCAAAGTGCTGATGGTAAATGTCAACCTAGGATTTTATACCCAGTTAACTATCATTCAAAAGCAAAAGAAAAATAAAGACATTTTCAGTTACACAAAGACTAAGTGAATTTACTGCCTCCCCCCACCCCAGAGACCCTTACTAAAGTAACAAGGAGTGAGGGGTTTCTGTACAAACAAATGCAAACCAGAAAAAAATATAGGGTGTAAGAAACAATGGGTAATATAAAATAAGTAAAATATATCAATGGACAGAATTAACTCTGATAAGAAATAAGGGTTTTTTTTTTTTTGGAAAAAGATATAAGTAAAATTATGAAAAGTAATAAAAAGAGAGGGAGTGGAAGTTTGGAGGGGTACTTAAGCATTGAAATTCTTTCTGAGTCTATGGCCATGCCACCCTGAACGTGCCCGATCCTGTCTGGTCTTGGAAGCTAAGCAGGGTTGGGCCTGGTTAGTACTTAGATGGGAGACCACCTAGAAAGACCAGGTGCTGTAGGCGTTAAAAAAAAAATTCTTGCTGCATCCTAGAAAACAGTAGGACTACCAAATAACCTTAAAGTTGTTAGGAAAATTTACAATTGCTATGTATGCTAACATGTATGAATAGCCACTGAAGTTATAGAAATGCAAAGTATATCTTTTTGAAAGAAGAACATATTAAAAAGTTATTAATCCCACAGAAGTCAGAAAATGAAAACAAAAACAATCGCGAAGAAAAAAGAAAATAAAGAAAAAGAAAAAGATGATGTAAATAAATTTAACTTGTCAGCAAAAATAAATGCAAAAAGATTCATATACTATTAAACATGAAGATTATAAGATTGGATAAAAAATAAAATATACTCGTATGCTTGCTCATAAGAGAAACACATAAAACAAAACATTTTTAAATCAGGATTTAAAAAATGATATCTAGGGAAACACCAATTCACAGAAACAAAATAGACATACTAATGTGTTATATAATAAAATAGAATTTCAGGAAAAGTGTATTAAAAGGGAAAAGAAATATTAACAACAAAATGAATAAGGAAAAAAGAATGATTTAGTAAGATGATTAAAGGGTTTTGGTATTGGTAAAATGTGTTCGACTAGGAGTTGATTGTATCAAGAGTCTCGAGGATTTCTGTGTATTTTAAATATTAACGAATTCAAAAGAAAATAATTCATACACAGAGTAAGAAACACAATGTTTAAAAAGAGGTAGTGCAATGAGTAATTTACAAAGGGCTAAGAACATGTTTTTGTCTAATTTTCAATTTCCTGCTTATCAAAAAACAAGGCGATCAAACTTGTTCAATGAGGCATCCAGATTTATTAAGCTCTTATTCTCAGTTTTTGTTGTCTGTAGAGAAATGTAAGCCTCTTAGAAGAGCAATTCAATTTTTAAAGAGCTCCAAAAAATATTAGAATATGTGAATTTTAGAATGTGGGAAGATACTAAAAATGTTACTCTATAATTAATAAGATAATAAAAGATTAAGTTATGCAATATTAAATGTTTTGATATTTTGATATAGATATAATTAGTTTGACCTGGGAGTTGGCTATATCAGGAATCAACATTTTCAAGGATAAATCTCAGAAAAGATATGGCAGGAAATTGACTCTATAGGAATGGATGATTATATTAGCAATCCACGTGTGCATTTGTGTGTGCGTGTGTGTGTGTGTTGAGTGTTTAATGGTTGTTGATACTCCAGTCATATCTGTGCTCACTTCCCCAATCTACAGTTGTATGTCTTGAAAGATACAACAAAGAGAGTTGTTCTTGTTGAATTATTTGTCACAAAGTTTTTATAACTTGTCATTTTCATATCTGAAGCCTCACACATTATTAACCCTTACATGTTAATTTTGTGCAGGTTTGATTGCTTTATGAAGTTCCTCTCCGTGTTAACACAGCCTTAAAATGAGATATTATCATTCTAAATGTCCTACTGATAGGATGGCTGAGTAAATTGAGGCACTGTAACTCGAATATCCAACCTAATAATTACAGAACAGCATTAGCAAACATGGAACCATGCTGATAGGATAATGTGACGTGAAAGCCATTTAGGGAAGAATTCCATACACACTCTAACTCTCCGGATGCAAAATGCAATACTTATATTAAAAAAGAATCAATAAAGAGCTATGGCAATTGGATAGTACAATTTTTAAATGATTTTTTTCTCTTTTCCAAAATTATCCATATATTCCTTTTATAATTAAATAATTTTCTTTTATAAGTCCAATATAATTATGTTTTAAAATAACTTAGAGTCATTTGAAAGAGTGGAAAAAGACCAACTTTTAGAAGCTGAAAAAATATATCAAAGAGATAGTTAACTTGTCAGTAAAAAATAACTGCAAAAAGATTAAGGAGAATGAACGCAGCATTAAAAAGGTTCACAGCGGCACATTCAGCAGTAAAAAGAGTGGGATGGGGGTGGGGGTCAGGCCAAGGAACAAATCAAATACCAGTGCCCAGAAGAAAAACAACACTTGAGAGTTAAGCACTTCAGATTTTTTATTAGCTCTTAGTAAATAAAGTAAGATTAAAGGAAAGCATTGGAGACAGCCAAGAGATCTTCACTCCTCTTGTCTTTGCGGTAAGCATGAAGGAATTAAATAAAGACCATATGTTCTATTATTTTACCTGGTCAGCAGGCTGTAGAGTTTTGAAAGAAAATAAAAAAAGGACAACTTTCAAGAGCATTCAGGTGTACAGCTCAACTTGCGAAGCTGAACTTTTATTTCACTCGAAGTGGTCACTTAATGCGACTGAGAGTAGCCAGTGCTAGAACAGAATCATGCACAGCTTGATTTCCCACAGGGCTTAAGAATTCTCCCCATGACTGCCTGCAGCATGAGCTTGGCCTTTTTCTCTCTTCAAAGCATGTTATGCATTCCTACCTTTTACTTAAACAAACCTCCGTTCTGCCCCAGAAGTTTAATTCACATGTGGGAAAGACTGAGGCAGATGAGTATGCATGTTTCCTAAATTTGAAATAAAAGGGGAACACAACAGGATATTCTAAGTCCTATCCCCACTAAATGTTGAATGGAGTCACTTGTTCTTGAAACGCCTTCGTCAGATTTTGAAAGACAAAATCTAGGTGCAGTGTAAATGGAAAAGAAGCGTCTCGTCAAGAATGCTGTGTCGCCCTGTTCACTTTTGCCATCCCTTTTCCCCCAAGGATAAAGAGAGGGAGCCACTCCATCAATAGAGGCACTGACACCCACCACCTGCCCAGCCCAGAGCACCAGGAGATGGGGCATCTATCTGGTTCTGGTCCTGGATCTTAGCTTCCTGGACTTTTTCCTTCTAAGCACGGATCCAAGAGCGACAATGTCATTCAACCTAAATACATAACCACATCACTTCTGTTATTTAACATGGAGTCCACCCAGACCCCATGAAAAAAAGCCACACATGAGCAACACTCACTTTAAAGTAACTTTTCATATTCTTCCCTTTACTAATATCAAACCCGACCTCCTGTTCAAGACTTTATTGAGCTAGAGCTAACCAGATGAGCTTCTGCAACACCCCGAATTACTGTTCTCCTTAGCAGCATGAGATTTTTCTCTTTATAATGTCATCGAAATAAGATGGGGGTCTTAGTTCTTGGGCAACCAGGAATGGAAAATGTGCAGAGCAGTTGTGGCATCAACCTTTATGATATCTAGTCATTTTCTCACAAAACTCTTGGTTCCCTGAATTCTTGTGGTTAAAAGAATAGAAACCATGCCATGGCTTTGCCTACGTTCTCTCCCTGTGTTGTCTTCCTTCTGCCCATCGGTTTGGCTGATCTACACAGTATGAATTGTAGTAGTAATTCTACTAATTTAACTCCTATTGGCCAATCTCACGGTTTTCTCCTCATCCCACACAATTGAGGGCCCCTTGATTTATCATTTCCACTCAACATTATTTTTAATAAAAATTGACATCATTTAAGTCTGGGCTAAGGCTGGCAATTATAAGGACATTTAAATGTACTCTTTGCCCCTGGTTCATTACTACAGATTTAAGAATAGCGTTAGCAATAATTGCTTCTAAAATTGCCAACTTTCTTGGTTTCAATAAACAATTTTCTTACTTTCAATAGGCAATTTTAGGATTTCAATAAGTAAGATAGCTCTGATCTAGAATGAGGTTGATATTTGTCATGAACTGTTATCTTCTCTCTTTCTTCAAGGATTTCCTTGGAATTTTTAGTACTCATCATAGAAAAGCAGTAAGATTCCCTCTGACAATTCTGATCATGTTCAAGAAAATCCAAAACAAGAAGTGTTACCCAAATTTGCCTGTCATATAGTTTAGTCTTTCAAAGGAGGTCTCTGCTAAGAAAAGCAGCTACAGCCAAAGAAAAGTCAGCACTATCATACCATAAATTTATTATTGCTATGTTTTTTTGTTGTTTGGGAATGATGGCTTCCACGGTCTAGGGAAATATTCTTTAGATTCTTCAAGTTCTTCTATGAAATTTTTATTTATGTGTTTTCATGTCACTGATAATCTGGAAACAATATAAACATATTTCGAATCACATAGGTGATAATATAACTAATAAACCAGTCCACAGTTTCTTATTCCAAATCCCTGAAGCCAGATGTGTTGTAGAATTCACAATTTTTCAGATTTTAGGAAGATCATACAGTGCATGTATTATATTATATAACACCCACAGTGGAGGCTGGGGAAATCCTAAAAATCAATCGTATGACTATTTCTGTAGTGAAACATGTGACTCTAAGTGTGATAAACATAGAATATGAGTAGACCGTATTCTGGGCCATAAAATAAGCCTCAATAAATTTAAAAGAATTTAAAATATAAAACTATGTCTCTAACCAAAATGTAATTAGACTAGAAATCCATAATGAAAAGCTATCTGGAAAATCGCCCCCACCAGCATTTGGAAATAAAATAGCATACTTCTAAATAGTCCATGAGTCAAGAGAAAGCCACAGGAGATTAGAAAATATTCTGAATTAATTAATAGATAACATAAAATTCGTGTTCCTAAAGCAACACTAAGAGGAAAATTTATAGCAATAAATGTTTAAAAAGAAAGGTCACAAACCTATTTCCTAAACTTCTATGTGAAGAAATAAGAAAAGAGAGTAAATTTAACTAAAAACAACAAATAAAAAGGTAAACAATAAAGATAAGACTGGAAATTAATGGAATCGAAAACAGAAAAGAGAAAAAAACCAATGAAAGCAAAATCTGCTTCTTTGGAAAAAAATCAATAAAACTGATAAAATTTTAGCCAAACTGCTAACAAAAAAAGAGAGAACTCAAAAATTAGCAAGATCGGGAATGAAAGAGGAAACATCACTAAAGATCCTAATGACATTAAAAGAGAAATAAGGGATTGTTATGAACAACTTTGTGCTAATAAATTTGATAACTTTGATGCAATGAGAAAAATTGCTCAAAAGTCATGAGCCTACCACTCAAGCTCACTCAAGAAGAAATGGGTAACCTGAATAATCCCATACCAATAATGAAATTAAATTTGTAGTTAAATACCTTCCAACAAAGAAACATATTTTTACTCAAACTATGAGGCCAATATTATCATGATACTAAGACCAGACAAAGATATTTAAAGGATAGAAAATTATAGACCAATATCCTTCATAAGCATAAACACAAAAATTTTAGACAAAATGTTAGCAAATAAAATACAGGAACAAAAAAATTATGACCAAATGGAACTTATCTGAGAAATGCAAGGGCGGTTCAACATTCAAACATTAATGAAATTCATCATGATCATCTTGAAGAAAAATTGTGACAAAATGCAACGTCTATTTATCAGTAAAACTGTCTAGGGGAAAAACAACTTCCTCATTCCGATAAAGGGCATCAACAAAAGCAACCGTATAGCTAACATCATGCTTTCCTGTTAAAGACTGAATTTTTTCCTCCCTAAGATTAGGAATAAGGAAATGATGTTTATTCTCACCACTTCTATCAATTTAATATCAAGTCAATATCAATTTCTAGCCAGTGAAATAAGGTAATTTTAGAAGGACACAGATTGGAAAGGAATAAATAAAAGTTTCTTTTTCTCAGCAACATGATTGACTATGTAGAAAATCCCAAAGAATCTACAAAAATCCTTTTAGAACTAATAAGTGACTTTAGCAAGTTTTCAGGATACAAGATAAATTGCTGGTTGGAATAAAATGTATAGAGAAAAGAG
>NW_006431911.1:1615922-1626248 GCF_000325575.1 Pteropus alecto
TCATTTGTCCACACAAAAAACTGAATGTGAAAGTATTTCGCAGTTTTATTCATAATCACCTAAGATGGAAACAATTCAAATGTTCACTAATCGGTGAATGGATAAATAAGTAGTGATACATCCATAAAATAGAATACTTCTCAGAAATAAAAAGGAACAAACTTGATACTTACAAGACAGATGAATTTCAAAAGCATTATACTGAGTAGAAGAAGATAGTCTCAAATGGCTGGATACTCTGTGATTCAATTTATATGGCATTCTGGAAAAAACAAAACTATAAGATCAGAGTCCAGGTCGGCACCTGCCAGGGTTTAGGGATTATGGGTGCAAGAGATCTATTTGGGGTGGTGGGGAACAGGGAATGGAATTATAAAGTGAACCAAGCCACAAATTCTGTTAGACGGTGAAAGAAAAGCAAACTACTCTTTATTTTCCCTTTTAATAATAAATGGTAAAAAAAAAAACACAAATGACTGTTCTGATCCTTTTAATATTTAAAGGTATGAATGAATGTTTGTAAAATTGTCAAATTAATGTCATCTTTTAAAATCCTCTCTGATTCGTCATAGCAGCGAACCTAATCTTCATAGCCAAAGCAATGCTAACTAAAAAGGGTTTATGAAAAGATAGAGATGCCCAATGGATGACTTGAATGGAGAAATCTGTAGCACCTGAATTGTCAAGAGCATATTATGAAAATTAAAACGTATTAAAATTGAACGAATCGCTTAAGCCTTCAGCTGTCTTCCTAAAGTGAAGGCTGGAAGTATTGAATGGAACCAGTTACTCATTCTGTTTTCATGGTAGATGAAGAGATGCATATGATGACAGCAAGATCTTCATATTCTAGCAGTTTCTAAAGTAAACACCTCCTCTTCTGGATAACACAAAGGTTGTATTTTTCTCATAAATTGGTTAGTGGTAGCGAACGCTGAAATGAGGGTTGCTTCAGAAAAAGTGTGAACAAGATCAGAGACCTTATCTCCAGTCGTGAAAGGATGGTTGTCTTTGACTGTCAAGACTCAAAGCACAATGAGCCGATAAATAGAAACCCCTCGACATTCCCCATGGGGACGTTAGACTGGTTAGGAAAAATTTTTTAAAGCATCGTCATTGTAAAGATCAGGAAAGAAACCAAGTTCTGTGAAAGAGACAACTTAAAATATACAACTTGGCTGGGTTGTTTTAAAATGTGGTTATGCTATGCCTTTTTTAATCTTTAACATCTCCCATTTGAAAGATCTTCCCTCGGTTCCTTCCCCCGCCCCCAACTCCCAGATGATATCTTTGCCCCTTTATACACATTGTCTCTGCTTCACCCTCTCCAGATCTCTTCTGCACCCATTCTAATCACTTCGTTGAAAATGCCTCTTATTAAAGTCATGACCGATCTCAGTGTTTTCAAATCCAGCAGTCAATTCTCCATCCTTAATTTCTCTCAAAGCCCCATTTAGTAGTCGATCACTTATGCCTTGAGCTTCTAGAGCACTACACCTCCCTGGTTTTCCTTCTTCTTACCAGCTGATGCTTCTCAGTCTCCTTCCTGGCCATCTAAGTATTGGGGTATCTAAGAGTTCATCCTAGTGACTGTCCCTCTTCTGTCCCCAGGTGGCCTCACTTGGTACCATCACTATAAATTTCATCTACACATGAATGGCTCCCTGAAGCAGATAATAGCAAGTTGACTTATTCAACACTCATTCAAAAGCCCTCTAGCTTGCCTTCCGATATGGGAGAGGTTGTAAAGCTCAAACTGTATGTTTTTCTTGTAGTTAGAGTAGAAACCTGTGACTGAATTTCCTTGGCTCAAATGCACAGGTGCAAGATTTGAGTGAAACCATGACTGGGAGAGATAGGGTCACTTTTCATGATGGCTGAGGCATCTGCCTCGTCTGAGGCAAGTCAGATAGATTTCCAGTGTCCAGTCGCTAATGTCAAAATGGGTGGTAGCAACAATGATATTTCCATTAGAACTGTCCCGTGGAGTGGTTGGACATTTGCCATGGTTGCATTGTTTCTGACTGCATAACATCCAGGTCTTGTTTTCTCTCACCCAGAAATTCTTGGAACTGTGTAACATCCCGTTTCTATTTAAACTGGCGAGAGTGGATTCTGCTGTCTATAGTTAAGAACTGTGCAATATCATTCCCAAGTTTTTATGTCCAGCCAAGCACCCAATTTTTGATTCATTTTTCCAAATGGATACTTGCCATCTATTTTGGGTCGCCAACAAGTTCCTCAGTGTTACCATGTGAAAAATGAATTTTTTATACCCTCCTAAACTGGCTACTTCCCTGAATTCCTCCTCTCATGCCATAAAACTTGGTGTCTTTTTTGAGTCACTTCTTACACCAAATTCATCTACAAAGTTTGTTGGCTCAGTCTTCACAACGTATCCTAAATCTGACCACTCTCATAGTCCCCACCCCTGACACTGGGTCTAATGTAATCAAATCTTAAATGATATCCCTGCTTCTACCCTAGCCATGCCACAGTCTATTCTCCTCAAAACAGTAGGGATATTGTAAGTCTTTTATCCATATCATCGGTGTCTTTCTCATCATTGTTTTTTTTTTTTATGTAATAGCGTTCACAAAGTGAATTCATCATCTGACTCCCTAATTTGGTTGCTCTTAGATTACTGCTGAACTTAATGGAAGAGTAGGAAATTCATAAGAATATTACTTTCAAATGAGGAGAGTTGATGAAGAATGATGACCTCGGTATGTCAGAACATCCCAGACTTGTCTCAATACTTCTATTTGGAGAAACTATATTTTCAGATTTTCACACTGTGAACTTCAGAGTCCTTTGACCTTTATTTCCTTTGTAACGATCATTTCCTCTTCCAAAATCTTATTCATTTTTCTTTGAAATTGTTCTTTTTGTTCTTTTGTTCGTCATTCACGTCACCATTATTCCGCTAATGTAATTTATTGATCCATAGGAAGAATATAAAATAATTTTATTACTATCCCAATAGCTTCAGGTTTTTCCCTCTCCAGTCTTTCCAGCACCATGTCGCCTGGATGATGTTTCTAAGCAATTGTTTTCGTCATGTCATTCTCATACTCAAAAACAAAACTGTCTCCAAACTCTTTAATTTGGCTGCCAAGGTACTCCACAATAATTCATCCAATTATCCGTCCAGGCAACCAGATAGGCATCTGTCTTAGGGAGCTACTAGTCACTAGGAATTAGAAAATGATGAGCTGTACATAGCATCTACAAACAAGGCAGTACGTAATGAACGGTACAAACCCAGTTCCCCGAAAGAGCTCAAAAGAGAGTGGAATCATCCTTTGGAGTGGCCACCTAGTTCACACAGGTGCTCTGATTTGGAGATTTGGGGGAGAATAGGGAAGTCATGAGCCAATGTGGGCTTCCTAGGATAATACCTAACCTCTAGGAGGACAAGCATCATGCAAGAATCATGTCTAGTACCACCTTGTGTCCAGCACCACTCCCTACTTAGTAGTTGACTGTGAAATGTATTAATGAATAAATAATCGAAAAGACCAAAGTTGAAAACCTATCTTGCTGGTTATAAACCAGTTCTCAACAAGAGGAGATTTTGTTTCCCAAAGGACATTTGGCAGTGTCTGTTTGTGGTTGTCATGACTGGGGTTGGGAGGGCTCCTGGCATCTAGTGGGTAGAGGCCAGGGATGTTGCTAAACATCCTACAATGCACAGGACGGCCAACTCGACAAAGAATTTTCTGGCCCCAAATGTTCACAGCACCAAGGAGGTTGAAAAACCCTGGTTATAAAACATCACTTCGAGTATCTTTGCCCCTTTCTTCTGCCAGTTACAGAAGAGCACAATTCTAATACGTAGAATGAAGCGATGGCTTTGCCAACATGTTTACTCCAAGGAATTTGGTATGTAACATGATATGCCAATGACTTTGGCAAATGGCTCCATTATACTAATGAAAAACCTGGCATTGTTCTTCCACGTGAAGATCTAAAAAGACATTCTAAGTTCCAAAAGGAGAACTTGTCAGAAACCAAATGTCACTGTGAACAGACGCAGTACCCGGGGAGAAAGTTGCCTTGGGCACAGTCACTGAGTAGAAACTTAGATCTTCAGGTTCTAATGGTGATTAATTGAACTCACGAGAGGCCGTGTGTGGAGTCTCCAGTCCCCTGGTGCTTAAAATGCCATGTCTTCTAGAGTCACCTTGAACATGAAGCTATGGAATTCTTTGAAGTTGGAAGTAATGCAGTGAGCTAACTTTCTGAAATCGAAAAATGAGCAAAAATGCTAATGTTTACTTTTTAGCTACCATGAAAGGCAAATGTGTGGACTGCTAAATTGCAGCGTGGTTCAACAAGAGAGATGAACATTCTCCATGATGAAAACTTACCTTTTGCTCATGAAGAGGACATTCCCCATGATGATGGCTGCATGTTCTGAAATATTCTGGCAATTGATGGAATACATTCCACTGTAATACACCCTCCTTTCAGGACTCTTGGGTTTTCTGAGTTTTCTTTATGTCAACTTTGCCCCCAGAAATAAAACCCACATACGTTGGCTCAGATCACCCAACCAAGGCAAAACAAAAAACAAACCAAAACCTCAGAACACTTTTAAAAAGTTCGTTCTGGATACCAAAAGCAACAGTTGTAGGGTGGATTGGACTCTTCAAAACCTACACAGTTTTCAAACACAGATTTAAAAGTGCACCTTTGTTCCTGCCACATAAAAGAAAAGCAAACCTTTGTTTAATGGTTAACAATTTTTGGCAGCTACTACCTTTTAAACTGCTCCGGGCCAAGATGACTATCTGGAGAGGCAAATTACAGATCACTTAGACAGGAGATTATGCCATGTTGACCCGCTCTGAAGTTTGATTTTAAACAGTGATTATATTCTTATTGTGCAGGCTACATTTACTTGAGCCTTGTTATCTGGGCTAAATGGTAATAGAGCAAGCAAAGACGTTTGTGCAAACGTTGAAATAGAGCTCAGGGGCTGTAAGGAGCCACACAACACGGCACTGTGGTTTGGATTGAAGGGAAGTCTTGTTACAGCCAGGAATTTAAACTGCGATATTAATTTTTAAAAATTAAAACAGAACACACCAAGTTGCCTATCTTCAAATCTGCATATTAATTTCTGGATTTTTGTATGACTCAACTGTGAACTAAAATGGAACCAATTCAAAATAAAGTCTTGTCTATTTACTAAATAAAGTGAAAGTTAAAACTAGCATGACAAAAAATTCCTATTTGGGTTTTATTCCAAAATAAAACCCAAATTTTATTTGGCTGAAGTCCCTGATGCAAAACACACACACACACACACACACACACACACACACACACACATCTCTTGATAGGATGTCTTATATTAATTCTCCAGTTATGTTGAGGGCCTACTATGAACAAGCTTTGTTTGAAACAATGCCAGGTAAGAGAAGCAAGTCTTTCTGTCTGGTGGCCTAATAAAGAACCCCTTCCCATGTCCCCACCACTTTATTTGCCCTTTGCACCCTGCCCTGGGCCATTAGTGCCAACTCGTGTATTCAGTGCCAACAGAATCAGTTGGCTGCACTGTACAATAGTAGCAGGCATCTTTTAAGTGTTTTGATCTGTGGGTTAAATGATATGCCAATTCTGTATTCTTAATATCTGCCTTATAACCCCAAATTGCTGCTGTGTAATAAAAATATAATTTGGAATAGCAAAGCTATAACTTGAGTCAAATCTGAACTAACTTCAAACTATTTCTGAAAATTGAGTGGAACCTCAATCATTTGGAGAAAGTAAGACCTTGGATCTCTTAGCTTCCACTTCGTGTCATAAGCAAATTAAAGTTAAACAGTGCAACTTTTAAAAAGACACTTTTGAGACAATTGGTTCTATTTAAACATAGACTAAATATTAGAAGACAATGAATTTTTCTTAGTTTTGTTATTTGTGATTATATTGGTTTTAAAGTCATTCGGGAGATTCATATTGAAATATTTAACAGCGAAATGAAAGAATATATGAGATTTGCTTGAAAAGACTCCAGAAAACAACCAAAAAGTGGTGGCGATGCTTGATGAAATAAACTGGCAAGATGGTGACAATCATCGACGCTGGGCGATCAGTTTATACAGATTTATTATATATTCTCTCTACTGTGTAAGTTTTAAAATTTCTGGAAAACAAAGAATAGTAGTAGCAAAACAGGTTATTTGTTGGATAAAAAAACAGTGTAAACCACGGCCATGCCACCCTGAACATGCCCGATCTCGTCTGATCTCAGAAGCTAAGCAGGGTCAGATCTGGTTAGTACTTGGATGAGAGACTATCTAGGAATACTGGGCACCATAGGCATTCAAAAATAAATAAATAAATACATACATACATACATACATACATACATACATACATACATACATAATTTTAAAAATCTATAATGCAAAAGCAAAAATAAAAAAAACTATAAAAAAAACAATGTAAAAAAACTTACCTAGGATAATTTAGAATATCGAAATTTAAAGGGATCACAGTGACATAGCACCACACACTTATTAAATGACTAAAAACTAAAGAAACACACAAACAAAAAATCTGACGATATCAAGTGTTGGCAAGGATGTCAAGCAACTCGAAGTCATACATTGCTGGTGGAAATGCAAAATGGTTAGGTCTCCTTGAAAAGAATTTAGCTATTTCTTATAAAGTTAAACGTAGAATTATCATATGATGCAGGTATCCCACTCCTAGGTATTTACCTAAGAGAAATTAAAATTTATATTCCAACAAAAACCTGTATGTGAATATTTATAGGGACTTTATTCATAATCATCAAAAACTAGAAATAACCCAAATATCCTACAACTGGCAATGAATAAAGAAACAACGGTATCTTCATACAATGGAATACGGTTCAGCCACAAAAGGAACAGACTACTGATACATTCACTGTCTTCGGCACAGTGTAAGGTACCTTTCTGACTCTTGCTTTTTTTTGTTTCTAAGTTGACTATATCAAATGAACACATTCACACAAAAACTTGTACATGAATGGTCATTGCAGAATCATTCATAATAGCCAAAAGATGCGAACAACCCAAATGTTCATCAACTGAATAAATGGATAAAATGTGGTCTATCCAACCAATGGAATAGTATTCAACTATAGAGAGGAATAAAGCGATTCATGTGACAGCGTGGATGAATCTCAAAAACATTATGCTAAGAGAAAGGAGTAGATCACAAAAGACCACATATTGCATGATTCCATTTTTATGAAATGCCCCAAGTAGGCAAATCCATAGACAGAAAGCAAATTAGTGGTCGCCAGGGCTGGGAGGAGGGACTGGCGAGTAACTGCTTAGAGAGTACAGAGTTCTTTTTAATTGGGCCAATGAAAGTGTTTTGGAATTAGATTGCAGTGATAACTCGCCAACTCTGTGAATGTACTGAAAACCACTGAATTTTTCACTTTACAATGGTGAATTTCCTGGTATGTGCATTATATCTCAATTCAGATAAAAAGACCGAAGCTTCACCAATAAAAAAGGAACACTTTATTTTGATATATATATTCTACAGCTCAAGTATCAATCAAGTTTTGGTTTTCAGGGCGACATATATATGCTGCTGATCTCAGCCTTATGTGTTGGTTTTATTGTTCTATCTGTTGGAGTTCTGAATACAATTTGCTCCCACGTCAATGAATTGCCATTAAATATAGCAGTCATTTGCCACTTCGCATGAACATGTAAAACTATTGGTTATGTTTTGTGGGCACAGGTCAATCTTAGTGAACTTATCCTGATACCTGTCATGTAGCAAGGATTTTATGTTCATTAATATTTCCTGAATGAATGATTCCTTTGAATGAGAACAAGCTCTGTTTAGTTTTAAGAGATTATTAAACTTCCTTCTCTCGGTTATTCAGTTCTTTCATTAAAAGAATTATACCTGAATGTTCCTCCAATTTGGAGTGTGTAGACTTCATTAGAACTGAAAACTTTTCCTTAAAACTCTTTGCCAGTTACATGCAGCTCTCTGTGAATTCCTTCCAGCTAAATATTCCATCACTCTTTTGTTCATTAAAAGAAATTAATTCCAGCAGCTCAGCCTTGTAAACAACTTTGCAATAAAAAACAAGTGTTCACATTCAATGAATGAAAACCATTTTAGACAGGAAATGAGCTTCAGGTTCCAAATTCAGTGCCTTTGTTCCAACCAAGAACGTGATTAGAAAAATATTGGAATGGGGATTGGGAAGCTTTTTCTTTAAATAATTAGCTGAAGACTTTTCTTTTCCTTCAAAACTGAAAGAAATAATGGATCTCGAAAATTTTTTTCTGTGGTTAAGGAAGGATTCCTATCTATATCAGGTATTCAGGTAAAAATGAGAAGGAACACATATTATTCTTTATTTTCTAAGATGAGAAAAGATTTCGAAATGGTTTCTGTCCACTAAATACCGTTTCATGCAGCTGATGATGGTGGGAGTAATAGATTTGAAATGAGAAAGCCTGAGTTCTAATCCCAACTCTTTGGCTTTCCTGCTTTGTAACCTTGGGACTTTATAAAATAAGGATAATATTGCCTACCTAGAAAAGTCCTTGTGAAATGTGATCGATGATAAGTAGAGGAAACACATTGCACAGGGCCTGAATTACTTACTGAGTCTCTATTTTATGTGCGAACCACCACGTGAGTGCTGATGACAGCTGAGGGGCAAGTAGTTAATATCCCTACCTTCACGGGGCTTCCAGTCTAGTGAGGGAACACAGCCAGCTTCCTAGGCAGTGAGAACACAGCTGTTCTTTTCCTTGGTCTTCATCCATCTGTGTGAATGAGTGCAGGAAGTTTATATGGTCATTTTCAAGGACACTACAAGTCAACAGGAATATTTTAAAATAAATATTGTCATGATCGGGCGAGCAAAGAGCCCTGACTAATACAGAACGAAATGAACAAATAAAACAGAAACAGACTCAGATACAGAGAACAAACTGGTGGTTGCCAGATAGGAGGGGAGTTGGGGAGTGGGTGGAAAAAAAAGGGATTAAGAAGTACAAATTGGTAGTTACACAATAGTCACCGGGATGTGAAGTACAGCACAGGGAATATGGTCGATAATATTGTAATAACTATGTATGGTGTCAGGTGGGTACTAGACTAATCAGGGAGATCACTTTGTAGGTTATATAAATGTCTAACCGGTATGCCGTACACCTGAAACTAATATAAAATAATATTGAATGTCAACTGTAATTGAAAAGAAAAAGAATTGATTAAAAAAAACTCTAAGTGATACTCTGAGTTTCCTTGGGAAGGTAAGCGAGAAACTGGAACAAATCAAGAAGTTCTGTGGACTAAGTATTATACCCAGTAGGAATTAACCGCCCCGGTGGGAAACCAGCACCCCTTGAGGGAGAGATACTGCAATCCTGCCTGATTTTAGAGGTTTACTTTGAAACTTTTGGACATGTTAATTTCATCAGCCCCCCCCCATTTTATGTAAATGTTAGGTTGTAACTCAGAGGGTTTCATAAATTTAACCGCAAGTTCTGAAACCATTGAAGAATTATGTCAGCATATTTCACATTTATTATTATTTTTTTCCTTTACAAAGAGAAATCTGGAAATTCACTTTGCTCTCACAGCCAGGGAATTAGAGTGGGAAGTTTTGATCTAGATCAAAGTAGTACTGCTGCTCTGACTCAATTTTTATTAACTCGAAACTTTGAAGCATGAGGTTGACATTAGGTTGTTTCTGAAGCCCCTTCATTCCTATTCTCCCGCATGTCTGGGCGCTTACTCGATTCCTGTGTATTTCATGATTTTATGGAATTTCCCAATGCAAATTATAAATGACGGCGTTCAGCTCCACAGCCCAGGAAATGATTGTGGCTGTGATATTTCCTCCAAAATCTTGGAACAGTTTGATAATTCTATATTTACTAGAAAATATACATATTATTTTTCAAATCAGAGAAAAATATTGTTCAAATAATATACTCAAATATCGAGCTGATCTTTCAGAGCGAATTACCCCCATGAAAGCTTCTCATATATACACCAAGAAAAGCCCCTGGGTGTCTGGAAGTCAGGAAAAAAAAGCAACTGAAATAGGGTCATTGCATGTACTGAAAACCTTTCTCGGCTGGGGACTTGCAGATCTGTAGAAATATTGCAATTTGAAATACTCTGATGGTTCCCATTATTGCTTACTTGAAGCAAGTAAATATTTTTGTATCTCATGACCAATATGATGGTAAACCCATCCCTCTTCTATTGGAAATTTGGTTTTTAAATCAAAACCTCAGAATGGAGTCCTAAAATTGCTTAGCGGTGAAT
>NW_006431911.1:1626264-1629955 GCF_000325575.1 Pteropus alecto
GCCCTCCAACTGCCCCATGGCCTACTTAATTTATGCCCAAAAGAATGCATGAATATAATAATCACAAAATTCGTAGCCCTAAGACCCAAATGATTCTACACTGTGTTTACTGGTTTGGGTCTGTAAAACTTTTATTTTTTTCACAAGGTAAAAGCAAATTGCTGACAAGTTTCTTACACAAAACACAATTTTTTTAATAGTTCAACTCCAGTATTATAAAATAGTAGATTGAGACGTGGATCTTACATCAATATTCAATCTAATGAATTTTAAAACGTGAAAACATCTTTTTTGATATTTTACTGAAATTGACTCTTTTACTTCAAATCAAATCTGCAAAGTATGTCTTGGGTTTGAAATTAGATTTCCGGGGAACTAATAAGACATTATGGAAACTGAAAATATTGAAAGGTATTTTTCTCTTTTTATTCATCTCCCAGATGAATGGCCATGCATTTTCACTATCCTGCATTATGCTTGCATCTACGTAACATCCAAAACTGTTAAAATTATAAAATATCATACAGTTAGCAAAGAATTCCAAAACGTTTTTACGCTACTTGAGAATAAATATACAGAAATATCTTCACAGGGATTCCAGTCATAGAGAAGGGATTTCAAAGATTAAAGAAATGCCCAGAGGGTACAAGGAAAATAGAATTGATATCTCATTCCGAAAAGAGTTAGTTTAACGTTTTCTATATATTCTACCTCTCCTAGAGTGAAGTAGTTTGAAGTTCTCCTCTGGTTCATCCTCCTCTCTTTAACCACCATTATGTTTTAAAAGCTTATATTTCAAAGCTTATATTATAATGTTTAAGGAGAACATTAAACAAAACACCAGGCCAAAGATGAATCCGAGAATGGAGAGAATGTTAGTGTTTCCTTTATTTCAACTTACTGAAATAATTTAAGGCAAGAATTTGGTTCAGATTACTCATATCACAAAATTCCGAGAGGCCATTTAATAATAATAGTGGCTTATATTCGATTTTGTTTCAAAATATCTCAAGAAAATGCGACATAAAGTATTTCTAAAATTTGAATTCCAAATAACAGTATATACTGTATCAAATTTGGTAGAATGTATTATAAATATAAGTAATTTGGTTAAATTCAAAAGTAATGCTTACTCCTCTATCTAGACATAGGGCAATAACTAGGGTAATTGTAAGCACCCCCCCCCCATTATCAAGAACCCTCAAATTGTTAGGCCCTATTTGAAGTGACTGTGGTTATTTTTTAGTTCTCTGTCCCTTTGTGAGGTTTTTAAGTCAAAACAGAACCAACCAAGAGGTACTGGATAGAGAGCCCAAAGGACATTCTGTCCCTGTGTGGATTATTGACTTCAGAATTGGTGAACTACTATGCACAAGCCAAGTTTGACTCATTGTGAACCAAATCCCGCCATGCCCATTCCTTTACGTACTGTCTGTGGCTGCATTTGTACCATAGCTGCAGAACTGAGTTGTTGGACAGAGACAATACAGCCCACAAGCCCAAAATATTTATTCTCTGGCCTTTCACAAAGAGCAATTCTGACTATACCTGCTAATATTTTCTGGCTCTATCACATTTGCCAGGTGTCCTTGCTTTCACCCAGACTCCTCAGCCCCCAGTCCTAATCCCCACGACATCTTGGCCTATGTTTTTTTCTAGACTGTTCACCGGCCCTGCCACCTTTTATCTGAACTCTATTTGTAGTGACTTGTTTTTTGCCCAAGCGTCCAACTGCCATCACCTTGTTTAACCTTTTCTGCCAATAGTCTCTGAACCCCAGAAATTCCTATGTTCCTAGCTAGCATTTCCATCTTCTTCAGGTAGACACCGCCAGGAATAACTCCTCCTCACATCATCTTCACCTTGTCATCCCTGCCCTAGCTCTACATTTAGGTTTAAACTCTAGGATTTTTCATCTAGTACATGTTTTGCTTGTCTTTTGGGTAGGAACCCATGGGGTTGGGGAGGTGGAATAGCGTCATGTTCTGAAGACGCAATCAACTATGCATGCTGTCCTACTGGTCTACCTGAAAGTACGGAGCCCGTTTCTGTCCTTTGACTCTCTTGTCTTAAATGGAGAAGAAGGAACAAGTCTTTCTTGTAGAAGAATTACAATTAAAAGTAACAAGAATGATGGAAATAGAAAATAGAATTTTTAAATAAAATAAAATAGAATTAGAAACCCACAGTGATAATTATCTCGGACAAAATCCACCAATGGTTGTTAAAAAGAGCAGGTAATAGTCTAAGAAGGAATAGGATATTTGCTTAAATAGTATCTATCCCAAGATACTTAGTCATTACAAAGGGAAAAATCGTAAGTTTATAGTGGACAATTCTGGCAGATACCACCTTAGCCAGGTGATCAAATTGCACATCGCCAATAATACCTATGGACACCATGTACCCCTAGATATGATACACTGAGAAGGGCTCATCACTTCTGCAGTATTCTTGCTCCAAATACATAACCTCAGTCTAATCATGAGAAAACAGCAAAGAAACCCGAGTTGAGGCGCATTCTACAAAACAAGCAATCAGTACTCTTCAAAAGTATCAAGGTCTGGAAAGAAAGAACTCTCACAGATCAGAAGAGACTAAGGAGACACGACAATTTAATGCAATATGGGATCCTGGTAGAACCCTGGGGGAAGAAAAAGGTCATTAGTGGGAAAACTGGTGAAATCTGAGTAAGTTCTGTACTTTTGCTAATAGTATTATGCTAAAGTTAATTTCTTAGTTTTTATAAAAATGTCTATGGTTACATAAGATGTTAAGGATAAGGGAAGCTAAGTAGAGGGTATATGGGATCTCTCTGCAGTATCTTTGAAACTCTTCTATAAGTCTATAGTTATCTCCAAAAGAAAAAGTGAACTGTTAAAAAGAAATTTCATCTTCGTTCCTGAAGGATGTCTTGTAGAAATCATGTTAACAAGACCAGCTCCAGAAGTTCCCTTTTAATCTTTTTTTTACTTCCCAATACCTCTACCATTTTAGCTAATTCTCCAATTAAAGGATTCTCAAGTTTGACAGAATGATTAATTAGTTCCATAACCTGCACTGTGATTGCTTAAAGTATCCCATGCTCAATAGCCAGTTATGAGATTTCTTTTTAGCAAGGTTCATACATTTTCCTCAGAGAGTTCATTCTAAGCAGACTCAGGATCAAGGGAGTAGGGGACCAAATGGAAATTGAAATATATCGAGAAACCACATCACCAGTCAGAAAACTTCTTGATGATGTTCGGGGAGATATTTCATGTCACGTACAGAAAGCCTAAAGAGCTATTTTACACTGTAGGAAGTACTGGAAGGTAGAGTAGAATGATCGTATCTTCTAGAGAAGAGTCTCTGGATCAAACCACATTGGGGCTTTTGGGACAGATTTCCTGTTCTCCACTGTGCCTATTTTCAAAGGAAATTATTTGTTTATTTTTAGGCATTATTATTGACATCCCTTCCTTCCTCATTCTGTATGTATGTGGGCTCCTCCCCTGTCTAGAGCGCCATGCTAGTCATTACCTCCTGGGATTTCATGCAGTTCCATCTCTCGCTCTGTCAGTAGATGAACCTGAGGTTTGGAGCTGCCATTCTGCTCAGAGAACTGGATTTCCAAATTTCTTACATGTTTAAAAAATGTGGATTTTGATTCAGTAGATTTTGTTTAGGATCCTGGTATTTCAGGGAGGGG
>NW_006431911.1:1630179-1664104 GCF_000325575.1 Pteropus alecto
AGAGAGAGAGAGAGAGAATATTATAATGTGCAGTGCAGCCAGGTTTGAATTTCTCAAGGATACTTGATCATAAGACTCACCAGAGAAGCATTTCAAAACACATGGGATGGTACAACCCAAGAATCATCCCCTAATTACCATGGGTGATTATTAGAATCCTAAAGTTTGGAAAACACTGATCAAGAGACAAATTGGAATGCAGGCTTAAATAACTGTGGAAAGTGTGATACAAATGTAGATTTTGTCATCTTTTAGTGTATCCACCAATGATATGTTTGCATAACATACTTTCAGGACAAGTGATGGCCTTGATTGAAAACGGTACCACATTCCTCTTATGAAGAATTGGACTCTTCTGAGCTTATAGAGGCAGGAGGAGCCGATATAAAAAGTGGTATAAAAGAAAGGAGGCACCTTCCCAACCAGCGAAATCATCACGATCAACCCTGGGGATCAGGGCACTGATATGTTATAGCTACCCTTGCTTGATATGCCGACCATCTAAGTGGAGAAGTGATTGTGTTCTCATGAGATTATGACCCCGCTTTCCAGGGTAAAATCAGTAGATTTTAAGTAGTTCCTCTAACACAGAGTGTCCCAAAGTGCCTATCATAGAGCGTTAGTTCTGTCTATGGTCATAGTTCTGTGAAAGAGGTAATTTCATGGAAAAGAAGTTGTGTGAACAAGTGATTTGAGAAATATGGCATTTTATATTCATCTCTTAGAGATCCATAGCACACATAGCACACATTAAGACCGATAAATCCTGCATGCCTGGTTAGCATTGCTCATTCCAAGATTTTTCAGTTAGCTTTAATATAGAAATGTTTTTTGTTTTTTGTTTTTTTTTAATAGGGCTACCTATTCGCATCTGAAGAAACTGCTCCTTGGAGAAATCTTGAGGATTTCTAAGGTATGACTATTTTACTGACATCTAGGAGAATTATTTATGAGGACTAATACAGATGACAAGGAACAAGCATTTAGTCTGTTCAAAGATAAAAAAAAAATAGGTCACAGAAAAAATGTGTTTGTTTAATAACTGATGAAAACAATAACTGGTGGAAATAACCACATGGAAAAAAGAAAAGAAATTCTTTGTTCTACATTCTGTTCACACTGTGGGATTTAAGGAATCAAACAAGTATGGAACCCTAACTTCTAAGTCAAGCCACAGGCGTGTGTTGAATTCTACTGGTTACTCTTTGCTCTGTTAGTTGCTGTGGATACTACAAAGGGATTTAGGACACAGAGCTTATAACAGATTTGTGATATTAATAGTGGGTGTTTATTGAGTCGCCGGTATGTATCAGGGTCCAGTCTAGTCCTTTACGTATATATCTTGCTTATTCCCCATGATAGCCACATAAGGTAAGTACTGATATTATGTCCATGTTTTCTGAGGTCTGGTTCAAGAACTTATTCTAAGTCACACCAATAGTAGTGAAGCTGGCATCTAAGGCTTGGAGGTTTCACTCCAGAAACTCTAAACTTGAACATTATAGTACACAGCCTGCAAACTGGACGCGTGCATCCTAACTAGGCATGCAGAAGAAAGGATTACTGGGCTTGGGGGCTCATTTAAAAATTTCCCACTTGCTGTGGCCTTAATTTAAAATCTCAGCTTTGTTCAACTTTAAGTATATGTTTTAAAATTTATATTTTAAGTTATTTAAAAATATGTAAATACACTATATATATGTATGTATAGAGTCTGTATTATTAGTTTAATCAACATATACATAATACATACCATCAATATACATCTAGTGTATCCCACATATTTGCTTTAACGTTCCTGTCTCTTCAAGAAACCTTCTATCCCTTGATTTTATAGGAACTTTGTGTTTGGGAAAAAGCTTGGCCAGGTTCGTTTTGACCGTCCTACTTTGGTGGCAGGCCACATGTGAAATTTCAGCCTTGTCTGAGCTCTGCACATGGGCGGATTTCAGAGTCTGTCGTTATTTCCCAGCAACATGGAATTAAAGGCCTTTCCTTGTGTTCGTTGGCAACTTTTGGCCCCTCGGTCATACTGAGACACTGTAAGCCTGAAGCGCCCCCGCCGGGCCGCCAGGAGTTTGAGTCCAGCATGCCAGCTAGCATTTCAGGCAAACCCTACTTTTTCACTTTGTTTGGGTTGAATTTGGTCTTCTCCTGTCCCTTTGGGCTTCTATCTTTGGATATTTATTTATGCTTCTGTCGTTTTAGAATGCAGGCTTTCTTGTTCGATGGGATCCTTTGAAAATGTTAAGTTGACCATGAAGATGACAAAATACTCCTATTGAATTATCTTTCCTTGTTTCGTCTTATTCCCTGCAGTTTCTTGGTGGGGGGCTAGGGCAAGACTTGCTACTGACTGGGTGCCAAGCTGTTCACCATATCACGTCTGTTGAATGTACACATGGCGAGAGCTCATGTTCAGGGACCAGGGGGCGTCCTTAGATAAGCCTCTTCCTTTCCAAATCCCTTCTAGGATGACTTTCCCATTTCCTGTCCTGCTGATCAGGGATTTGAAGTTTGGAGTGTCTTTGATGTTTTCTCCTGGCCATGCCAAAGCCTCCCCAGGAGACAATAGGCTCTCTCAAGCCTATGCAAATGGATTTTTAAGTCAGTGTGTCTGCCAAGCTGTTGTGTTTCTTTGCTCTCCCTTTGATGTCCATCCAGCATAGTGCCTTGTATGCCTCACCCAGTGCCCAGCGTGGAGCAAGTCCTCATTACCATTGGCTTGGTATGGAAATCAGAAAAAAAATTTCTAGAACTCCCCTCTAGCCATCTCAAGATTATTTCCTTCTTCCCAGTCCATCTCCTTTCCTCTCCCCTCTACCATACAGACATTTGCCAGGTATGAAGTAATTTCAATAAATTGAAATAAAACAAATAAGTAAAACCAAGGAGAGATAAGAGCATGGTTCCTTTAAATAAAAGACCGCAGAATTGAAATAAATTTAACTGTCATTTTACTCATATACTGAGAACCTGTTTTTTTCAAGGCTTCAGATCTTTCAGCAAGGCTCTGGACTCATCCAGTAAGCCCAGTTTAAATATATTCTGTTCTCGTTCTTTCCGAGGTGTGAGAAGGGTATTTATGGAGGGACTGATCCAAAAATGAGGTGTTAACAAATCAGACAATCCCTTTCACACCTATTGACACATATGTGGAAATCTACTGACAACTTTCACCCCATTCATTTTATTTTATGCTCACTAGTTGGTTTCCAAATGAAATATTTTTTCATGAAGAAAATAGTGAAATAAAACACAAGGCGTGTGACTATAAAACATGCTATGTTAAATTTAGTTTGGATAAGGCACTGATGTTATTAAAGATATATGTGTATGTACAGATGCTCCTCGCCTTATGATTGAGTTATGTCCCAATAAACCAATTATAAGTTGAAGATGTTGTAAGTTGGCAATGCATTTAATATTACTCTGTAAAGTATCAGTCATTTACCCTCATGACTGTGTGGCTGACTGGGAGCTGTAGCTCGCTGCCATTGCCAAGCATCACGAGACAGCATTGTATTACTAGCCTGGGAAAGGTTGAAATTCAAAATTTGAGTCTACGGCCACGCTACTCTGAACAAGCCCGATCCCGTCTGATCTCGGAAGCTAAGCAGGGTCGGGCCTGGTTAGTACTTGAATGGGAGACCACCTAGGAAGACCAGGTGCTGTAGGCATAAAAAAATAAAATAAAAAAATTAAGGGATCGTAAGCTCTGACAAGGTCCTTGCAATCTGTGAGGTCAACCAAGGGTTGCTGCGCCTAAAAAAAAAAAATTTGAAGTACCACTGCCACTGAATACATATCACTTTCATCCCATCGTAAAATTAAAAAATCATAAGTTGAACCGTCGTAAGTCAGACTCCATCTGTACTTCAATTCCTGGACTTAACAGTCATCAGAGTGTGCCAATATAACTCCCTGGGAGGGATTATAAAGAAGGATGTTGAGACCCGGAAAGGTTAAGGGACTTGAGTCCAGGGTCATTCACTGAGTCATGTTTTCTCTCAACACTTTCTATACGCATTCTCTTCTCTTCCCTCCTGACTGTTGATTCTGGCTCTGCTCCTTCTGGGAATCTCTGATATTCTTCTTCCTTTTCAACTCGAATCGTTTCACCTGGTGCATGTCCTTCTTTTGTATTTGATGTTTCCTCCAACGATTCCAACAGATGCTGCTCCTCTTTCCTTCCTACTTCCTTAAGGTTGTAACAAATGTGCCTATTTGTGCTTAAGTCTCTGCTGTCTTGCTCATCTCGGTTGATATCTAAAATAAATGACTTGCCAATTGTAGATTATTAAAACTAGTCTAGTGTTGGCAGACTCTAGCCTCGGGAGTATTTCCCAGGAGACTGGTCAGGCTCTATAGAGCCATAAGATTGGTAGCATCTGTTGCTTCGAATGATAATAAATAATGCAAGGGGAGAGGCAGTGTTTAGGTGACTAAGGGCAGCAAGACTAGTTCTGTTTGCTCTTTATTAGCTCTGGAATGGAGAGGAGCAGAGGCTCAGACAATCCAGATACCTAAACATGATATTTGCATGTGGCTTCAGAGTGCTTCCTTCGCCATGAATTTTGAATGTGAGCTCTTTGATCTTCCAAACATTCATACTTCAAACACCAGGGGTGTTTATAAACACTGGACCGAGGCACTGGACAAGTTGTCCAGATTACTTTTCCCGAAATCCTCCCTCTAAACCTCATTTGCTGAAATGGTCTATATCTCCTTCTCTCCCGCTTCGTGTAAGCCAAACTGTTCTGGTTGAGATAACGTGTTTGCATGGTTCAACCTGTCTTCCACGTGCGAAGAGAGAATCATCATTAGATGTGTCAGCTCAGCATTTCTGCTCTTCTGTGCTTCCTCCTTTCAGGGAGGTCATAGCTCAGAAAGTCCTGCCAAAGTAGTAATGTTCAATACAGAGTGTGGTCTCTGGCAATGTCTTTCTTTCACGATTTTGGCCAATTATGTTCTCAGAAAGAAATAAACGCATCAGTACATTAATAAATTCAAAAATATACACTATACAATGTACAAATTCATAAAATTTTTTCTTTATTTATGTATTCATTTATTTATTTAAAAGAAAATCTACTTCTTGCTAGTGAAAGGAAGGTTTGTCTATGATAAGAATCAGGGAAAATAAAAAAGTTAAAGAAACCGGGAGACCAAATGTCCAAACAACAAAGAGTGTTGCCCTAAACACACAATTTTTCTAATTTTGTTTAATGTTTATGGAAGTTTTATAATGTGCCTTGTACTGTCCTAGGTATACTGGGGTCAAAAAATATATAAGAGATTATCTTTGCAAACAAAGGCCTTACTTTTTTAAAAAACAGAAACTTTGCATCGGGCACCCAGATGGCATTCAAAAAAGAGCGTGCAGTCAGAAAGAATATGCATTCAAATTCTGTTGGTCATTAGAAATGGAGGAAAATGCTTCATTTTCACTTAATGCCAGAACCAATATAAATTTAGAAATATTTGCTCATGAGAAATACCTCAGAGCTTTCTTAGCAATGTGTCCCAGTCAGTAAAACTTATACTAATTTACCATCCTATCTTTGCCTAGAATATAATAGTAAATAGAGAGCAAGAGAAGGAAAAAGAAAATTAGGCAAACGGTAGGGGCCAATGATTCATTTAAGAAATTTACTTCTACTCAACCGTGCCTAAAGTTTATTATAAAATATTAGATGAAATTACAATCTCTTTTGAACCCCAAATGGGATCATCCAGAATATGGTCAGAAGACAAATTGGAAGACCAACCAAGCCTGCCTTACAGGTACTTGATACCACTGGAATTAACTTACTGTCACACCCTGAATGCAGCCTAGTGTTGAATGAAACTGTAAACATTCAAGTTTCTTAGACGCAAATGTGCTAAGCTTGAACATAGTTTTCTGTACAGATTTTAGATTACATTACATTATATGTTATGGCGCAATAGACAGCCCCGCCTATACCCACAAACATCTGCTGATTCTTTCTCTATATCAGTTCCTCCAGGCCTCCTAAGATTTGGCTGCTACCAGCGGGTCTGTCTAGCTGTTGCATAAACAGCCTGTGGTTGATAACAGAAAGGAATACTTTTCCTTTGGGCTCGGACAGTATGAATGGCTGTGTTAAGCAGCTCATGACTATAGCCCTAGAAATGTTGGAAGGTGATGACACATAGGACTCAAACTGAAAACCAATTGGCTGCTCTTGCATCCGGTTGTCTCTGGTTTTACTTGACATGTAAGAATGGGTAGAAGATTACCGACAATGGGATTCTACCGATTTGCATAACAGCCTTGTTTAGTTAGGTAGGCTGTGAATTGGACATGTTGTGTGCTCAGGGGTGAATGGATCTCTGAGTGTGAGGTTTAACAGAGCGTAATGTATATGGATAAGTTCTCCAGTTCTCTACTAGAAGCCTGACTGTGCTGTCCTGTGTGCTTATAAAGGCACTCCGTTAGCCTTAGTTTGGAAGGCGAGCTTTTCTGCTGCTTGTATATGTCTGAAACTGACATTTGCATTTCTTAGCTACATTATTTTCATGTAGCTAAGAAATGCAAATTAAACTTAAATTTACATGTTATTTAACCTAAATTCCTATGACAACTCATAATGGGTTAATTAAATTTGCCCAGGTGCTTAAATGCACTACTGGGCATATTTTTGTACTTCTGGTTATCGCTCTCCAGAAAAACAACTGAAGAAGATGGGAGGCGTCATTAGCATTTCTTGAATATTTACTATGTGATAGACCGGTGCTTTTCAAAAACAAATTCTAAATAAAATTTTAGCAAATTTTAGCGAATCAAATCCAACAATATATAAACAAGATAATACATCATGACCATATGAGATTAATCCCAGGAATACAGGTTGGCATAAAACAAGAAAATCAATGAATATAATTCACTATATTAACAAACTATAAAAGAAAAAAACTATGTGGTAATCTTAATGTATATAGAAAAAACATTCGTCAAAATCCAACATCCATTTCTGACAAAACCTCTCAGCAAACAGGAATAGAATGGAACTTCCTCAACCTGATAACCAAAAACCAAAGCTAATATCATACTTATGGTGAAAGACAAAGCTTTCTCTCTAAAGTCTGAAACAAGACTGAGATGTCTATTTTCATTACCTCTAGATAACGTTGTACTTGAGATTCTAGACAGAGAAATTAGTCAAGGAAAAGAAGTAACGATTGGAAAAGAAATAGTAAAACTCTGTATTTGCAGATGACATTATGGCCCATGTAGAAAATCCGATGGATCTAGAAAAAAGCTGCTAGACATAATAAATGAGTTTAGCAAAGTTGTGACATGAAAGATCAATATACAAAAATAATTGTACTTCTATATACTGTCATGGAACAATAGGAAATTGAAATTCAAATATCCTTTATAATAGCAAAAAAGTATGAAATGCTTAGGGATAAACTGAACAAAATATGTAAAAGACATGTACGGTTAAAAGTATAAAACATTCCCGGGGAAAAATTAAATAATTGCCAACATAAATGGTCAGATATGCCTTATTCGAGGGCCAGCAAACTCGATATTGTTAAGATATTACTTCCCTCCAAGTCGATCAATAGATTAAATGACATGCTAATCAAAATCCCAGCAGGATTTTTATATCTATAAATTGACAAACTAATTCTAAAATTTGTATGGAAATGCGAAGAACCTAAAATAACGAAAACAACTTTTTAAAAGTAGAACAAAGGTGGGCTAACACTACCAAATTTCAAAAATTATTATTAAGCTACTGTAATCAAAATAGTATGGTACTGACATAAAGATAGACACAGATATCAATGGCATAAAGAATCTAGTAATAGACCTACGTATGTATGGATGACTGACTTTTGACATAGGTGCAAAAAATTTCAGTAGAGAAAGCATAGACTTCTCAAAAAAAAGGTGACAACAATTGGATGTCCATATACAAAAAAATTAACTTTGATCTGTATGTCATACCACATACACACTATATTTGATCTATAATCAAAACAAAAAGCCTAAAACTATAAACCTTCTATAAGAAAACGTTAGAAAAACTTTTGTCTTGGATTAGAAAAAGAGTCCTTATATACAATACCAAAATATGATCTATAAATAATACACTGATATTTGGACTTCATCAAATTTAAAAAAATCTACTCTTTGAAAGTCACTTAACAGCGAGAATCAAAACAGAGAATCAAAAGACAAGCACTGACTGAGATAAAATATTTGCAAATCATATACCTGATAAAGGACTTATATCCAGAATATATAAACAACTCTCAAAACTTAATAATAAGAAAACCAGCCACCCAATAAAAAATTGGCAAAATTTTTGATAAATAAGATGCTCTTCTCCATGATTAATTTCAGAGACCCATGATCCTTCCATGGTGTAGATTTGTCATCTTCAGCAATTGTTAAAGAGAGGAAAAGAGCATGGAGGATCCATGAATTGGGAATTTTATGAGCCAGTCCTGGTGGAGTGTGGTGGACATCACTCCTGCCCACATTTTATTCGCCACAACTCAGTCATGGAATCACACGGAATCGCTCGACAAAAGAGGGAGATGGGTTTAGCAAACAGCTAGTTAATCTCTTCCACGTTCCACATCATTCGAATTATCAACTATCACTAGATGCTTACAGGTGGTTTTACGGCAAATAAGAGAATATTCTACAGTAAATCCTAAATGTATAAAATCAGTACCACAATGCCATTGGTTTGACTGTCAATTTAGCTCTTTTTCCCTTCCTTTTTTATTCATGACTTCATAGCAGTAAACAAATATTCTGTCTCGTTGGATACAGTTATGGAGATGTCTATTTTTTTAATCTGTAAATATGAGAATTGTGGTTCTTGATCCTTAATCATGCATTGTATGCATAGTGGGGTTTGAAAAAAATGTTATTTTTTATCCCGAACGACAGTTCCTTTTAGGAAGAAAAACTATAGACCACTTGAGTGGGTGATAGCCCGATGACATGGTTTGTAAAAAGGGAAGTTAACAAGAATCTGGGGGCTGGGGTGGGTGTAGCAAATATTGAGTGCAGAGTAAAGATCAAAGAAATGAGGCGAGGCTGGGAATGTGAAAGATGTGGCAAGAGGTTGGAACCTATGGAAAAAGAGTTTACGGGAATTCTGAGATGTGAGTGTGAACAAAAGATTTTAAGGATGAGGATGCCGAAGATTGTTTTATATCATTTGGTGTGCCACGGGGTAAACACCATCTTTTGCCTCCAACTTTCAATAAAAAACCTGCTATCCACAGAGCCTTAAGTCACTGGTACTTTTAGTGGTATCTACCATAAGGCAATAAGAAGAACTATGTGTTAATTCAGGTCCTCTAAGAAGCAGATATACCGATGGAGAAAATGCCAATGAAAGATAAGGGGGAGAGACAATAGGAGTAGGCCAGGGGAGCCTTTACCTTCTAATACCAGCGAGGGGCAAGAAGGAAGGAAGGAAGATTGAGACAGAAGCCTCCTAGGCTGCAGTGCAGCTCTGACCATTGTGGCCTGGCTGATGTGAGCCCCCGAGCAAAGCTTGCACATTTGAAAATCCACATCAAACAGAGGCCTGGATCTAGTCCCCTTTCATGCTCAGTCTTTGGTTCGGAGCAGCTCTGAGGCAGAGTAGCCTTGGCATAACTGCCGTGGCAGATCTATAGGTACAGCAGCCGGCAGCTGTCTGCTAACCACACTCTTGGTAGCAGATTGTCTTGAAGGGAGATCTGAGTGGTGCAACCCCCTGACCACTAACGAGGGTAAGCTAGAAGGGTGAGGTGGTCCAGACACTAACTCATCAGAAGCAGGAACTGGAGTCAGAAACAATGAGAACTGCAAGCCCCACCCACCCCCGTGAATCACGGGAGGGTCTCTACTGCAGTCAGGATGAAGATATGACCAATTCAATGAGAATCAAAAGGGAAGACATGGTTGGGCTGACATCCAAGTTACACCCTGACTCTTCTTATAGAGCAACATGGGGAAAGTTCAGCCAGGTCCTCTCATCGCTCGTCTGTGCATATTGTTTAGCAGTGCCATCAACTAAAAAGTAGATGGAAAAATTCTCAATCCAAACACTTCCTACAAAACGAACAACTGTGAAGGAGGAATTGACAGGCGTCTAGTTGTTTTCAAAGTACGTAATATTTAATGTGTGCGTGTAAATACTCCTTTTCAGAGATCTTTGTTTCACACCAGATACATTTAGACATAGTCCCCAATTCTGGGCATTAGCTAAATGTGGATGACAGTGCCCGATACAAGTATCATGTTTTGAAAGTTGCCACCAGGATATTAGACACCGATGACTTATTCACATAAAATGGGCATTTCATTATCTTGGAAAATTCAATACTCATAACGATAAAAGAAATTACTTTCTAAATTGCTTTCTAAATATTATAATGCATTTTGATCCATACCATCAATGTCTCTTTTCCCCTCATAGCTAAACATTAAGCTGATATGCATCTTAGACTTGATATTTATCTCAGGGAGGGTTGTTTTTCTCTAATTGAATTTGTTTCTAGAATATATTGTGTTCATATCAATACCCTCATTACTCTGGAGACATTAAACTACAAAAAACACTCATTTTAAACTTTTAAAGCATTTAAGGTTTTACTGTGGTTTCAGAATTTTGTCTTCCATTTAGACAACTGTGAACATTTCCAGGAATGATCTCAGTTCCGGGCACATGAAGGACAGTCATGTGTTCCAATATCAAACCCAGATGGTGCAATTTGTAACATTCATGACAGGTTTCCCTGCTCCGGGCTGACCAACTCGTCGTGGTTTCTTAGGACTTTCCCGGGCACTGAAAGTCCCACATCTTGGGAACCTCCCAAATTCTGGGTAAATGGAATGATTAGTCACCCTACCCTACCCTTACCCTCAAAGAAAAGAAGAAGGTGCCATCAGCAGGGTGGCCATTCTCGGCTGGCAAATTACAGTCTCGTTTACTTGCAAAGGTGGTGGGAAAGCAGGATCCCTATAGACATCTTTGATTGCTGTCACATCGTTTCAGACATTGAAGAGTTACATGATATAGGGAATCTGGCAGGTTTATTTGTACTTATTGATTTATCAGACTGTGTTCTTTTTAAAATTAAATACTGCACACATTAAAAAAAATACTGCTTATTTTCTAAAAGCAACGAAGGAATGGGAACGATTGTGTTTTTAACAGTCTACATATATATTTCCTGTTTGTCCTCTCTCTTGAGTTTGCTTTTATTCAGCTTCTAACTCCTTGGAGTTACCCTAAATGAAGTAATCTAATTAAGAGTAAGCCGAACCATGCATGAGATTCTTGCTCTTTTTTTAACTTCAGTTTGTGTGTGTGTGTGTGTGTGTGCGTGTGTGTGAGTGCATGTGTGTGTGTGAGTGTGCACACACACATATACCCGCACAAGTATATATTTCATGGCATATCTTGCAAATCAATATATCATAAGGGAGAAAATGTCAAAAGTGGTGGTTTATTCCTCAAAACGAATTCAGTCCAACTGAATTACTACATTTTACAATGTGACAAAGCCAATTGGGAATTTCCAGATGCAGAAGAGGTAAAAATGCCAACTTTATTAAAATGTAAGCCAAAGCAAAATCACAGTCTAAAATGGAAATGGGGTTGAGGAAGAGACTGATTTTGTTTGGCATGGACTGTAAAATTCTAATTTCATGTAGGTTAAAAAAAATGAAATGCCCACCCTTATACAGCCATAGAGGGAAAGACAAGCCCACACTAACCAGATTGTCCATGGTTCTTACATTTGTATGTTAATAATAATTTAAATCGTTGATAACATTTTGGGGTTCAATTGATAATGGCATTGGCAGATTTCACAAACTGAACGAATTATTTTATTAGAGATTATCAAAAGAGAGATACAATTCGATCTTGGGAGACCAACTTAGACCTACCACATATCTATATGTATCCTACAGATGAAGTCATAGAGGAGCCACGGTTTTAGAAAATATTGGAAGTATAAGTACAGCCCTTCCATAAACCAAAGAAAGCCAGTGTGTTTTCAGTGCTTTATGTGTGATTTCTCTTAGAAAGGTGAGCCACATATCTGTAACCTACCGATAAAGGCATAGGGGAGCTGCGTTTTCCAAAGATTGGAAGCGTGCATATGTAAGAAAGCCAGTCTTCTCTGCGACTTCTGCTGTGGTTTTCCCTTAGAATGGTGGCCTAAATATTGTGCATACCAATGGGCTGAGACAGTGTATAATCTGTAGGATTTAAAGTACTTTGATACATAGTAAAAAGATTGTGAGTTTTGGAGTAAGGTAGACCTGGGTTCAAATCTCAGAACAACTTATAATAGCAGTATATAAAACAGATCAAACATAGGTAATTGAGTGTAGAATAGCCCCTGGATCATAGAGCTGGTAAGGAACAAAACCAGCATTTAAATACAGGACATCTCACTTTAAAATACATTATATTATGGGTCTCAGGTCTCACTTTGATCCAGGCTTGCAACTAGGGATAGGACTCCAGATTTAGAATGTTACATTAATGTAGTAGGGCGCCTGCACCTAACTTATGTATGATTCAGCTTATTGTTTATCACGCATGCGTGGCAGATTGCCAGTATTGTTCTCTGACATATATAAAGACCACGTGATCCCCTAGCGCAGGAGCGCACGCTCCCCGCAATAGAGGTGGTACCTGCCTCTTCATTCTCATGTCGGCTCCTCGTGTGTTCTTTCAACTGGGCATCTCACCATTGAAACTTTCCCGTCTTGATCAGCTTGGCGCTGACAATTATAAAAAAAACTAAAAATTTCTAACAAAAACCCTACCATAAACAAAGTTGAGAGACATATGACAAATATGGCACATAAAAGGTGGTTTTATTAAGATGTAAAGAGTTTTTATGAATCAATACGCCAACGACATATACAAGCAAGTCACAGAAAAGACAATGTATAGCTTTTAAGTAAATGAAGTTCCAACTTAAGCCATAATTAAGTACATGTATATTAAAACAACAAAATATTAAATATTAAAACCATGCCATATGTTGTGAGAAGTGTGGAGAAGCAGGCATTCTCCTTCACTAGGGGTATCAACTGGAGATCCCCTTTGGCATCGCTTAAACGAATGATAAGAATGTGAGGAATGTTAGCTGATATTCTGCAAATAAGAGACTACGTGGAGTACAATGGCTTAAATAAGTCCAGGTTGACTTTTCTGACATTATTTGAAGTTTGGATATAGATGGCTGCTGGTTCACAGGCTCTGGGTTGCCATTTGCTATGGTTCTCTTTGCCTTCCCTTCATGGTGGCTGGCAGGATGCCTTCCTCAGCACCAGGAACCGTGTCTGCCGTCAAGTCAGTAGGGAGCAAGGAGGAAGCAAGGGAGTAGTGCAGACACATCTGTTCCTTTATTAGGTAAAGAAAAGCTTACCTAGTTCGCTTCCAGCAGACTTTGCTTTATGCCGTACTGACTGGAACTGGGATATATTGAATACACAGAGCGTTAGCTTAATGATGTGAGGCGAGGCAGAAGGAAGACAGGAGCAGTTGTTGGTTCAGACAACTAGCAGTCTCTGCTACACGTTTGGAGAGCAATATTTATCAAAACGTGCATCCAGACTGACCAGATCAGGTGCTGGCGGGGATGCTCAAACTCTTACACACCATCTAGAGTATAAAATGGCACACCACTTTGCAAAACCATTTGGCAGTTTCTTATAAAGTTACACACACACCTAGAAATTCCACCCCTAGGTATTTCCCCAAGATAAATGTGCACTTGCGCCCATGAAAGACATTTGAAAGAATATTCAAAGCAGCAATATTCATAATAGCTCCAAACTAGAAACAACTCAAATGTCTATCAAAGATGAATGAATAAACAAATTGTAGTATATCCATACAATAGAACACTGCTCATCGATTAAAAAAAAAAGAACTATTCGCATACAAAACAACATAAATGAGTTTTTAAAACATTATTTTGAGCAACAGAAGTCAAGCACAAAAGCATGTATACTGTTTGATCCCATTTATAACTATGGTGATAGGAAGCAATCAAGTGGTTGCCTGGAACCAGAGGTTAGGGAGGACGTTTTCGCAAAGGCTTGTGAGGGAACATTTGCAGTAATGGGAATTGTATTAACCGTATTTCTATATCCAGTAAACTTGATGCTTTGACATCTGCCCTATACGCAGATCCAGTTATACGTTGTTCTGGACAGTCTGATTTGAGTCATCTCAAATACAAACCGACCAATCCAGAATCTACACTTGCTCTCTAGTAACTCTCCTCCCCTATGTCATCTCTCCTCCCCTATGCTTCCTGTGGAAATCAAAAGAAAGGTTGAGCCTACAGTTCCTCTCTCTCTTGCCCACCAACTTCACTGTCCCATCTTTGGCGAGTCCCCTTATGGTGACTTGTGGTGTGATATGTGCTCCCTCTCTGGGCAACCGTGAGCATAATGAACGATTCTATCAATAGCAGTCATCTCTTGATCCATCGGCCTTATCATATCTCAACAGTATTAAAGCTTATTACAACAGAAATGTTCTATATCTTAATTATGTTGTCAATAACACGGGTATACACAAACTGCACTCTCAAAAAGGGTGCGTTTGATTGTATATAAATAAATTTAACTAAAAATGAAAGAAAATATACATACTCTTTATGTTAGCAACTCTATTGCTAGGACCTTATCCTTTAGGTATACTTGCACACGTATGCAAAGATAAAACAAAGTTTTCATAACATCATCTGCAATAGCCTTAAACTGAAAACAATATAAATATGCATCCTCTGGGGATTGTCTGTCAATGCAGCATAACCTGTGCTATCAGAACCGATATTCTACTGCATCTCATTATTTTGAGCTAGACCCACCTACAGCCCTCCACTTTGGCCGAATCCAGTTTTGCACCATTAAGTCAAGTCCTAAATGTACAGTGAAATATTATTTAGCCCTAGGAAAAAAAGCGGGTGCCTATATGAACCGAAAAGGAATAATGGCTAAGATAACATTGTTAAGTAAACAAAAGCAAGTTTAAAATCATTGTGCATGCTCTACTCCCATTTAAGTTGACAAATATGGACAGGGGGTAGGTAGGTTTTATACATTGTATATGGCATATATTATCTGCATAGAACATGTAATAGTAACAAAAGTTGCTTCTGCGAAGGACTGGAACCTAGATGCCAGGGGTAAAAATGAAATGTAGCTTTCCCTGCATATCCTTTTATAAGGCTTAATTAGTTGTCATATTGTGTTAATGTATTCACGTTTTAATGAAAAGTGGCCAGTTATTTTATAAGTGAGAACAAGTGAAAAAATAAAGCATTTAGAATTTGCAGAAGCACAAGTTTTCATTACCCCTTCAGGCCGATATAAGAATGATCCTTTTTCTTATTGGATTGGCTACTATTCTTAAATCGGTAAATAAATGTAGCAATTCCATGTTTTGCTGGGGCCAGATATCTCAATAGAGAATGGGGATCCAAACAGTTTAGCATGTAACAAACGTGAGAAAATAGAAAACAGATTCCAGCATGCTCTGGAGGTCTACAGTTCTCCCGACTGCTCCCTTAGAATGGAGTGCCTTTTTCATTTATAGCTCGCGTTATGCAAAATACGCCACAATTCCCCTAACACTCCCCCACACACCCACACACACTCATTCTCATAACCACCTTGGGAAATATCACTCTTGTCCTTGCTTTACAGAGCAGCAAAAGGAAACCCAAGACGATGGTGGTTTGCCGTAGTTATAAAGAGGCATTGGAACTCAGAGCATGTGTATATTCTCATCATTTGATTTTAGATAGTTGAGTTCCATGTCAAATCTATCTCTTAGGGAGAGAAAGAGAATGTTAGTTAAATATAGAACAGAGAATGGTTTGCGTGGTTTGTGTTGTAGCTTCATATGTTAGTGGGAGGCTCAGGGGAAAAGAAAACATTTATGAGCCCCTCGCCTCCCTTCGTTGTCTCAAATAAGCATGATGATGCTGATGAATGTGACATATGTGGTAAAAATGGTGCAGGTGGCCAAGGCAGAGGACTGTAGATGGGTCAAGCTTAAAATCATGAAATGAGGTAAGATATTTTTTGGTCACACCTGATAACTAGCAGATTTCTGTGAAGGGTGCTTCTCTATGTCATTCTACCTCTGCAACCCAGGCTAATAGTGGTACCAATGGATGGAGCATCACCAGTCATGACAGCAGTGGGCAGAAAGTGTTGCAGGGTCTCACAATGGCAATAAAATTCCCGGGCTGGGAAATGATACAAGTTACTTCTGCCCTCAGCCTATCAGCTATTACTAGTCATATGACTCTGTCCAACGGCAAGATTGTTTGTTGAGTACGTATTCTCCCACAGTTCTAGGGGAGAGGAGACCCAGATATGCATGAACAGAAGTCTCTACCACCTGAATGAAAGCAAAGGCAGGAAGGAAAAATAGTGAGCTGGGATCTGATGGGATGACAGCCCGTGTGATCTCTCTACCTGGGAGTCATCCTTCAGGACCTAAGAAAATTTTGGTTCTTGGACTAAGTTCTTGATTTAGAGAGCAATCCTTACCGCTGAACTTTGAGATCCCTAGAACATTCGTACCAGACTCACAGGTCGACATAGAGCTCTATTCACGTTCCTCATACTCTTTCAAAGTACAAGAAGGAAATAAGTTATCCAGGGAAACAAATATTAGTAGGGGAATTAGACCCAATGATATAGACAGATGTAGATATAGGTGTAGATGTAGAATCTCTGTTAGGCCGAAAGCTGACAATGTCTAAGAGGGAGAGTATGACAGCTGTAATTTTAGAGGTGCCACACCAGGACCTTGGTTCCATCATTGGTCATCAGGAGCCAGGGACTACTTTGGGAAGATCTAGAAGAAGACTTTGACTAAGTCTAGACCTGTACTGGAAATATCAGGTGAATTCATTTCCAAGAGTGGCAAGTTTAATATAGCAAGAAAACTATTATAATTCGAAACTATTATACTGGTTCACTGCTGAAGTATAAATATAACACTAATTAATGTATTTACTAATCATTATTCTTTCTTACCTATGACCATAAGCTGCTATCTCTTTGGGCCATATGAATGGAGTCAAAAAGAGTCATTTGCGTTTATATAACATAATGAAACCGGATATATGCTCAGCATATGTAATAGGCTGTTGAAGAGGTCCATTTCTCTTGTGTCAGAATTACTGCTAAAGACCCCAAGGGAGAACTAGATGTCACTGAAAATAGCAAAGAAAGGACCTCCAAAAATTCTCTCCTCCATAAGACAAACGATCACACTGGCAAAATACGGTCAGAATCAACTTTTTCAGAACTCTGACAATGAACCAAAGGATCGCAGCGATCCAAGAGCATTTTTTCAAGGAAAATGACTTCACGTTCGTAAGAACAATGAGCTTTGTGGCATTTTGATTTGCACTGTTCATATTCCTGCCTCTTTAGCTTCGAACGGCCCACAAGCATGGGAAAAAACAGCATCCTGGTAGCTACAGTAGGCGGCGGCTACAGTAGGGGGAAGAAGAGACTTACATCTCCTTCAGAGCCTCATTCCCATGGAACTATTTGACCTGTCTGTTCTTTGCCTAGAAGCCCCCACTCGTGTGGCTGTCTATATTTGCCCTGACTCAGAGCTCATGTAGTGCTAACAGTCTTCACACTGGGGGTGTTAGAGGCATTTGGTGAACATCTCAGCTACTTCAGGCAGTAGGTAATGGTTGGGGCATATAACAGGCTAACTAAAAAAAAAAAAAAAGCTTTAAAGGAAAAGATAGAGAATGAGATGTCCTTAGGGAGATTGGAAAGATTCCAACATATTACTGGGAATCTGGAGAGCTACATACAGGTGTAAAGTTGTGTGCATGCCCAGGGTTATATTGATGCTCAAAAAGGACCTGAGAAGAGGCACTAAACTCTCACCTCTGGCCAACCTTGAGGTTCTATGCACACTTTACAAATAATCCAGTTCTTACAAACACACTGTGAATAGGTACGGGAGATATTCATGGTCTTTTTTAAGATTAGAAGGATCATGAAGCTTAGAGAGACTTCCCCAGGTTTCCCCAGCTGGTGAATGGCAGAGCGAGGACTGTGAATCCAGCCTTCTAACTGAAAAGCATACTCTCTTTCCAGTAAATTGCACGATTTCATACTTAGTCCAATTCCCGCATCTGTCATCCAAAACATTTTCCAAAATGCTATTTTTATCTGTTACTATTTCATGCGTTATGAGAGGATAGTACTTGTGAGCAAGAAAGAACACTCTAGGTTTCCCAAGTGCTGGATCAGGTCTCTGGTGGTCGTGGAGGGGGCAGTGCTACGTTCCCTCCCCTGGAGGACCTGGAGACGTGTGTTTGGACTGGCCAGGAGCAGAGGCAATGGGCTGCGACGGGGAAATGAGGACCCTGCAAATGTCATCTAAGAAGTTTCTTCCACTCGGGCTAGTATCAGAAGGAGTAAGTCGGTTGGTGATCTGACAACAAGCTCGAGAAGAGAAATGCTGGAATCTTTTTCAAATTTACCTTCATAAAAATCAAAAGTCCCTCCAGAGATTGCCAGATTTACATTCACATACATGGCGCTGGAGGATGACGGACGTGACAATATTTGTGTAAAAGCCTTTGGAATCCTGATCACATCCTAGGGAAAGTACATGCTTCTTTGGATTTTTAAATCTTCGAGCATCTACCATTATGTGAGGCCAGCTCTTATTTACACAAAGGATCGCTTTCCAACCTTCTGTCCAGTCGGGATTCCCGAAGCGCTGCATTACATTGTTTTATCATGTGGTCATGTGTTTTGGGTTACCCTAGTCAGAAACTGCAGCTGCAGGAAAGAACTGTGTACCCCAGTCTACTTTAAACTTAATAAAATCTTCCACATGGAAAATAAATTAAACCATCCTATTGTGGCACATGTTTACTGTGATGACGGGGAGAGGTGGGGGCTTGGATTTCTGTGTTTTTGGTTTAGGACATCGGAGCCCCCTGGCAAGTTGTCCTCTGCACAGGAAATCCACTAGGACCTCAGTATTCAAAGATCAGAGTGACTAAGTAGGTCTCTGGGGGAGAGGAACATGGAGGCCAAAGTGATTGAGAGGCTCTATCCTGACTCCTTTCCTTCTCAAAGCTCAAATCCGTGAGGTCCCACTCTGAACCGCCACCTACCCAGATAGTTCGTCACTGACCCCTGAATTGCTTAGAACTGGAAATGTTTTTATTAAAATAGATTGGGAACTCACAGATTCCCTGAACCTTAAATCTCGAATCTGCCTTCAGGGTAGATTTGGTTAAAATAAGAAAAGGATAGAAGAGATTTTTCCAAGGAACAAATAATCAGGTCCTAATGTAGCGTTTTCATGGATCATCCAAGCCACTTTCATAAGTTTTGTGTGCCTCGTATGGGCTCTCAAGTAGGATTTCTTTAGTAATTCAAGGGGCTTTGACCCTATCTTCTTCCTCATAGTAAGGAAAAGAGTTTGCTATGAAAGACTTTTCCCTCATCCTCTGTTAATGTGTGTACGTGCGTGCACACACACACCATCACCACCACCACCACCACCACCACCACCACCACCAAAGCTCAAATGCCTGGAGGAGTGACTTCCTGGGGAAACGTCCATGAAGTTATCTATCTCCTCAGAGATCCTGAGGACCGTAACCCAAACACACTCACACATATGTTTACCTATGCAAGATGCTTTTATTTGTGTTCTTTATGTGGTATTATACTTTAAAGCCTGGGATGGTATAGATATGGATGAAAAATAGGAGTGAAATGCACGAAATCTCTTAAAATACTGATCACCGGCTGAGTCTTAAGTAACGCTACCCCATTCATATTTCTAGGATGAGTTAGTCTGTGTTCCAAGAAGTGAGTGTATGTCCCAGCTGCAAAGGGGACAAAGGGAGCAGTAAAAGGAATTGAGAGAAAAATCCTTTGACAAGACAGTTATTACCTTGATGGATGTGGAATATAGGACATGGAAGGCCTGAGGCACCTTTGAATTTCTACTGTCTTTCTACTGTCCCTTTTCTCCTGGGAGTACATTCTGCTGTGCATGTCAAAGCATCCCTGATCTACTCACCAGGAAATACATAAAGATTACCAGTCGCTTTTTACCACAGGCAATTGATTATATTAGAACATCTGAAAACTTGATGTGTCTAATGCCTATACTTAAGGACAAACAAAATTGCAAATGAGTTCTTCAATGCCATGAGAGTAAAATTCACACTTACACTTAAAAGCACATTTAACTCTTTTCATTCTAAATGTGCCCATAGTTACATTTTGTATTTTCTTGGCCATTGGCCAAAGAAAGTAACAATCTCTTTCACGAAATACTTTTTCCAATGTTAAATTAAGGCAAGCATCAAAGCAACTCAAAGGTGTTTGATGAGATCACAAGGGGCCAAAGGAAACCTTGCTTGGTGTCACTTTGCTGTACATGTATGCACGTGCACGCGCACGCACAGACACACATGGACACGCACACACACACACTCTCACTCACTCACATAAAACTTGTCACTGCTCAGACCCTCTAGACTCATGGAACTCTATTTTTGAGGAATGGATTTGCAGAGGAATCTTGGCCACTGTCCTGTATGAAGCGAAGGCACAGGATTTAGAGCGCTGCCTCACGGACCGTCTCAGATTCCCTGCAGCTTCTAGCTGGAACTGGAATGTTCCTTCCAAACCACGAGGGAATTGCTACTCCACCCAGATTCTGCTGGATTATGTGATTCTTGGCACCTTAATTATGCTCAAAACTTCACACCATCCTGAAAATTCATTTCAGAGTTCAGAGCTGGGTTGTCCCGTATATGGTTGCTGACAGTCCCTAACAAGGGCCATAAACTATTAAATAGTTTAGAGCTGTGATCATGAAGCCTGTTTGATTATGCAAGCCTGGGAGTAATAATAAATGCACAAGGATTCTAAATATATGCACATCAATTTATAAATCATAGACATGGATCAGGAGCCAATACATTTTGCGTATTATAAAACATACATAATGGAATAAAGATGAAGTAACTAAATAGTATGTTTAAATGTGTTGCTCAGTGTGATGGCTTCACCCTATCTGTACTGGGAGTTGTGGTCAGTACATGTTTCACATGAATTTCTTGATAATATTACATATTTGTGGCTGAGTTATCTTTGGCTATGAACAGAGTCATAATATGGCCAATGATGGGCCACCTGGATGAGGAAAAGTGTCGCTTCCGACTTATTCATATTATTGACCTGAGATTACAATAATAGTATTACCCCAACTCATGATATCCTTACAGAAAACTTTTAAAGCCATTGATCCACTACGTGAGGTTTATTCTAGTTAAAATCAGATAGCATAATCTCTAAATTTACTTAACAGGATTTTTATAAAATGCAATCCATTGCAATATTCCAGAGTGAAGGTGACTCTCTGTCATATGGACCGAGTATATGATGCCGATGTAAAAATGTAAATATTACCAAATTGTAATTTTTTTTATTTTCCAGGTAAAATGAAATACAAATAGAAGTTCTAATATTTTCTCCCTGTTTTCCCATTGACTAACTTGCTCCCCCTCGGTAGTATATACACTACTGAGGAGATGAGGACAGAGGCCATAGGGATCGGGGCTTTTAAGAACATACAACATGAACTGCTTATCATCAAATGTCTCCTCTCCAGGGACCTCTTCCCTTAGAGTAGCTTCCCCTTTGGCACAAACACAGCCCAGCATATTACCATCAGCATAGTATTTACCCTTCTAGGAATTATGCTGCTTGTGTATATGTTGGCTCGCTTATTGATTGGTGTATTATTTCCCTCTCATCCTCCATTAGGATGTAAACACCCCAAAAATAGGTGCCCTGTCTTTCTGTACCACCCTTGTCCCTTGACCTGGAAATAAATTACCCTTTTGATTAACAGGAGTTTTATTGGTAGCTATTTACTTCACTGTCGTCAATTCAGCGACACAGCCATGATACCTTTATGGCGCCTTCTTCAAACCTTCCAATTTCCTTCTCAGTTATTAAAATGCATAATCACATATGATGGTTGGCTTGTGAACTTGGGGAAGGATTCCTAGCTTCCACCACAGAAACCAAAAAATTTTTCAAGTTCCTATCTTGTAGAAAGCCAAACCCAGAACTGCTTAAGTAAAAATTACATGTAGTCTCAAAAATGTATTTCCTCTGTATTAATTTTGAAGATGAAAAGATATAAACTATGAAATTATTTCATGGAGCTTTCCAAATCACAAAATAACATCTGAAATGTAAACGTTTATAATAATTTCTACTGAAATATTTACATGTATAAAATGGTATGTAATGGATAGGGGACTATTTTTTGAGCACTCTCTCTACATCAGTAATTTCACCCGTATTAGTAATGTCAAATTCAGAAATTAAAACCCTTTGAACTGGTTGTTTTTTATCCTCATTTAACATTTAAAAACATCAAGGCAACAGAATGTGTCTAGGGTTTTTTTATGGCTCTAGAGAAAACTAAAAATATAACATAGTTTTTATTTTCACCATTTTTCATTATTTATAACAGCAAAGGCAAACATTTCTAACAATTCATAATTAAATAATTATGTAACAGGTGTTGTAGTAGACAGAATCATGGCCCATGAAGATGTCTGCATCCTAATCTCTGGAATCTATGAGTATGTTATCTTACATGGCAAAAGAGACTTTGCAGATGTGATTTAGTTAAGCATCTTCAGATGGAAAGATGATCCTGGATTATTCCAGATTGGTTCAATGTAATTGAAGGGTCCTGTACGTGAAACAGGGAGGCAGGAGAGGCAAAGAAGGAGGCGTGAGGATGGAAGCAGTGTTAGAGTGATATGATGTGAGACTCAGCCCGCCATCGCTAGCTTCGAAACGGGAAAAGGGGCCGTGAGCCAAGGAATGCAGGCGGCCTCCAGAAGCTGGAAGGGACAACCAAACAAATTCTCCCCAGAACCTCCAGAAAGAACACAGCCTTGCTGACACCTTGTATTTAGTCGAGTGAAACCCACTTGGGACTTCTGACCTCCAGAACTGTAAAATAATAAGCTGGCTTTGTTTAAGCCACAAAATTTGTGGTAATTTGTCATAGCAGCCATGGGAAACCAACACAGCTATCTTTCTAGAATACGCACTTTTAAGAATTCATCGGTTCTTCTGTGTGGCCTTGCACATTTAGTGCATGACAAATTTTGATGCTTTCGACAATATAGTTTAGTTAGAGCTCTTGAAATCTGAGCTTTGACCACATTAGAGAGTCATTTTAAATCATACACATTGGGTAATAATGCCAAGTCTTTGTGGGTGATTGTTTCTAATTCTAAGTTCATATGCAAAAAGACACCTATTTGACACAAAATGATAGTTATAAACCATTTGAGTATTCAGTCCAAGCCTCCGATTTCTTGGAAACTGAGAAATTATACCAGACTCTGTAAGGAGCGTTTGCTCAACAAATGCTGTCGGTAACACAAAAGACACGGGTGTCCAGGTGGTGATCTTTGGACCTACAGATCTTCCCTGGTTTCAGAGTCTGATACTTGGCTACTGCCTATTCCTGTAATGGAACTGATGGTATCCTATATCCAGCATTGTTTCTCAAATAGAAGTATAAATAATAGCCTAGGAAATGTACCATTAGCTGGAACTGGAAAGAATCATAATACTTGAAGAGTGTTCGCACTCTTGGTGGACTATGATTTTCCATTAATCAAGTCAAGTGCTGCTACCCAGTCTTCACTACGGAGTACACTGGAAAGCAAGATCCACCAGTAAAATGCTTTATGAACAACCCATATGGAAACCATTGGCAATAACACATCCGGCATATGGCAAGTGAAATGTATACATATAAAAATAAGAACTGTAAACATCGCAAACTATTTTAATAGTGAAATCATATTTTTCCCACCACTACCTCCCCAACAAAAACACAGCAAAGCGTCCCCAATCCCGACCCCTCTACCATGCAAGTCTCAAGCAGAAATGTGAAGTGTGCAATAATGACAAAGCTCAGTCATTATACCAACAAGAAGCAGATGACACACTCAAATGGATTTACATAAAGAGTGATTAGTGAACTTTTTACCGAGGGTTGGACAGGGTGGAAGGACTGATGGAGGGATAGCAGAGCACCAAGAAGGGACAGGGGAAGAGAACGTTCTTTGTGGCACCAGAGTAAGCTAGAGCTGTGGAAGTGGGGTGACCTGACAGGAGCTGCGCCTGCAGCAGAATGCAACCACTGGCAGAACCACAGCAGGGAGGAAGTGGGCAGGGTAATTACCATGACCTCTTCTTCCGCCCACCCATCTGTCTATTGCCAGATCTTGGCCAAACCCAATCAAAGTGCAGCTGGTTAGTAGTGTGGATGAGACAGTCCATGGAGGTCTCTCTCGAGAACAAACTGGACAAAGAAAGGTGAGAATGGATGGAACATAGACACCGGCTAGTGAAGTTTTCCATTTCAGCAAATATTTTAATGGTTACTTACGTGAACCGTGCTGCGTGAGATTCGTGTGATGAAAGTGGTTTGGTTTACCTTACAAAATTCAGAGACAGCCAGGGGAAGACACACAAGTAAATGACAATATGATGGCAATGGTAATATGGTACAACAAGAACAGAGTATTATAGAAACAGTTAAAGGAGCAAGCTCATGCATAAGGGGTTAGCGAAGGCTTCTGAAAGGGAGTCAAGTCTAAACCAAAACATGAAGCATTCATTGGTCATCCCTAACTCTCCATGAGAGCTGTTCTAGGGGCTTCACCCATTGTAGCACATTTAACCCTTCCAAGGACACTACGAGTCTAGTTCTAACATAGATGTGACTTGCCCATCAGCACACAGCTTGAATTGGTGAATTCAGGTATCTGACTCCAGAGCTGCCTTCTTAACCATGACCCTAGAGGTAAGGAAAGATCTGGATAGCAGGGAAAGCCCAAGCTAAGGCCTTGTGAGATCACAGTGTGTTCAGAAAACTAAAATTTAATCCAGCTCATACAGAGAAGGGAAAGGAGCCGCATGAGTTAGAGAAAGAGGATTAGAGGCTGCAGATGTGAGAAGAGATCAGGCAGGACTGCATACACAATGGAGCAGTTTTGGTTTGAATCTAAGAACAATGGGAAACTTCTGGAGTGTTTTACCCAAGCAAAACAATGCCCGGATTTTCACTTTCAAAAGATCATTCTAGCTGTAGTAGAGAGAAGGTCTTGAAGTGAGTCAAGACGTGAGCTAAATAAGACAGTTTAGAGACTACTGCACAAAAACCTACTTTACAGCCCAGCACTTTCAATCCTAGAAATGAAACTTACATCCACTTAAAGTCTTGTATGTGAATGTTCATAGCAACTTTATTCAAAGTAACCCAAAAGTGAAAACAGCTCTAATATCCATCAGTGGGTAAACTGATAAACAATATATAATCTGTCCATACAATTGAATATTATTCAGCCATAGAAAAATGAAGTAGTAATTTATGCTACAACACGGATGAGCCTTGAGGACAGCTAAGTGAAAGAAGCTAATTACAAAAAGTCGCATATTTTATGGTTTCATTTATATGAAATATCTAGAAAAGGCAAATCTATTGAGAAAAAGATTAGCGGGTGGAAGCAAAGATTAACTGTAAATAGCAAAGAGGGTTCTCTGGGGTGATGGAAATGTTCTAAAACTGGATTATAGTAGTTGTAAGACTCAGTAAACTTACTAAAAACTATTGAAATGTACACATAAACAGGGCGAATCTTGTGACATGTAAATTATAACTCAATAACTTTTACCAAAACAAAACAAAACAAACAGGCTGTTGTGATAATGCAAGAGAAACAAGATGGCGGCCTGAACTAAAATAGGAGTGGTGGGAATGCAAAGTCGAGAAGTCATTGAAACCGGTAATGCCACCTCTGGTTAGGAGAGATGACTGGAAAATTTGGCACCTTGACCAAGAGGCTCTGAGAAAGGGAGTATGGCTCTTCGCTGTCCTGTTGTTGGCTCTTGGCTTTGTTGGAAGACAGAGATATTCTGGTTTGGAAGGAAGATTACCCACAAGGCAATGCCTTTAGATTGAGCAGGAGCTTTCTGCTGATGATAATGCGGAGAATTCTTACATATACCTTTTCTAGCATCAGAAGGGGATCTTTGAGAGTTAGCTCAATATTTGGACTAAACTCTAAGAAGCCACTAAGAACAAGCGCGGCACAAATGTCTATGTGGATGACTGTCATCATATATGTCCATTAACATTCCAAAACAAGAACGAAGATATCTGGGTTCTTGAGTTAATACCCTTTTGCACATCGAGTATAGTGACATTCGGTATCCCTTGAGGAACGTTTAACTGGTGAAGTCCCCTAATGTAGCTTTAGAGCCAAGAAAATGTCAATGATCTTTCTGCTTTCCCATCAAGCCACAATAAAATCCAGGCCCTGATTAGTTGTTTGGGTGACACTTAGTCTTGTTTTGATGGACTTTGGTAAAACAAGTAAGAAGATCCATCTTTCCCAGGCCCGTGAAATGCATGTAATGGTAAGAAAATTGGGTTAGACTGCGTTTCTCCTGCCAGGACGTAGAGTTCTCCGTGTAGCTCAATACCCCCTGAGGGATGTTCGAACCTTTCAGCATATGGTTAGTTAATCTCTCTTATTCTGGGTTATCAGTGGGTCAGCTGAAAGGTCAGAAGCCACAACAAGAACATGAGAAGTCTGAGTTTGGAGTTCTGCATTGTAGGATGACTTTTAAAAACTTGGGATGGAGGTGGGGGTAGTCTAGGGCAGGGTAAGAAGGGGAATTTCCTGCTCTATTTCAGTAGATTTTTCTCTGTGTTGCCTTTTCTCTTCTAAGAGTTTGAAATTATCTGCCTCTGATATAAAATTTGCTCTAGGTATGTACATCTCGGGCAGCTGGTAGGCAGATGTAACGAAGAGCTGCCCCACGGATGTGTTCTCAGCATATCGCTGATTTGGAGCCGAGACCTGGGACACTTGATTTAAAGCCAAATATTTCTTCTGGTTACAATACCTTGAGGGAGATTATCTGAACCAACAATATAAGCTAAGAATTCTGTGCAGAGAAGGATAAGTGTCAGACTCTGAAACTTGGCACGCTAATGTGGTTTTAGCTGTGAGGCTTAACCTGGGCAAGTTAGGGTGGCAAGGAGGAAGCTTTCGTATTAACGGTTGATCAATGCACCTTCTCTATAATATCACATGCTATTCCTGTACCCTTAAAAGTCATCCACGGAGCACCTGAGAAGATTCCTTGTTCACAGAAGATTTTTTTAAGTACTAATAAGCAAAATGTAATATTTCAACAGAATCGTTATTAAAGAGGACTCTAACGTCCTCCCATGGGGCATAAGGAGCAAACAAAATAAAGGGCCGGAGATGTCTACAGCTAAAAATAGAGCCGCTACAAAAGATTTTTTTAAAGTTCTACTTCGTAATGAAAATAAAGTCATGTCCTGCCTCCCTTTTACTAATAAAAATTAAGAGATGACATATTGAAGAAATAGGGCCTCGTTTCTTTCTTGTCCTTTTAGTTCTTTACAAGTCTTCAAGTCACATCGTAGAGTTTGATAATAACAAGACTTTCTTCAGCCTGGGAACTTGGGAAGCAAGTGAGCAAACTGAATTCTGTACTGGCTGATAGCACTGACTGTTGTGTAAGCTAAAATTGGATTACTGGATCGTCATTAAGAGAAAAGATTTAAGAAGCAGATGGAAGACAACCCAGATTTCTCATGCTGTGCCGAGGACCTGGCAGCTTGAAATAACATATCGTCGTTCCAAATAAACTTATTAGAGAATTACCGAGAGATAATAAGCATAGAATGTTATGTTCTGGTTTTGAGAAGACTTTGTCGACAATAGTATTTGCAAATCTAGACACAGAAACAAACTTGAGTCACAGTGAGCAAACACTCGAGAGTCACTCGGAGAGCTTTTCTTTTTGTGTAGAAGCACAATTGTTTGTATTTCTTTGTTTAAACCATCCCTGCCCACTTACTGCATGATGTTTTTGTGGAATTTCGGACTTCATTTTACTCACAGGGAGCATCGGTGGAAATATATATGTTTTGGTAGCAAATTCAGGACTTACCGCCACTTATTTCTGAGGGGAAGAGAGGTTCCTCAGTTTATTTCTGGGCTGAAATACTAGCCTTTAGCATTTGTAGCTGTTTCTCTTCAGCAATAGGTGGTTTTGGAAGCCTTAGTTTCCCCAAAGAAAAACAATGGATTCCTAGAGCACCGAAAGCAGAACACAAACATTGCTACCACTCATATGGAAAACTTAGTGAAACATGATTAAAGTCTCATTTGAATGTAGGCAAGAGAGATTGTTTATTTGGGAGATTCTATTGGGAAAGAAGATACAGATGAGCACTTAACGTTCATGAGATTTTTTGTAAATGGCTATCGATAGCAAGACAGTGAAATGCATCATGTTTAATATCTGTTCCAGTTTTAAAAGTAGCCTATATAGGAGCACATTCTTTTTGAAGTAACTCTGCCAGATCCCAAGAGAGTTAGGTGAGAATCAAACTTTAAACTTTAGTTATTCTGATGAGGGGGGAAAAAAAAAAAAACCTATCTATATGGCCAGAATTTAAACTGGATGGACGGGTGGGAATATAAATTGGTTCAGCCACCGATTTGGGGGGTGGAGGATGGGAGGAAACAGTATGAAGATGCCTCAAAAAATTAAAAATAGAGCTGCCATACAACCCAGCAGTCCCACTTCTGAGTATATATCCAAAGGAAACGAAAACAGGATTTCAAAGAGATGTCTGCATTCCCACGTTCACTGCAGCGTTATTCACAGTAGCCCAGATATGGAGACAACCTGTGTCTGACGACAGATGAATGGATAAAGAAGATCTAATTTATGTATATGTATATATACACACACACATACGATGGAATATTATTCAGCCATGAGAAAGAAAATACTCCTGTTTTCAATAGCATAGATGTACCTTGAGGGCATTATGCTTAGTGAGATAAGCCAGATGGCGAATGATAGTATATGATGGTATCGCTTATATGTGGAATCCAAAAAAGCTTGGCTTATGAAAACAGAGAGTAGAATGCTGGTTACCAGGGGCTGTGGAGTGGGGGAATTGGGGAGATGTAGTTTAAGGGCACAAACTTGCAACCGGTAGATAAATAAGTCCCGGAGATGTAACACACAGCACAATCATTATAGTCATTAATACTGTATTATAAACTACAAGGTTGCTGAGAGGCTCGATCTTAATTGTCCTCACTACAAGGAAATGATAGAGTTCCAGTCACAGAGGAGAGACCGCCACAGTTGTCACCACATCGAGTATTTCTGGCTCTTTTCTCTTCACTTTAAATTCACATGTCTTTTATGAATAATCAAAAGCAGCAAAAGCCAATGCTATGAGACCAATGTTTTAAAACCAGAAAAAGGGATGAAAAAGAAGTTGGAGCCTACACAGTTTCAAGACTGTATTATTCAAAGCTTATCTAAAACTGGTACTGATGTCGAAGCAGTAGCAGTTTCTTGATGCTTCTGAAGCAAAACTTGATTACCACCAATATGCAGAAAAGCCCTTTGACATCCTGGTGGCCAGCAGAATGCTGGCCGCAGGTGGTACGCTGGCAGATGACATGATGCGTACAGATGTCTGTGTGTTAACAGCACAAGACCTAGAAGGCATGCAAGCATTTGCTCAGGTCTTTAAAAAGTTAATCAGGCGCTACAAATACCTGGAGAAAGGTTTTGAAGATCAAGTACAAAAGCTGCAGCTGTTCTAAAAGGTTTTTCCGAGTCGGAGAGAAACAAGCTGGCTATGTGTACTGGTGTTCTTCTGGCTAATGGAACGCTTGATGCATCCGTTCTCCATAGCATTTAGAATGAGAATTTGGTTAAGGAACGGGTTTCAGCAGCTTTTGCTATGAAACTCTTTAAATCATGGGGGAATGAAAAGGATATCAGTGCAGTAGCTGCAGGTCTTTGGAAATTCGGCGTGGATAACAGACTGATGGAACTTTTTTCCTGCCAAAAAACAAAGCGTTGAACACTTCACAAAGTACTTTACGCGGGCAGGCTTGAAAGAGCTTTCAGAATACGTTTGGAATCAGCAAACCATAGGAGCTCGTAAGGAACTCCAGAAAGAACTTCAAGAACAGATGTCCCAGGGCGATCCATTTAAGGATATAATTTTGTATGTCAAGGAGGAGATGAAAAAAAGCGACAACATCGCAGAACTCATTGTCATCGGAACAGCATGGGAATAGCACCGTGACATGAGATGAAAGCGAGGAGCTTGTAGCACAGCCAGCCAGCAAGCGCTTGAAGCAATGCAGCCTTCTACTTGACGCCTTTACTATACTTAAGGTCAATCTGAGCTGACTCCCTTCCCAAAGATTCAGGACCATTGCTATGACAACATTCATTTCATGAGAGCCTTCCAGAAGATAGTGGTGCTTTTTATAAAGCCGAAGTCCTGAGTGAAGAGCCCATTCTGAAGTGGTATAAAGACACACGTGTTGCAAAGGGGAAAAGCGTCTTCCTTGGGCAAATGAAAAAGTTTGTAGAGCGGCTCAAAAATGCCAAAGAAGAATCTGAGTCTGAAGCTGAAGAACGTGACTGAATTTTGAAACTCCACCCTCGGTAAAGCAAGCAGGAGCTGTAGATAAAATGTCATGTCTCGCGTGTTCTGGTTCTCATGCATCTTGCTACCTCCCTACATCACGCATCATGTAAGGGCTTTCACGGCAAATTTTATTTTTACTATGGTTACCGGAAATGTTGAGTTTCATTTCTAAAACCGTGTTTTAAGTAGCTACAGGAGCTATAGATCTGAATCTGTTGTTTCATTAGTCTTTTCAAATATCTCCTACCTCCTGTATTGTCTACCGTCATAATGTAATTTAAAGCCTTCCATAGTGAACAGTTCACTTTTTCCCTGTGTTTTCTATATAAACAGTTTTCAAGGTATGATTTGGTTCAAAATAATTTGTTATCAACGTTCCGTTTGCAAATTAAACTGTAAGAGTATCCCAGGTCTCAAAGGCAGTGATCTGTGTGATAATTTGCTGTGCCAAAGCCCTCCTCATCGAGGAGAATGTCATGCACAATAATTGAGTTCATTAACATGGACCATTGCTCACATGATAATATTTTCTTGCATTTTTAACTCCAGATGTCCTTGAGCTCAATTCTTTGCTCTCTGGTTTTCATTCCTTAGTGAAGCCATGGAGAACAAGCTTAAAAGTGAGGTCTTCGGGAAATCGTATGTGGCAGAGGTGGTGGGAAGGAAAAAGTTGAGCTTTTTCTCATTGAGAAACTTCTGCATTTGGTTTCTGTCTCTCCAGCCAAAACAAATGGGTATTCTTTTCATACCATTTTCAACTGTACCTTAGAAATGTCTTGTCATTTAACAAATATAACGCTGGTCATACACTTAGATCGATAGGAAAAGACTCACAAAATAGTGTGAATAAAAGAAATGACTGTAAACCCAGTAAATTGTTGAAAATGTTAAGCGATCAGCATGTTCGAATCGGGACTGCAAATATAACTCCTGTCGGCTTAGAGTATTCGATATAAAGAGTGAGGTGCCGTAATAATGCTGCATTCACACTTCGCCATATAGGACCAGCTTCCTTCTCTTAGCATATTCACCAATGACTCCAGGTCTGGATTAACATAACCCTAGTTGACTTTTTTTTTTTTTTTAATGGCCACGAGCCAACTCTCTCTTCTATACAACTGATCCATTTCTTTTACTGGCTGCCTTTTAATTTTCATCTTTCTTTTCTTGCTGCCAGTCATCTATATAAGTAGTCAGGAGAAAACAAAACGTGAGCATGCTTTTCGGTGGAAAGAGTTCATGTTCAAAGTAAACACTTTGTAAGTTTTTTTGATTGGGGGGAGAAATTAGTTTGGAATAATGTCACGAGAGACTGAGTGGAAATTGCCCCTTGTCAAAGGTGTCATTTTTATGAGCCAAGAATAGGTTTTTAAAAGTTCACCTGGAGGGAATAACGTGTAGTATAATTTGAAATAAAGGTATATAGTAACCTTAGGAAGAAGAGCATTATTACGATACCATTGTGAATGAGATAAAATTGTTAAATGAATAACTTTGATAAAGTTTTCATACACAGGCAAACTCTATTCACCAGGTTTCTATATAGTGAGATGCTTTTACTTTGTAATTTGTAGTGCTCAAATGACTTTTTTTTTTTAATTAAGTCCATCCTGACGCTTAGGTCATATAGGTCATTCTTTTTTAAGTTTTCATTTTTTTTGTAAATTCCATGTTAATGCCTAGCGGTAACTGTATGAGTTCAGACGTCTCTGCTATATAAGTGTTAAATAATTGTGCTTTTCGTCCTCACGACTCCCAAACTGTGAACACCTACACAGAATTCTGACATAACAGAAACTACATGAACATTTCTACAACCAAATCATTGCTACCGCCATTCAAAGTGTACCCTTTTTTATTATATACTGTGTGTAGTGAAAGCGTGAGTAGTCTTCTAGAACTAGATTACGATCTTTGATCATAGTTTTCTTCTTCATAATGACTAAGTAGTGTTTACTTACTACGCTATTATAATAAATGGGTAAATCTCCTGTGACAGTATAAAGAAAGGGAATGCTTTCTGAAAAGACAGCAGATTTTCATTTTGAATTTTAAGTGGTAATTTTGGAACTCAGTCGCCTGTGCCAACCTATGGCCTCAGATATGTAATACTAAATACAGATGTTAAAATTGTACTTGTAATTTATGTTCGGATGACTATTAATTGATTTTCCTAACTTGGCGTCAGTTTTTAAGGATACATTTCCTCTTAGATGCCGTAATTAAATGTGTTTAGAGCTGATCATAAATTTCTTAATCTTAATTATTCTGGGAGCATTGTCCTAGAGATATTTATTACGCTGTTCTTATGAAAACTCCAAATATCAAAAATCGCCACATGATATATTGACATTGAATAATGATGGCGATGAGAGGCAATGCATGTGACCGAGAGATTTACTTCTAATTCGGTGTTTCTCAAAGCTCATTATCACCCTGCCCCAGGAAGCCTTTGTAGACTTTTCTAATAACACCCCAATAAATTTAAATATAGACTTTAAAAAATGATAATTATGTGATATGATAGAGGTGTTAGCTAATGCTGTAATGGTAGTCATATCGTACTATATAAATGTATCAAATCAACACATTTTACACCTTAGACTTATACAATGTTATATGTCAATTATATCTCAATTAAAAATAAAAAGTAAACTGGGCGGAGAGATTAGACTAGGTCATTGGTTAATTTCAGGATACCTTGTAAAGAAGAGGCCCGGCGCCGACTAAGATGGAAAGGAAGGTCAATGTCCCGAGTCCCATCCAGATAAAGATTGACAGCTGCAATCGAGTCCAGGTCATGGGGTTACAGCTCCCCACTGAAAGAGCCGCAAACATGCTCCTCATTCTTCTACACCAGTGGTTCTTAAGCGGGGCACCTGAGTCCCCCAGGTGGCGTGTGGCAATGAATGGAGACATTTCTGGTTGCCACGACCTGGGAAAAGGCAACTGGCATCTAATGGGTAGAAACCAAGGATGCTGTCAAATATCCCAAAAGGACCAAGACAGCCCCCCACAGCCACCCAAGAATGATCCACCCCAAATGTCAATAGTGATGGAGTCAAGAAACCCTGTTACACAGCCATGACCGTGAGGGGCTGTGATGTGAGGTCAGTGTAACAAAATTCTAGAAATGTTACCAAGATATTAGCTAGATCATTAAAAATCAGATCAAGACCTCATTATACTCGCTGCTCTGGACTAAATTGTGTCCCCCCACCTCCCTCCACCAAATTTATATA
>NW_006431911.1:1664141-1668881 GCF_000325575.1 Pteropus alecto
ATTTACATGAGGTCATGACGGGGGGGACCCCTGTGATGGGATTAGTGCCTTCGTAGCTGGCGACCAGAGAACTCATTCTCTCTCAAGCATGCGAGCACACTGTGAGAAGGCAGCCATCTGTAAACAAGCATGAGGATTGTCCTCAGAACCTGACCATGCCGGAACTCTGATCTTGGACTTCCGGCCTCCAGAACTGTGAAGAAATAGATTTCTGTTATTTAAGTCACCTAGTCTGTGGTATTTTTAATGGCAGCCCGAGCTGACATAAGACACTCCTCAAACTGAGGAATATGCAACCAGGACCCATTTCAGAATTTAATTCGCAATTTCAGTCAAACTACCAAGTTGATCATCAGTTAACATTTAGTAACTTGACAGTTGTCTCGTATGTGTGGCAATAGTGTTTTCTGATTTGTTTTACTTAGTAAAATGCATGACATATCCTTCATAACCTTAATTATCGTTCAGGTTTAATAGTGTGATTCTCGTATCAGTCATTCATTCATTTGTTCATTTATTCATTCAGTAAATAAGTAAGCATTAGTTGAATATCAAGTAAGAACATTTTCTGCCTAAGTCCTCAGTATTTTTACCAAATAATTTTTTATAACCGATACAGATGATATTCCAACGCTCTGTATATGTACAGGCTAAGTTAAAGATGTTATATATTTCTAAACAACTCTATATCAAAAACCTTAAGAATCGTACTTTAAAAAATTACCATACATATTCACAAAATTCACAGGTTATGAATTAGTCGTATGAGATATCGTGTGTTTGTTTTTTAATCTAGGCATTTCAGATACAGCAATATAATGAATTCTAGAAATAATCTTTAATATTATTTTATAATCCACGGGACACTCTGGTTTTAGACAGTCTCGTGACTTTTCTGTTGGATGACGCAGGAGATGCATATTTATGGCCCTTTGCAAAACATTGCGAACATGGAGACTTTAGGAGTCAGGCTACCTGCCACAGGCCAACACCATTTTCTGGCTTCACTTAACTACAAGGGGCTGGGAAATGTTGTTTAGTTTTGTGCCCAGGAGGGCTGGGTAAGCATATGTCAGTGTTTCTGCCAGGATATCATTTCAATATCTGAGGAAAATGTGATGGGGCTTGAAATAGGATAGTATTTAAAATCAGCTGTGTAAATCGTGAAATGGATTCTCTTTATATTGTGACAGGGAGAAATTTACATTTTTTGACAAGAAAGTAAAAATAATCAAAACTCATGAATTTTAGAGACCACTCTTACCATGTCAGTCAATCTCCCCTTTTGTCTTCACCCCTCTCCCTCCAGCTTGGGCTACTACCCTGAGATGCTGAGGTCAGCTCAGGGACAGGGAGCAACTGAGCTGGCAGCAGAGAGGGACCAGAGAGTAACGATAATGACCGTTCCCAAGATCCAGACACTATGCTAACTCATAGCATTTGTTATGGAAGGGGCACAACCGAGACATCACCAGAGCCCACAGTCTTGAATTGCTTTAGATCTACTTCCTGTCAAAAGCCCAACTGAAACGGTCGATTCTTTCTAATCATTTATTCTTTAGCGCTTCTCAACGTGGTTCTACACAAGAATCAGCTGGGGTGCTGTGGTAGAAAGACTCTAAAAAGACCCCCCAAAATCCCCCTCCTCCTGGTGTTCTCACCATGGTGTAATCCCCTGCCTTGAAAGTGGGTGGGACTTGTGCCTTGCTTTTAACCAATACAATATGGCAAATATAATGGGATGGCACTTCCATGATTACATTACTAAGATGATAACCCTTGTCTTGCTAGCAGACTCTGTCTCTTGCTGGCTTTGATAAGGCAAGCTGCCATGTTGGAGAGGCCTATCTGAAAAGAAACTGAGGGCATCCTCCAACCAATAGCAAACGAGGAACCTAAGACCTCAGTCAAACAGCCCTTAAATAACAACTGAATTTTGCCAGAAACCTGTGTGAGCTTGGAAGTGGATCCTTCCCCAGTCAGACCTTTAGATGAGACTCCTGCCTCAGCCGGCAAATCAACTACAGCCTTCTAAGGCCCTGAAAAAGAAGTATCAGCTAAGGCATGCTCAGATTTCTCATCCGCAAGAACTGTGAAATAAATGTGTGTTGTTCTGAGCTGCTAAATGTGTGGTAATTTGTTTGCAGCAATGATAGCTAATATAGGTGTTCGTTAAAAATATAAATTCACAGGTCCTAGCCACAGGATCTGTTTAGCAGGACTGGAGAAGGACTTGGGAATCTGAAATGTTCACTGTCACTTCAGATGATTCTGTTGCACCTGGGTTAGGAATCATCACTCCCAATTTTCTCGAATCTTTATTCTTACATCTGGTAGCCTCACCAAAAAGTTATATAACTTGGCCGTTATTATTTTTACTCCCAACAGAAGTGACCTAAAAGTTACATTTCAATGATTTTTCTCTTGGTCCATTATTTGTAAAAAGATCTGCATTCACTTTCTATTGCTGCTGTAACAAATTACCAGAAATTTAGTGGCTCAAACAACATATATTTGTCTTACAGTTCTGGAGATCAGACGTCTGCAAATGGTCTCATTGGGCTAAAATCCAGGTTTCGGTAGGGCTGGTTCTTTCTGAAGTTTCTAGCGGAGAATATGTTTCTTTGCCTTCTGCAGCTTTTAGAGGCTACCTGTAGTCTTTGGCTCATGGCTCCATTCCAGCAATGGCATCCCTGAGACCTCTGCTTCTATCTCCTTCTCTGACTGTGACCTTCCTACCTCTTTTTTTCTCATATAAGGACCCGTGTAATTACATTGAGTCCACCAGGATAATTTAGGAGAATCTCTCTGTCTCAAGACCCTTAACCTAATAATGTCTGCAAAGTCCCTTTTGCAATGTAAGTTAACATTCACAGGTCTGGGTATTAGGATATGAACATCTTCGGAGCACCATTATTCTGCTTACCCTAAGATCCATTGAAGAAAATATCTATGTCTTGGTGCTGGTCAAATGTCTGTCTCTTTCTTTATCATGTGAACGTTAACTGGTCTCGTTTCCTTTTCTGCCTAGGCTACCAGGGCTCTTGGAGCTAACAATTGTGTTCAGTTATAACTCTGCTGATTTGCTTTCTAATCCAACTGCTCCCCTCAGTTCATGATTTTGTTCTTACTCTTTTATCTTTATTTTAATGGTTCTGTCTTGTCTGTGTCACTTACTATAAGTCGATTTGAAAGATAACTAGAATATACGTATCTCCATATTTTGTCTTAACCCCTAGGTCCCATCATTTCTAATCTCTTACCGTCAAAGGCCACCAGCCAGTGAAACATTTTCTCATTTGGTACTTGGACTTTGTCTCGTCTGAATCTTACTCTGCCTCTCATTATTTGTCCTTCCCACAGCCATCCCTGGCCCTCCAAGCCACTCACCAATCTAGTTGTCAGTTTCCCCCAGGGGACTGTGAGTGAGTAGATTCTACTAAGGCCCTTTATGCTGTGATGGATGAACTAGTCTCTAAACCCTTGGTCAGCCTGCCCATGGAAGAAAGTTCTTCTGAACTGCTCTCAAATGCACTGTGCTCATTAAAGTACTTGAACAAATTGCCCTAGTAACTCCCATAATAGCCACACACCTCAGGGAGACAAATAATATTATCCATATGTTACAAGAGGAAATATTGAGTCAAAAAAAGCAAAGAGAGCTATAGATTCTATTTCTTTGGGAAAATTATCTCGGTTTCAGGGTTTTAGATGACTTAGATGGATGAATCCCAATCCTGGTTTTCCATTTCATCAGTATATTCCAATTATTGTTAGAAGTGGTTTGACAAAATAATTTTCTTAGCCTAATTAAAATATAGATTTCAGATACCATATTTTGGAATAGTCAGAGGAGCAGAGAATGTAGTGCAAATTTTAGAAGCATGATGATTAAAGTGTCTGCCAAAATGTTTTGAAGTTAAGCATATATGTTCAGCTTAACAAATGTTTATAAAATGAACACCTATATAGCCACTCTCTCCTTAGATCCAAATTCTGTTCATGCCTCAAAGACCAGATTCAATGTCCTTCAACAAAGACTTGTATAAGCTTCTGATTTGTAATATTTTTCTCATCAACCTCTAAGAACATCGTAGATGGATTCTTCTTATGTCACATATCATCTGTATTATATATGTATGTATGACACACATTGTACACACAGCGAATTTCTGAATTATCTTTTGATCTTCTCCAAGTCTCAGTATCACTGTTTAACTATAATTTGAATATAGTTCATCAGGAAAAGAATGAGTGAATGAATGAGGGAGTGGGTGAATGAGGCCACAGAAGTCACTTACACCAGGGGTCAAGTCAATAGAGGTCACTCAACCCAGGGTGAAATAGTCAAGTCCAGCATGTTTTGAAACTTAAACAAGGATCAGTAAGCCAGGTCAGCCAGAGCCACTCTGGACTTTAAGCTGACGTTGGTCTTTACTCTGTCAGCATCCTGGGATTAGGTGGCCTGGGAGCCCATGAGTAATGATCAAGATTAAAAGGGAGTCAGACCAACACCAACAACAACAAAAAAAACAATGCAATTAAAAAATGGGTGGAGGACCTGAACAGACACTTCTCCCAAGAAGACATATACATGGCCAACAAACATATGAAAAGACGCTCAACTTTACCAGCTATTAGGGTAATGTAAATCAAAACCACAATGAGATACCACCTCACACCTGTAAGAATGGCTATTATCGACAAGACAAATAATTAAAAGTGTAGGAGAGGTTGTAG
>NW_006431911.1:1668905-1684229 GCF_000325575.1 Pteropus alecto
AGGAACCCCCAGGCACTGCGGGTGGGAATGTAAATTGGTACAGCTACTGTGGAAAATAGTATGGAGGTTCCTCAAAAAACTAAGAGTAGAATGACCCAGTCATCTCTCTTCTAGGTATTTACCAAAAAACTTAAAAACATTTATCCGCAAAGAGATATGCACCCCAATGTTCATAGCAGCATCGTTCACAGTGGCCCAGACATGGAAACAACCAAAGTGTCCTTCAGTAGATGACTGCATAAAGAAGAGGTGGTACATATCTACAATGGAATATTACTCGGCCGTAATAAAAGGTGTAACACTGGCATTTGCAACCACATGGATGGATCTTGAGATTGTCATGCTGAGCAAAATAAGTCAGACAGAGAAAGTTGAAAACCATATGATTTCATTGATATGTGAGATATAAAACTGAAAGCAACAAACAAACAGAGACTCACGGGTACAGATAATAGTTTAGTGGTTACCAGAGAGAAAGGGGAAGTGAGGAGGTAGATAAGGGCAAAGGGGGTCAAATATATGATGACAGAAGGAGATTTAACTTTGGGTGGGGAACACACAATGCGATATACGTATGACGTATTATTGAATTGTACACTTGAAACCTATATTATTTTATTACCTAATGTCACCCAAATAAATTTAATTTTAAAGAAGGAGTCCGATATTTTCAAGTGCATCCCGCTACTATTTAAGGAGAGAGAGGGTGGGACAATTACCTCGAAGGAGTAGGGCATACGCTGCCACCACGTTAGCTAGAGTTACATCACGTTTTACCTTTTCAGCAGGCTTCCACCTGTACTTTCTTGATATCAGCACGGGGGGTGGGAGGAATTAATTTTGCTACTGCATTTGAAGCTGTTGACCATGCAAGCCAGTCTCCAGGGACATTAAACAAATGACTAAACATTTATAAAAAGATACTTGCTCTTGTTCATCTCATTTTATCCTCAGAGAACACCTAAGAGGTAGTATCCCTCCCTTTTTACAGATGATGGCATCAAACAGCCTCAAAGAGATTTTATAATGGCACACCCATCGTCATCTGTCTACTTCCTAGTTGCATGCCTGTGTTCTACTCAGCTGTGGTGCAGAAGACTCTGATACATAATGAGAAAGCAGACTCAGGGATATTGATTCAAAGGAAGTGACCCAAGTTATTCTAATTATGGTCTTGTCGATGATTAAAGTTAGTATGAATACCAGTTACGTATCCTTAAAAATGTGTCGTGATTTATTTTAGATGATAATGATTGAGTACTTGCTGTGTGCAAGCCACTGGCTCATGGGACAGGGCACCACACAAAGATGTCTTCTTCTGTCTCCTAGATGGGAAGTTAGATACAACTCTCTTTGCTTTTAGACACCAGATCTCTTCGGCCCTTTGTTTCTCATTTCTTTGGTCTGAATCAGCTGGGGCTCTGGCTCTTGATATTTAAAGAAAAGCTTCTTATATTTTAAAAATATCCATGTTCCCCTCAAGAAACCTACTTTTATATATTAAGTGACCTTTGGTTTTCAGGTTATTGTGATCTTCTGTAAGTTTACTAGCTTGATTCAGCAAATCAATTGACTTACGTTTCCTAAGCAGTATCTGAAAGCGGTGTGCACAAAAAAGTGTGTTGCCACCTGGTCCGCAAGAAAAGAGTGATAGAGGAGGAGCATGGGGGATTCCAAAATGTTTTCTTGCATTCCTTACCTACTAGTATAGCTTATTATTAAAATGCATATGTATTATGCATATTATCATATGCAATAGATTCACTAATCTTTCTTACTTCAACGGTCATGCCAGGTTGAAGCCTGGATGTTTTACTAGAAAATCATTTCATTCATTTACTTCTTCTATAAGTATGTAGATACATAGAGATAGAGACAATCAGTAGTTGTTACCTGGGGGAGCTTCTTCCCCTTCCCCACCTGGAACATTTGGCGATATCGGCGCATATTTGGTTGTCACAACTGAGAGAGGGAGAAGCTACTCTTATCTAGTGGGTAGAGGCCAAGGATGCTGCTCGACATCCCACAATGCACAGGACAGCCTCATCTTCTCTCTCTCAATCTCTCTCTCTCTCTCTCTCTCTCTGTCTGTCTGTCTGTCTGTCTCTCTCTCTCTCTCTCTCTCTCTCTCTCTCTCTCTCTCTCTCTCTCTCTCTCTCTCTCTCTCTCTCTCTCTCTCTCTCTCTCTCTCTCTCTCTCACACACACACACACACACACACACACAACAAAGAATTATCTGATCCAAAATGTCAATAGTGCCGAGCTTCAGAAACTGATAGATAGATAGATACATAGATACATAGATACATAGATAGACAGACAGACAGACAGACACATACATACATACATTCATACATACATAGGAATAAAACTAGATATATACTAAATGCCAGTCATTGTGCCCCACAGAGAATGACCAGCATAACTTAACATAAAGTCATTATGCCTTTACACCTCTAATTCCCAGCCTTGTTTTCAGTCTATGTACACATCCAATTCTTTACTGGGAGAAATGAAGTTTGGCCTCTCCCAGGACTTATTGCATTTCTAATCAGCATTTTTTTTTTTTAGGAGTAAAACCACCAAAACATGCATTTCTAGGTGCAGTTAATTTTCTGTACAGAATACATAGTTCCTAGCACTGATAACGAATTCAACAGACTTAATCAGATTCAGCTTTGGTATGCTGTTTCAGTGGGAAAGGAAAACAAATAGAAGAGGGCACTTTAGAACTTTGGCTCTTGTTAAAGAGTTTATGTAATTTGCCGTATAAAAGTTTAAAACCCAGTGCACAAGAACTTCACATTTATGATATAAAACTAATTCAAGATGAAATATGCAGCCCCCTGAGATATCTTTCCAGATCTATCTCCTTACTCTCCCACTTCCAACATGCCAACCATTACCAAAATCTCAGTTTCTAGAGATTTCTTCCATGCACTATGGTATGTGGATTCTCTGATCGATATCAATAAAAGATTTGGAGACCTGGGTGTGCGTAGCCTATCCATGAACCTTGAAATACGTGTTTGGACTGATTTAAGGCACACGCTAATCAAATACCTTTGATTGCCTGTTAATATCTCACACTTAACCTTGTCAAGACTACCCTGAGTTATGGCTAGTGCTATTTCGAGTCCTTTATAGGAAAAAAAAAAAAAAAAAAAGAAAGTGTAAATGATTGCACACTGGTCTTAAGAAATTCTTAGCATGAATTAACTGCAGATAAACTGTGGGGTTAAATGATTGAGAAAACTTCTATGAAATACTGGGGCTCTTCTTTTAAGAAGAGAACCTCAAAAGTCTTAATATGTGTAACCGTGAAAACTTATTCGTATCTTAGAGATTATTTTTTAAGTATCCTTTTTTTTTTTTTTACATTAAATCTATTCCCAGGTAGACCAAAAACTAGATTGCTCCCTAAATAGAAATACTTATTAGGATAAGTCAAGGCCAATTCTAAATGTCTCCTGTTGGCACTAGGACACTAGAGTGTGTGGGATTCTCAACTCAGTGGCACACAACACCTTTCAGTGGCAAAAGCTTGGTGATTACTCTTTCCAAGGTTCTTGAAAAACTTGCCAAACATTGACACATCTGCAAAACCTTCAGAATCACAGAAAAAAATACCGAACATTTGAAAATAGAAAAAGGAAGAGAAATTTCTCAGTATTCTCATATGTTTCTAACCTATGTCAAGTCTCTGAGTTCTTTTCAAGAATGATCCTTTCTTCTGATCCCTGTGGCTTACCAGAATAGCAGGGAACCACATAATAAGGCAGTGGGACTCTAACACCCTCCAGAGCCTGCCAGTCTATTTCCTTATCTGTCTGTTGCTCTTTGCATGTCCCCGCCTCTGTGTCACTGTCCTTTTTGGATGGATCTTCTCTCCATCCGGGTTTTCCTTCTTTGGCCACAATGTAAAACTAATGTGGTGTATTGTTTTGTTCTTCTCGTTTTGGGTGTTTTTTAATTTTTTTTTTTAATTTTTGAATAACTTTAGATTAACAAAAAAGTTTCAAAGAAAACACAGAGCGATCCCATAGACCTTTTATCTGGGTTCCCTGGATGTTAATGTTTTCTATTACTGTGGTACTTTTGTCAAAACTAAGAAACCAACATCAGTACGTTACTGTTAAGTAAACTCCAGGCTTTATTTGGATTTCTCTAGTTTCTTCACAAATGCCTTCTTTTTGGCAGCCTGATCTGGAGCTTTTAGCCCCTAGAACTCTGAGAAATGAATTCTTGTTGTTTATAAGCCACCTGGTCTGTGGGATCTTGTTATAGCAGCCCTAATGGACTGAGACATTAGGTTTACCTGTTGTTTTCTCATGATTAGACTGGGGTTGTGGGTTTGGGGGAAAATACCACAGAGGCAAAGTACCCTTCTCATCACATCATAACTTATCACTGGTAATGTGTCCTTCCCAACATCACTTATCACTGGTAATGTGTTCCAGTTGATTTTTAATACCACTAAATGCACATTGCTCTTAATTTAAAAACAAGAAAATGGAACATTTTATATGTTTCACTAAAACATAACTTTTGAAACTCTTCCAACCTTTCTTTATTCCTACTCTAATATGTGAATGTGTATCTGACATGTAGTATTTACCCATTATTACTTAGTGAGTGAATGAATGAATGAATGAATGACTATATATCTGTTTCTATCCATATCTATACCATGGGTCAGGGCCCCTGGGTGGAAAACAAGAAAAATCTTAGGTAGCCTAGATGCTAACCATTTGATAGTCCAACCACTGTTATCGATCTGGGTTTTAAAGAGCTAATTAAAAATAACTTTGGAAAACTATGATTTATTTCCATCTCCGTAAAAGAATGTTCTAAGTTTTCATTTGGTTTTGATATTCAACTGTGGTGTTTTAAACAGTGCTAATGAAGTGAGAACTAAGCATTTAGAAGTGAGGAAATACAGACCTTGGGAAATGGGGAGGTGGCTTAGAATTATTATTGTAAAATTACTTGTTTTCATTGCTCTTTGAGGATTTTTCCCTCCTGCGTGGTTATTTGCCATCTCATTAAAAGAGAAACTCAACGACATCATCTTGAAACACCTGCCTAGCCAAATGGAAAAAGGCAGGCTTCTAAGAGCTGTGGTTTATTTTCTCTGTAGCCTGACCGAGTTTTCAGGCTTTACTCAAAGCAGTGTATTTTACTCTGCCAACAGACGGAACTGAAAGATACAAAGTCAAGTCAATTGTTTAAAAATTCAACTTGCTTTGTTTTGCGGAACATGCGTTCCCTCAAAGCTAAGTTTAAAAGGCCGAAATGATCGTTGGTAGCACGGGTGGCTTGGGGAATATTGAGGGGAGAAGTCAGCTTCTCTTGCGCCCAGGCATCCAGAGGAATCCTCCTTCACTATGGGGAAGCGAGGGGACCAGACCGATCTGAGGTAATGAGTTTCTTCGATGTCTCATTCTTTTCTACATTGGTTGTTAACAATTTTAAACTGTCCTGGCATTTCACGAGCAATATGAAGGCCAGAAGTCCCTGAAGGTGGGGGGTGGTTTGTGGGTGTGGGAGTGGAGTGGGGGTTGGGGGGGAATATGTAATCTCTTCTGTTTTGAGAGTAAACATTCTTGACTAAAAAAGAAGGTGCAAAACATCTTCTCTTTCTACCATTGACAATGGGTCTAAAATTCAGATGATAGGTCCATGGGGGAAATATGAACGATTTCTAGCCTTTGCTCTTCTTTGGGTTCAAAAACCATTAAGAAAACCCTGGGTGACCTCCCCCCCCGCAAAAAAAAAAGTTTTTTATAGGGAATCAAATGCCTAAAGATCAGTTTAAAATAGAATTTCAGAAATAAACTCCTCAAGAAAATTCATATGCTACAGCAGATTTGGTGTTAGGGTACTTGGACACTCAATTGCGAAGGAAAGGTTTCTTAAGATAAGCATTTGTGTTTCAAATTTCCCCCACTTGGCTCTTTATGATAACAGCTTTTGTAAATAGCATAGCAGTTGAAACATTTATTATTGGAACAGAAATGCAATTACATGCAGATGTTGTCCTGTGATTCATTGCTTTGTGCTATACACATTTTAAAGCTGGAGGAAGGACAAGCAGGTCATCAAGTAAATGCTCTAGGCTGAGCTCCACTTTTTCTCTTGACTTGAGTTATCTAATCTCTTTTGTGAGTGTTGCCACAATCAAGGACTCCGTGGCCCTTCTTGGCAGGCTTTTACATCGTGCAATTACTCCAACTACCGTCAAGAGTGTCTTTTCATCCAACATAAATGTTCTTTGCTTAATCCAAAACTGGTTCTTTCTCCAACATTCCTGTTTCGAAGAATATAAAATGACCACCACGTTTATTTTTTCAAGTTTATCCTTGTTTTCTACTCTTTGTCAAAGTGGGGCTTATTCTTTTAATTTAATTTAATTTTTTTTGCTTGGCATTGAAGAGAGCTACGAAGGAAAGAAAGTGGCTAAATTGTCATGTAAGCATTGGAGGTGGGATGGCTGGTGTCAGTCCCGGTTGTCACGGGTGGCCTCCCAATGGAAAAGACTTTTGCATAAATTCTGAGGGTTTAAGGGTTAGAGTGAAGATGCCAGATCTGTTGGTTTCCTATTGCTTTTGTAACGAATTATCACGAGTCTAATGGCTTGAAACGGCCCAAGTTTATTATCTTATAGTTCTCAAGGTCAGAAGTCCAATACAGGTCTCATGGAGCTAAAATCAAGGTGTGGACAGGGCTGCATTCTTTCTGGAGGCTCTCGGGGAGAATCTGTCCCCGACCTCTAGAGGCTGCTCACATTCCTTGGATCATGGTCTCCTCTCTACATTTTCGAAGCCACCAGTAGCTGGTCGGGTCCCTCACACATCACTTGGCTCAGACACTGATTCTTCTGCCTCCCTCTTTTACATTATAAAGACTTAGTGATTACGTTGGGCCCACCTGGGTAGTCCAACATAATCCTTTTATATTAAAGTCAGTCTATTAGGGATCTTAATTCCATCTGCGACCTTAATTTCTCATTGCTATTTAACATAACATAGTCACAGGTTCCAGAGACTCTGCTGTGGACATCTCTGGGGGACCACTATTCTGCTTAGCACACTAGAGAGGGTGTTTCAGGCAGTAGGAAGAACATATGCAAAGGTCCTGAGGTCTGAACAAGGTGGGCGTGTTGGGGAAAGAGAAAGAAGGCCAGTATGGCTGGACAGGGTGCTATGAGATTAGTTTGGAGAGGCTGGCAGAGATCGTATTATGGGCCAAAGTTCTGTGGGCCGTGGTACAGAACCAGATTGTATTCTAATTATGAGAGACTACCACGAGAGGCTTTAAGCAGAGAAGTGGCGTGATCTGAAGTATATTTTTAAAAGATGGTTTTGGCTTCTCTTCTACCCATTTGTATTAAGCAGAGAATGTAAGGAAGATTACGTGAAGGTGGGACAAAGTAAGGTACAGAATAGTTAAGAAGATTACGTGCTTCCTTGAGGGTGATTATGCCTCTGAGGGGTCTGGAAAAGAGTGTTACTTCTACAATTTCAAAGGTATGCTAGATGCACAAGGACCACAGACAGAGCAGGCTTCAAACCTTCACTAAAGAAATTATAGGCCTGGGGTGTGACTACTCACCCTGACTTGCCCGATTAGGAATTTATGATCAGATCACCCTGTGAGGCTGCTTTCTCACTGAACTTATATATATATATATATCTCCTCATTTTTGTCTACAGATCAGAAAGGGAGGGGGGTGTGGGAGCACGTGGGGGAGGGAAGGAGAGATGGGGTATTGAGTGCTGGGCTTTCCCTGAGGCACCCAAAAAAGACACTACAGGACTTCATCGCATTTCATATGGGCTCTTCGTTCTCCCGGCTCCTATGCATTTGGTGTTTATCATGTCTAGAATTATGACTCCTGGGAACCTGGGTCCTACTTCCTTCTCTATCACCACTAGCTCATTAACATCAGACAATGGACTTAACCTCTCCTTGTCTCTGTTTTTACCTCTGCCCAATAAGGACAACATTTGCTTCATCGACTTCAACTAGTTATGAAGAACTTGGAAAAAATTAACAGTTTATGTGCATATTTCTGCTTCACAAATTTTTATTTCCTTTCATTTCATCATTGTAATCCTTCTCTAGGTTTTATTATATCTTTTCATCATTAATTATTTTTGTACCTGAAAGACAATATAATTGTTAAATATTTGAAAAATTTAGAAGGTAAATTATATTTTGGATTTTATTTTCATGACACTTTCAAGAATTACATACCCTAATTCTTTCTTAATATTTAATAAGAAGGCTAGTGTAGTAACATTTTTGGCTAATGCATTTCACCAAAGTTTTCACCAGCACGTGTATGGAAAGCACTATTAAAGGAACTTGAACAATAGGAAAATGGCCAAAATGGAGTCCCTCTTGCCTACAAGGCACTTGCAATCAAGTTTGTACCTTGCCATTGTGGGACACATACTGTAGAGAGCAGAGGTCTGCAAAGTATAACCCAAGGTTGGCTGCCTGGTTTTCTAAATAAAAGTTTACTGGGAAACAGCCATGCCCATTCATTTGTATATTGTCTATGGCTGTTTTAGAGCACAGCAGCAGAGTACAGAAGTTGCAGTAGAGAGGCTCATGGCTGGCAAAATCAAAAATATTTATTATCTGGCCCTTTGCAGAAAAAGTTTGCTGACTCCTGACCTAGGACATTGATTTAGTCTTTCGGAAGTATCTGCTTTTGTTTCTGCGTTTGCTCTGGTTCCTTATTTCTCATAACGGGATCCCCAGTGAAGCAGCTCACTGAGGATGTCTCTGTTCCAGAGCTTCCATGCTTATTTTTACCCACCAAAGGCTTTACGTAAAAGTGCCAAGCCGCCAGTGTATACTTACTTCCCAGGCTAACAATAGCTCAATATAGTTTTTCTACCATTTATTTTATAGACCTTTCCTTCTAATTCTCTATTTATCACTATTGAACACAAGCTTCTTTCTTAACATCATTTCCCCCTGCTACTCTTCAAGGTCATTTTAAATTATAATACAATCCTCTGTGGTGTCAGCTACCCAATTTGGCACCATCTGCAAATTAAATCGACCTGTGTTTTATTTCATCACTCGTGACTGATAGAAAGATTAGGAAGAGGCCGCCTCTTCCTAATCGACATCTTTTGTAAATGCCATTGTCCCTCAGGGTTCAGCCGGAAGCACTAGGAATCTCTGTGTCCACCTTTACGCTCCCACTCTTATAGAAACTGGATCTAGTCAGTAATTTCTAAACTGAAAATGCTAGTCTTTATGCCAGAAGGGGCACTGAATATGCCTACTTAACCGATCCTTTCCTCCAGCCAAATGATTTGCCATCTCTGTCACGTCTTCATTTGTCATGTATTCTAGTTCTCTCTCTTTCCTTGAAGTTAAGCGGGGCCAGAAGACTTGCTCTGGCCAATGAAAGATGAGCGGAACTTTAAGTATCTCTCATGGAGTGAAGTTTTGAAAGGGAGAGCGTGAATCACCAAGTCCGTTTCCTGCCTCAGCAACCATGGAAATATGTGCCGAAAGGAACCTTCATCAGCCTGGTTGCCTGAGCGGCTGTGAATAGGAGAGTCCTTCCTGTGGATCTGTGTAAACATGCAGCATGAGCGAGAGACACTCCTTTATTGGTATAAGCCACTGTCATCTGGGGGTTGCTTGTTACCAAAGCATAACCTCACCCATCCTGCCCGATACAGCTATTGAGGACCGTAACATTTTCCTAGAAAACTCCATCAAAGCTAGAGACCACTCTTTTTTCTGTGTATCCTTTTCTGTATGTATCTTTCATAGACCCATATCCATAGCACCACTTAAATGTTTATTGCATGGAAGTGATTTAATAACCGATTAGTAGATAGATAACTGACTACAATATTTAAGGAACTTTGTTTTTCATCACTTTTTTTTTAATAAAGAATTAATGATAAAAATAACTCCATGAACATCTAGCTTCCTGAGCATCTTCAAGATGCCTTTCAATCGAATGTGCTGGTGCTCTTCAATTGTTCAATAAAAGGACGTTGTCGTTATATACAGATGCATCAGTTTTTACCTTTTCCTGGTATTTTATTTGGCTCAGCCCAGGTCTACCAAGTCTAATCATGGTAAAGCTGGCCTCTGCTACTAACTACATGCACTAACTACAGTGAGAGCATTAGCTTGGAAATCTGTCTATTAATATTTCTACATTGATGCGAAACTTCGATTAAACATTCTTGTGTTATGAGAAATTTGGGAAAACATTAGAGTTTCATATTCCATAATATGGATTTGCATAGTCTTTCCTGAAAGCTCTATGGGTGGGGTGGGGGGCTAACTTGCTCCTGGCTGTATTCCTAGGACCTAGCAAAATGCCTGCACCATAAAAAAGCATCAATTAATATGTGCAGAATGATTTTTTTAAGTCTCATTAGGAACTTTCAGTAATCTGTGAGATGTGCAGCCATTTTTATTTCCACTTTGGAGGTGAGGCTCAGAAGTGTTAAATAATTTACCCAAGGTCACATGACCAAGAGATGGAACGGAAATGGAAGCATCTTCTGACTCTGAGGTGTCGGCTCTTTCTTGGATAGGGTGGTATACCTAGGATGCAGTAGAAATGGTAAGCGTTCTGAAGTCTGCTGGACCAAGATTTGAATCATAGCTCAACTACTCATTAGTCATATGTCATTGGGAATTTCTAAAATCTGTCCTCTGATGTTTTCTTTACACCACAATGATATTTTCTCCCCTTAAGTAAGTCTCGTATTTTATTTAGTTTCCCATAGTGCTGCTTATTGGCACAGTGTAATTATTCAGCTGTAAGTACTCTCTCGTTGGGGTCTTCTATGGTTAGGTTGAATTCATGCTGCTTCAGAGAACCAGCCTCCCCCCAACCATTTCTTGAGCTATCCAAAATGGAATTAGCAGAGGGTTGTATTCCCTCTTTGAAATAAGCTACTTTGAGATCCAAATTTCATTTTGACCTTTCGATTCAATAATTATTGCCCAAGATAGTTTGTGTTTAAAACCTAAATGGTTGTTTGCTTAAAATTGTAAGAACAAATTTGAAGGCCAGCTTAAGGCACTTAAAGGTTTAGCCTGCCCTAGAAAAAAATGCATTCTTTGTCTTGCATCAACATGTTAATAAAGTCTAAAGTTCCTGCATAAACAGAACTTGCTTCAGTGGGAATTATGAGAACATAAAGGTGCAGGATCATAAATGGACTATATTAGTGAAAGCCATTTACCTAGCAAGGCACACGGAGTTTTATTTAAGATTAATGAAAACCCAATAAGTAGAAAACACTAATATTCCTTCCAGTGAAGGAGTCAAGATGAGTCTTAACTTGATACAATAGAAACCTGTGTACTGTGAACAGAAAAATGTGTGCAATATTTGCAAAGTTATATTTTCATAATATTTTATAACCCAAATTCATATTCAATAAAAATACACTTCCTATCTCATTTTATGACCTTTCTGGAGTCACTTAAAGGCAGTCATTTTAGCAGTAAGTTATGACTTTATAAAGAGTATTTTAATCAGTTTGTATATTGCATTTAAACTCTCTGGACACATGATTATTAAAAATTATATTTGACCATGGAAAACTGCCATCTTAATGTTCTTCTGCCTCTTTAACTTGACTCTATTTTTGGAAATTCTATCGGAGTCGAATTCTAGAAGATCTGGGATCTTGGATCTTCCACAAACTGATCAGGAGACTCTGGACCAATCAGTTTATCTCTGCCAGCCAAATTTGTTATCGTGGAAAAGAAATAATAACGCCCACTTCATCGCGTTCCCATGGCAATATCAATAGAAATTGTACGTGCAAATCTTTGCCCAGCGTAAAATGCTATTCTAGGATAAGTTACCCTTCTAGACAGTGTGATTTGTGCACTTTACTGCTCTTAACAGAAACTCTTCATGATCGGTTTGTGTTGAGGCTGGCTTAGGGAGTGTGTAAACATTCATTTTCTCCCCTTTCCCGAGCAGAAACTTAAAACACAGCACTGAGGGATTTTTACTGAGACTGTCACTGCTCACAGAGCAGTGACCAGTGGATGAAATAAGAACAAAGGATCCACTTTAAGATAGGTTTTATTTAGCAGGCAGTCTTCACCTCTAACACTCAGGTATCAGAAAGTCTTGTGTCTCTATAGTAAGATTTCAGTAGAATTGGTTAGAATTAAAAAGAATGATTACTTTACTCAGTGGTAGGTGAATGTAGGGGAAAGAGGCAATTATTGGACAATCGTTATAAGTTACATACTTACATTTAAAAACTATGTATTGAGCCTGGAGTTACGCCTTCCCTCAGAGTTCTTTTAACAATGTATTTTCTTATCTTCTTAAGTCCAGGAAGTTGGTTAAAAACTTTTACTTATAATTATGCAAATTCACAAGTCTTAGATTTCTTTCCCGAAACCATCAAATAACATTTCAACATGTAGGCTCAGGAGGGTTATTACAGGAAATAAATAGATGCCATTATGTGTCATTTCAGCCATCAAAGAATACAGTAGCAATTATTGCAATATAAAGGGAGTACACTCAAAATGATCACATTGCATTATCTACTAAAGGCCTGGGAAAGTTGGATAACTATTAGTTACTATGCTCAAATAAGGCATTTGAGCCTCATTTGATAGAGGTTGATTCACATTCTCTTCCTAGCGCATGTTCTATTCACTTCTTTGAAAATAATTTCAAGACAAGTTACCCTGGTTTTAAAAACATGAAAGATAAATGATCACATCCTATACTTCGGTTTTTCTCCCTACAATGCCTTCAGATAATAAAAGGTTGGTCACAGCCCATGATATAAAATACTAGCTGTTGACTCACAGTTACATTAGAAGGGCCAATTTTACAGACTGCCAGGATAAAGATGATTTTAATTAAATCGCACAAATCCCTTTGTACTGCAACCAAACCCTATGTGGGCTGACTGACTCTGAGCCATTCTGGCTTGTGTAGAGTTAACCAGGTTACCGGATTCCTAGTTAACTTCTCTCACCAGGAATGCAATTCATGTTTACCTATATAAGGAAACCTGTTCAGCTGACCTGAGTTTGGCGGATTTTTGCGCTGACTGGGAGGCGAGTAAGCACACAGCCTGGAGAAGGGGGAGTGATTCGGAGCTGGACAGAGCAAGCTTCCTGAACGCCCCAGCCATTCAGCTGATCCGAGGCAGCCTGCTTGGAGGACCTACAGGTTTGCCTCTTCCAGATCACAGCTGTGGAACACAGCCCCGTCCTGGGAAAAATGGGGAAGCCGGTGAGTCTTACTGATCTCTTTCTGCTCGTTTCTGCTAAGTGGCAGCCTCTTCTCTCACCCAGGAAGCAAAGGGAGAGGCTTAGCTCAGCCTCTCACCCCACGGCTCCTTCCTGAACAAACACAATGCTTCGCGAATACCTCCAGACAACTTTTCCTGCCTGTTCTGTACCCCAAGAATCCACAGAGGCAATGATTTTTAGCACTTTAGACATTCCAGAGAGCGTTTTCACTAGGCAAGAGTTTCTAGACCATCACGACGAGCGAACTTTCTCATCTTCGTTGCGCTCTCACACCCTGGAAATGAGCCTTGGGCTGCTCTGCGAGAAGGCTGAGTCCCCAAGGAAGTAATAGTAAATCTAAGCGGGGTTCTTACGGCTGCAGGCAGTGTGATATTCTGCAGAAGTGCAATTTGTCACTAAAAAGGCAGGGTGAAGGTATCATTTTTCATTCATGCAGCAGCAAAATCCTTGCATCCTACCCGTGTAATAAAGGACACCTTCTGAGACACAGGAAAGAAAGAAGCCAAGCTGGGCTCTTTGTTCTAGACAATGTAAAGAAGCTCACGCTTGCATTTTGACAAGTAGCGTATGTCTATTTATATATAAGGCGAGAACGATGAATAAAGACTTTATGTCAAAGGCGTTGCGGTCGCTCGAGTTAAAATGTGGCTTTATTCTATATGTATACAAAGATCTCAATCTGAATGTAGATAAACATGGAAATGTGAAAGGGTTTAACAGACTTGCAGGGAGATTTTAGTTCTACTTAGGGGCAGCCAATTATCAGAGACAACTGAGAGGGAAAACCGTCTCAACCCAGTTTGGGGGCACAGGTAAAACTTTTGAAGAAAGTCGATTCGTTTATAGTATAGCTGAAAAAAACGATTTGGAATCAGGTACAAATTGTTGTTGTTGTTGTTGTTGTTCCGTAGCAAGGCGGTTTCTTAATTGAGTTAGCGTGGATAAATGTTTTGAATATTTGACTGCTCATCTATCAGAGAAATATTGTCATTTTCTGTCACACGCGGCGACTCAATCCTAGGAGTTTAGGGAGCAGGATTGTGCTACTGATGACAGCAAGTGGCACGAGGACCCAATTTCAGCTTTCTTATATTAAGAAGTTAATTTCTTCAAGTCCAGAAAAGGAATCAGCGCAAGCCAGCCGATTTCAGAGAACGACGACCTTTTTTAAAAATTGCAAGTCATAGTCCAATCCCCGGTTAATTGAATACAGGGAATGGCAACTGCTTATTCATAACAACAAAAGCTGTGGCCAGTTTTATTTAGGGCCCTTGACTTGAAAAAGCACAACTCCTCAGAGTGACGCGATTTAAACGAAACCTGCTCAACTTTAGGAGAAGGAGACCTAGAAAAGCAGGGTGTGTGATACAGTAGACGTTTCAGTAAATAAACTTCACGGCACAAGCAGCAGAAACGGGGAGACTATTGCAAATGTTTGAAAGCTCGTTATCTCCTAGGTGCCGCTCAGAAAAACAGGAGTCTCGATATTGCGTTGCTTTAAGTGGGAATCAGTAACCCAGGAAACACAAAACACTATTTAAAAAATATACGGTTAATAACAGATGTTTGTACCGGGTTGTCTCACCCTGCCGATGAGATGGCCTCAAGCCAAATCAACCAGCACGTCCGCCGTTTTTCCTGCGAGTTGATATGTACACAGTTATTATGCACTAATTACATCAACAGCTATGGGACTATATAACCAGCAAGATAGATAAGTCTCCTGGGGTGGGGAGGGCCGGGGGTAAGCACAGGGGTTTGAATCTCATGTTTAGAGTTCTCCTCGCAATGGCATATGAATTATTGTAGATGGCTGGGAGTCCACTTATCCTTGGCTCCTCGGCAGCTCATTTGGGGGCAATAATGGTGATTGTTGTATTTAACACTTTGGTGTTAATAGAGTTGCAGGAGGATTTCTTCTTGATGGTGAAAGTTAGTTCAGTGTCCGAACTAATCCTCCAATGAAAGGCAGTTAGGACACGGTGGTGTCGCATTAACCCTTTCGAGTCACTGGTACTGT
>NW_006431911.1:1684377-1718806 GCF_000325575.1 Pteropus alecto
CTGCTTAGACCCGTGAGAGGTTAAAGAAGTGGCCCGGTTAAAGCAGACTGAAAACTACTGGGGAGAAAAAAGAGAGAAACCAGTCTTCTCAGAGCCTTAATTTGTTCATCTGCTAATTTGCGTCGTGACTCCCTACCAAAGTGCAGCATGCGAAGTATCGTTTGCTGCAAACTCACCCGATCGATGGCTGATTATCCTGAGGAGCATTCTTTAAGACAAAGCTTCCCAATGGATGGGGCACAGGGCACTGTTAGATGATGAATGGGTTACAGACATGCCCAGATGTTGATTTCTCTTGGCATCTGGGCCATCAAACTATGCTTGGGCTGGGCATATCCCCCAGAAGGTTATCTCTGGACTGCGCAGCTTCCTCAGTTTGCCCCCGCCCCCCATATCGTACAGATAGGATCAATTGCTATATCTGTTATGATGTGTAAAAGCTAAGACTTTGTGTTTGACAATCCAGACCCAGGACATAGATCGCGTAAGTCAAAATTCTGCTGCACTGTATTAACCTGGGCCTTGAGGCGCAACGTGAAGAAAAATACACTAATATTTATTGTCTCCCATGCTATGGTCAGGATGTCAGGGCCCTCTGTATGTCATCGTGTTCGCCCTTTTTATTCCATAAAGAATTGAGAGGTGTGCGTGTGTGCGTGTGTGTGTTCTGTTCTTAAAGATCTTCTGAAAAGCTGATGGCAAAGTGTTTTTTCATAGGATCCTTTCTAACATTTAGTTATTGTTTATACTTCCCTTTGTCAAACTGCTCTCAGAGTTTGTTTGTCTGGGATTCTCTGGCCACCAGTGTGGCCTAGTCCAGAGGCAATGACATAAAAGAACCTGGTTTCAAAAGTTATTTATTAAGTGTAAATTCTTTCCTTGGACACTGTACCAAATTTGTATACAGCATTCCTATCCCTGGTGAACTTTCTCTGGCTTTCTCTGCCTACCATTTGACATCAATTACCTTTTCAAAAACATTTTGTATTATTAATTCCTGTTACATTCATTCAGCAAATATTTATTGAGTGCCTTTTGAAGTCCTATGCTAAGTACTCTGGAGGAAAAGCGAGTATATAAGAGACAGATGAATTTAAACCAAATATTCATGCAACCCATAGCAGTTCTGTGAAAAGACATCTCACGACCTGAGCGGTGTGTGGCATGTGAAGTACGATTTGCTACAGACTTTCTCGACCACTCGCTTTTTTGCTGATCATTCTGAGGGACATTGTTCACATCGCAGCTTCCCACTAGTGGGCACAAAGCAGGTAAACACACAGGTCAAGATGTGCGTGCTTTCGGTGACCAGGGGATTTCCATGTCAGAACACATCACAGAGGGGCCACCGAACTTGACGTACGTACAGAAGAAAGACGCCACCTTACTCCCTGCAGATCAGCTGTAAATGACGGCGATCTGGATGATGCCCCTTTACATTTTGTTCATGTAGTTTTCAAGACCACGTTTTCTCAGGTCGTCAGGAGTCCGTGGGGCCCCACATGAAGAAGAGATATTTCTAGAGTACTGGGCTTTTTCTACTTCTAACCTCCGGAGATTATTAAGGTCCAAGGTCTCTTGAAGCAGACAAGAGAAGCTGCTGTTGCTTCTAAGACTGTAGTAAGGCTTAGAATTAGGGACCATGAATTAATAACCGGTGTGCGCCAGTAGGATTTTTCAAATATCTAGGGCACTGGCAAAACCAATTTAAACTATATTTATATTCGAAGAAAGGTTAGCGGGCAAGGTGATAGACAAGACTAGGACGTCTAGTTAAATGTAAAAGTACATTTCCATTTTTTAATTAATTGCTTGCAATCACATATAAGGGACTCTTCTGTGAGTGAACCTGTCAAAGAAATTGAGTTGCTTTATATAATATTGCCGAGGGTTCAGTTGCTTTTATTTTTTATTTAAAAAGAAAGTAGAAATGGATAGCAGTGCTTTGTGGAGCGTAGCATTCTCAGATATGCTTGGTACTTAATAGCTGGATCTGTAGAAAGAATGGCTGTAAGCTGCATGTACTTGTATGCTCACACTCTCTTGTGGCTTGCTCTTCACTTGTCTAAGCTTGAGACAGAAATGAAATTAAGCAGAACCTCCTCGATTTGACAGTTTGAGTTTTAACACGTGACAGAATTGGAGTTTTAGCCAAAAGAGCTTGGGCCAGGAAATGCTGCATTATTTATAGGTATTGTTCTGCAAAAGAGGCCTTGGTTAGTTAGACCTAAATTATTTTTCCCCCTGAGTGTCTAATTGTGCAGTTATTTAGATCTGTGCTGACACACTCATCATGTATTGCCCTGGGGAACAAAACAGTATATAAACTACTAGAGGATGGGTAACAAGTTTACTCGAACTGATATACTTGGCTTCGAGTTAAGAAACAAAGGAATGGCGCTTTTTCCCAAGGTTCTTCCAGAGCAGTGGATGGCGGGTTTAGCCAAGTCATCTTACACTTCTCTGGGATTCGATTTGCTCATCTATCAATAGAGACGTAAGTACACAATTCACGGTACGGTTATGAGTATTGAAAACGGTTGTGTCTGTGAAAGCACCTTGCGTAATGCTGGGCGTAAGGTCGATTCATAAGCATTAGCTGGATCTGAAGTGGGTGGGAGTGGATTAGGCATCTCGAACGAACAATTTAGGGGTCGAAGCAGAGAAGTAGACACACGCTGGTGGCTCGTATGAAATTTTGCCCACTTGGTGATCTCAAATTTGCACCTTAATGAAACATGGTATACTTTCTAATGTCTTTTACCAGGTCCTCCTTGCTTATTTTTGTTACCTGTTTGTCCCCTGTAAGGTTTTGCGTTTGAGACCCTCGGTCTAAAGGCTTCTTCCTTTTGTAAGCATCTCTGTTATCTCAAACATAAGTTTCCCCTTTTTAAGGTGTTTCCCTGCCAAAAACTGTTTTATAAACAAAACAAAACAAAAAATACGCACTTTGTACTTATTAATTTGACAGCTCGAAAGCTTTTCCAACAGCAATGGTGGGAGGAACTGTGCCACGTACTCAATTATTCATAAAAGCCGCTTGTTTTATTAGCAAGTAGAACATCTGTCTGGCTTCAGTTCGTAACTGGTTTTCCAGGGGTCTTGAGGATGGACCTCACTAAAGGTGTTATGTCCCCAAGGTCACCCTCAGATCCCACTCTCTTTCTCCCACCCTCCTCACCCACCACGTCCTACCCCAGTGGAATTTCACATTTAATGTGCTATGGCTGCTATGATGTGGAGAGAACGTGTGTCGTGAGCCGATGAGCCCTGACAAGGGTTCGCTCCTGGCTTAGGCAGGTGAGAAGCTTGTGGTGTGGGTGCGATGAGGAAGCTCAGACGGCTGTAACGTAATACCGGAGACTGAGTGGCTTAAATACCAGACATTTATTTCTCACAGTTCTGAAGTCTAAGAAGTCCAAGACCAAGGTGTGGTCAGATGCAGTATCAGGTGACAGCTCTCTGCCTGGCCTGCAGGTAGCCACCTTCTCACTGTGTCCCCACATGGTGATCTGTCTTCTCTTCTTATGAAGGTACAAATGCCATCATGGCAGCCCCAGCCTCAAACCTCATCCAACCCTAATTACCTCCAAAAGAACCCACTTCCAAATATCATCATGTTGGGGGTTAGGGCTTCAACATATGAAATCGGGGGCGGGGGGGACTTTATCGAATTGTAAACCGAGTGACTATTGCTGACTTATTTTCATTGAATTTGAGGTATCACCTATTGTTAGATACAACACTAAGAGAAGAAAATTCTTCCACTTAGACTACAACATGATGTTTTCTTAAAATTTAAATGTCGTTTGTTGAAATAATTCATTTAGGCTTATTCAGACTAATTTTTTAAGACTTATATATTCCTCCTGTGCATACATAAAATGGAAAATATAGGCAATATAAACTTGTTAAGATTCCAACTGTTCTAAATTACTTTTCAGTTAGAGTCGTCGTGTGTGTGCTTTTCCACATCCTGCCATCATGCTTTGTGCCAAAATACAGCGTTTCTTTTAAAAGAGCTTCTGTACTGTCTCTGAGTTTCTACCCAAAGGTGGCAACCGGAAGTGTATTTCTTTCTTAAATGGCCCTACCTGGGAATGCAGTTGTCCATTTGTGCCCCCAGGAATATCTACCAAGTTACTGCACTTGTCAGTGAGGTAATCCTCCCCTCTGAACACGTTTCCACAAATGCATTAAGAACCACACGCTTGGTGGGTTCCACGCATGGCCTGGGCGTTCATCTGGACACCTTTCCTCTTGTCCCACCTGAGCCCTGAGGCGATCTCTCGCTGACCTGGGAGAAAACCTTCTTCCTTTCCATTTCTCTGAGAGGCTTTGCCAGGCATGTGACTTTTTCCTAATGGGTGGGGCCTGTTTCAAATAATGCCTAGAACTCAACAGAAGTGACAACGATATATACTTCTGTGACTGAGAAGGGTGAGCGGGCAATGACAAGTACATCACGACTGCAGCCTGAGCAGCAACAGGTATAAGATATATGTCAGTAAGAGCTACGTTACACTGAAAGGAACATCCCCTGAGAACTCAGGAAATAGAATGTATCTCCCCCATCCCACGGGATGCCCAAAATCTCAGCATTAGGGAATGATTTCATTGTCTTGTAAACATCAAGAGTGTCCCTAGAGAGAGCAATACCTATAGTTGCCGTATTTCCTGCTTTGGTATGGATTAATACTATGTAAGAGAGCAAGATCCGTGAAGACGGGACTCCCCCCCCCCAAAAAAAAAATTGGCTAGGGACGAGAATATGGCAATGGAGAGGGGGCAAGAAAAGAGAAAAACAAAACGAAGCTCAACAGTCATTCGACAATATTTATCGAATTCCTGCTCTGAACCAGGCATCACCCTACACGCTAAGGCCGAAGTGGAGCCCGCACTCACATAGTTAACGGTCTAGTATAGGAGACAAACAGTGATGAAATATCACACAAACAAGAGTGAAGGTGAGCCTGGCATGAAAGCTTTATAGTGTAGTTCTATGTTGCCGTGGACTGTACTGGGAGGATTTAGCTAATTGAGAGGGAAATCAGAGAAATCTTCCCCAAGGAAGAGATGCTTAAACTGAGAGCTAGTGGGGAAGAGTGTGATTCAGTGTGTTTGGAGGGGTAGGGAACGGCCAGACTGTATCAGGGACTTTTCAACAAGGGATGACATTTGTCTTTAGGAAAGGCCACATTGAGACCGACGTGGAGGTAGATCAGAGGGGTATCGGAGTGAATTTGGTTGAACCAGACAAGAGCCTAGGCGAGGGGTCCAGGGGAAGACGATGACTCCTTGTACTAATATCATGGTGGTAGAGATGAAGAGAAGTGGATGGATTTCAGTTATATTTCAAAGGTGAAATTGACAGGAGTGGATGATGAAAGAGATGTAGGCAGTGGTGAGGGACCGGGAAGTGTCAAGGCAGACTCCCAGGAATTTGGTTCACCTAGGGAGATAGTAGTGTCACCGATGATGTAGAGAACAATGAAAACCGACCTCGTTTGGGGGTAGGGAGAGGAATTTTTTTTGTAGCCTGATGGAGCGGAAAATGCAAGAGCTTTGGGGTCGAAAATCTTGTGATGTGGCTTCAGGTCCTAGCTCATTTATTCATTTACTAGTTATGTGATGCTAAGTTTCTCTGAGTCTCAGTTTTCCCATCTTTAAAACGAGACCATAAACATCCACCTCACGGGGTTGTCGATACAATCAAAATAACTTCGTATGTGGTCAGAGGTCCCACACACGTGATTTACTATTATCACTCACAACTCTGCCAGCAATGAAGCCCAGAAGAAGAGCTATTTTCAAGAACTTCCTGGGGGCGGGGTGGTGCAGAAGAGTCTTGACAGCTGCGGTCTCAACACTCTGTAAGTTCACCGAAGTGAAGTTTTCCCCTTGTTGATAATGTACAGGGCAGCTATTAACTTCAGTTGTCCAGTGAATTCCTTCTATTTCTTCCCAACCCCCTTTCCTCCTCTCCCTCAACCCGGATTAAGGAGCCCCATACAGGAATAAGCTACATTGCTTTTCTCAGCTGAGATCCCTTATCACTTGTAAGAGGACTATAGGATTTAGGAAAATGTAACCTGAGAGTTTGCGCTAACAGATGAGCACACTTGATTAACTTCACACTCCCTGTAGGCCTTGGGTGAAGGTTTTACCATTCTGTTTTTCTAGCATCAATTTAGCAAGAGCATTTTATATGACCTGTGATTCCACTGCCCTCGAGTGACCTCAGCGAATTCCTTTCTGGCTTCAAAATATTCTCTCATTAAAGGGAACCATTAGGCAGTGAAAGCTGCAGCCACAAGGTTAGGAAAACCTTGGAATGAGTGGGTGCAGGGAGGAGGGGCCGAAGCCCTCTGGAATCCAGGTATTAGCTTCTCTCTCTGCAGGTGTTCTGGCATAGCAGGATCCAGGTCACCACCAGAATTTTCCTGTTGCCTTTTTCCATTTCTTTCCCCTTTTTCTTGACACACACTATTAAGTCTCTTTATTTTACAGCCTCATTTATCTCTCACTGGATTATCACGATGATTAAGTTTCCCATCAAAACCGCATTCGGTTATTTTGCCATGCAAGAAACACTTATTTTCGTATGGAAATCCATGTGGGAGAGAGCGGGAGGCATCGCGTTTTGTCATTTGACTTGTGTACTGGTTGGGTGGAAGATTGTGAAGCGTTTGTATGAACTTTCGGTTAACTAGATTGTGCTCGGTTCTCCATCTGGATAGTTGAGATTTTCCTGGGATTTGGGAGTGTGGGAGGAGTGGGGAAGGAAGCGGAATGGAAGCTGTTATCTGGAATAGAAGACTTAGACACGTTTTTAGAGAGCTTCCTCTTTCCACTACCTTCCCTGCCTTCATAATCTTTTCTCTCCACGGTCCGTTTTGGTACAAATGCATTTCAAGCTATAAGGGCAGTGTAAGAAGGCAGATCTGAATCTGAGCGGTATCTCCCAGAGGAACTGCCACTTCACTTCATAAAGACCCATTTGGCTTTAGTTTTGCTAAGTATAAAGCAGGAGCATCCCACAGAAACTTTCAGTGAGCATGTGTAGTAGTAGCTGCTCCAAGCCTGGATACGTTAGAAGTGCCAATGCCATAGGAAGCCGGAGCTAGACGGTGTCATACCAGAGAGAGAGTTCACTCTGCCCATGAACGTAGTTACTTGCCAATAAATCATTTGCCAATAGTCCACAGATAATGAAGGAACCTGGTGACATGGTCCAGAGTGAAGGTCGCAGCAAAGAGAAAACACACTAAATATTACAATCGATGAAAAATGGCGAGCACGTCTGTTTCTAGGCTGCCGGCTAGAGCTCTCGCACAGATAAAGATGTAAGCTTCGCACACCATCCGGCCTTCTGGGCTGTTTATCTAGCGCAGAAAGACTGAAATCAGAGGAGGAAGGCCTCTGCCAACAGATTGTAGGTCATAAATTAGTTAATAAAGTCTGTCCCGCGTTATCTCTGAAGCAGCCTATTTTATATATACTTGTACACTTGATTTATTTGTTTCTCTGCTTACTCAAGGCTGTATTTTGGTAGCGTAAGTCAATATATGAGTTTTAGATCGTACAAAAGTTTATTTATAAATGACCTGCCTTCTGTGGGGAAAATCACAGCGGCGTATGTGTACGTTTGTGTCTTATACATAATTTATTGCTGTCGATCGGAAATTTCAAAATTAACTTTAGATCTCAATACGTAATACTAGTGATTCCAATGAAATGTGTATATTATTATATGCCAAAATATATTTTCTCATAAAATGAATCTTAATTGCTGCCTGCTAGAGCTTTTCCAGTCTTATGTAGCTCCAGTCGAATATTTCCATGTACATTCAGTTTTTGTTTATCCACTCGAGTCACTGTCAATGAAAAAGCAACACTCTATGTATCTATGTACATTTCTATGTGTGTTACACGTATACAAATGCACGCGTCCCTTTGAAAGTTTCTCTGTATTTAGGAGAGGAAGCTACAGCCATTGTTTACTGATTTTTTTTTCAAATTCAGATAAAAGATATAAGAAAATGTCGCAATGTTTTGAGACCAAGTGTAATGAATTAGAAGGTAAGTGGAAGTCCATAAAAGTTAGAGAGAAAGAAAGAGGAAAATAAAAAGAGACAAGGAAAAGAAAGAGAGAAATAAGAGATGTTAGAGGAAGTGGGATCCCAAAGCAACAGCACCTCCTCTCCGCTCCCCAGCCAAGCCCACGCTCCGTATATAAACAAAAGCCCATCAAACAAGCGGAGGACTAAGGGGTCGAGAAAAGAAGGGGCGAGCCACAAGTCACTAGAAGATACTGCAGACGGAGAGAGAAAGAGACAGACGGAGAGAGAGAGAACAAAAAGAATGAGAATGAAACTTCTGGGGCAATGCTCGCACGGTAAAGCAAACGAGCCCAAATAAAAAGAAAAATCCAGAAGAAAGTAAGACATGAAGAGGTGATATTAAAAATCAAGAAGTATGAAACGAGACATAAAGGATCATTGTGCTCGAGCTGGTGGGTAGACGAGAAGACATTGTCCTCTGGTATCCTGATGAATTAGACAGCACAGACGTGAAGGGGGGCAAGTGGCAAACAGCAAGAGAGCAAGGTTAAAGTGAAGGGGCCACCGTTAGCCCACGTCAGGAGACAGCCAGCCGAGCAGTAGGTCCCGGAGGATGGCTGCATAATAATGTCCTGGTGGGGTTCATCACCGGACAACTAACGCCCAAAGGTGGCAGAGCTTATCTAATCTGTATTTAGTTCTATTCTGCCATAATAGTGTGAATGCAATTTGCTTTTTAAATGTCCTACTCCAAAAGGCTCGTGTCGCGGGAATCGTGGGCGTCTGAGCCGGGAGGTGTTCCAAAGCAGGCTGGTTATTCCTGATTTAATAAACGACTACTCAGTGGCCTAAGGAGTTTATCCTCCAAACGCTTTCCATACTCTCAGGAGTCGTTTATTTGGCCAGCGGTATCTGGCTTAATATTTAGTAAATGCTTTGAATTTCCAAAGAGGCGAGGAAGGCAGAGGTTAGTCGTATATGAACCCATTTCCACCGTCAAGCTTGACCCGAGTGCTCAGGGTTCGGCTCCATCATTGCCTGGCTTAGAGCCCGCCCACGAAATTCCAAGGCCTGTCTCTTGTGGGTTGGGGCTTATTCATTTATCTTTACTGTGATTTTGCTCATAATAACTGGTGTTTGTAATTCTGCATCTCGAGGAATCGTTTTTATGGCAAGTTCAAATCTTACAGTCCATCACACGTTTCAAGGCCCATTTCAAGAAACGTGTTTGACTCAGCACGTTAACAGTGAATTGCTAATTCTGACCTGCAGCAGGGAACGAGGCTGCGTGGTCAGGGGACACTTATCAGTTGTCAACGCAAAGTTACGCAGCTGCGTTTCAAACTCCAGTGGGCAACCCCGAAGATGGCAAACTTTACTTTGATACGGTGCCATAGCACCTCCATTAGTGCCCCGGTTAGAATACAAACATCTGCTTGCTTTTATTGCCCATGTGTTATTGAAAATGGTCTGTTTCTTTATGACGTAAATCACTGGAATCAACTGACTATTTTTAAAGACTCTTTTAGTGCTTTCTGAAAAGATCATTCTTCACAATTGTTTAGTAGATAATTGGCCCATTAGGTACACAAAAATTATAAAGATCGTATTTTCTACTTTTTCAAGGATGACATTATGACCGAAGTCCCCTGGCCTGCTGCAGAATTTGATGTCTTTTGAGACTGTGTGAAGCGTAGCTTTATGTTAGCGCGTTAGGTCAAAAGAAACCTTACATTGCCACTTACTAAATACGGGAGAGTTGACCCGCTGGTTTTTGCTCACTCACTGGCCAGATCTTCGTGGATGTGCCTAGGTCGGTGTGCCTTGCAAGCGGTCACTATTTCTGTCACGCATATTTATGTTATCCTGGCAGGTCCGATCTGTTTGCCCCGCAGGTTGTATGCACGCCCACCAGATAAGCGCAGGGCAGCAAGGAGCATCCTTTTAATTCCAATGCACTGCTGTATTCCAGAGCCTCCCAGTGGGCAATTTCATCTTAACTTTTATGGCGATTAAGGGTTTGAGGCCAATGGGACTGCTCAAGAAAATGAGAGCCACGAAACAAAGGCTCTACCTATGGGAAAAACAAAACCCATCTGTTAGGATCTCAGATACGAGAAAAGATTGTCAAAGGGTATAATGAATAGTAGAATGTTCTTCTTAGCTCACTGATTGGAAAGGCTTGGGAGGACATATCTGTACATACTTTGTCCTTTAACTTGTAGAATGTTACAAAATAGACAGTCTAGAAGAGTACTCTCATGATATTCCAGAAAATATGGCTCTTACTCAAATCCTAGGATTGCATGGAGGCTGGAAGCTTCCATCGAATTCCCAAAGGAAGAATACTGGAAGATGATAATTTGAGGATCGTGAGAGTTCCTGAAATTTGCCAAAGAATTAAGACAAGGACTAATTGAGAACTCCGAGAGACCAGACAGAACAAATGTGGAAAGGTTAGGTTATAATGATTTATTTCCACATAACGTCTATTCGTTTCTTACTCTCTCTGGGTTCCAAATATTGACTTTATAAAAATGGAAGGAAGGAAATGAGTGTGTACCAAAGGGAAGCAATTAGTGGTAGGGAGAAGCACACCCACTGCCTCATGACTGGGAAGAGAAAAAGAACTGGGCGGAAAAATCTGAGGCCATGACACGGGGTAAATGTAAGACCTACAATGTAGTGCTTAAGAAAAGAATATAGTGTTCCGTGAGTCGCAAATGGAGATATGTGGGTAAGGGAAATAAGTTACGGTTCAGATTAATTTCATTTAATTAGTTGAAAAGACTAGATCAGTGCTCTTGGAACTTTTTAAATATTTCTAAGTGTGTGTTTCTCTCTCTCTCTCTCTCTCTCTCTCTCTCTCTCTGACACACACGCTCGGATACTCACATGATGCAAATTATTGCCCCACAAATAAACCAAAATAAAACTAATATGTGTGTGTGTGCGCGTGCGTGTTGCTTCTCATCCCAGCTAGGAAAGATGTATAAAGAAACTCACTTTGTTTTCACGACCCTCAGTTTTCCATAGCCAGCATCACTAGCTGTTTCATGTCCTTTAAGGAGGTGCAGACTGGCTTAGGTATTTGGAGCACAAATTCTGAGCCATGCAGACCTGAATTAGAATTTCTCCCATGCCACTTGCTAGCAGGACTTCTTGTTCTTAATACCTAGCTCCATGACCTTGGTATCTTTTACCACCTGCCTTCCAGGGTCATTTGCTAAGAGTAGATTAGAAGATGTATGAGCAGTGTTCTGCATAGAGTAAGCGCTCAGTAAATACTGGCCAGTGCCCCACTAAGTTCCCACTAAGTTCCTTGAGAGTGCTGGCCCAATACTTGACAAATATGTGAGCTATGGAACTGTCACTCTGAAGGGCGAATCATACAAAACACACTGCCTCTGTAGGAGAGGGTACCCACTAAAAAGCTTTTGAATTTGTTGGTTAATACCGCTTTTACTCCAAATCACTCAAAATTGTTTAGACTTCCTTCAGAGGTCTGTAGACTTAGGTGGGACTTAGGATCTCTTTGTTAATATAGCGATTGAAAAGGATTGATAGCATGTCGAGACAGTGACCTGCCAGAGCCGAAGGTGGACATTCATTATCACCCTGTCCATTCAGTTCACAATGACAGCTTTATACCCTTAAAGAATGTTTCCGAGATGCCGTCAGCCTAGAGCTTTGCATGTAAAACGTTACTCGTGTTTTACTCAAATTTGAACTAATGGTACTAAGATATTTAGGGATTGTAAGCAACCGTTGTAACGTATGTTGGCTCAAAACTAGCTTTTAAGAATTTTGCCTGAAGACAAATTCTCTGTGCAATGCTCGAACGAATTAAATACAAAGTTAAAATTTGTTTGGAAGACGATGTTTTACCCAGACTGGTTTTGTATTTCGTCTTGGGTCAGAAACATGTTAGCCTTTTTAAAAATATACATGTCCTAAAGACACATTTCAAGAGGGCAGGAACGCTCATCAGCAACGAAATTCTATTTCTATAAATATGCAAATATGGCAGTAGTGTTGAACGAAAGAAATTGGCATCCATTGCACTTTCCGCTTCCTGTCAATCTCAAGGAAATGTTCTTTCAATGGGGAAAAAAAACCATGTCGAAGCCATCCTAAGATTATGAATATTTGTCACAGTTTTCCAGGGTACTTCACTGCTGAAGTCTACTTACCATTAACACTTAATCTTACTTTTCCTACTCTTAGATTCCAAGGCACAGGCGAAGGATTGATTTGCTTGATTTACTGAAAGGTAGAGTACAAAATTGTATCCCTCTGTAGTGTTTTATAACAAAGACCACCGAGGAGACCGCAAGTGTCAGTCGCTCTCAGTCTTATAGAATAACCAGCAAAGCAGAAAAACCCAAAAGCTCAACATCAAAGGCCTTGGAACAGCCCTTCTTCCTTAATGTCAGAATTCGGATTGTCTGGTGAGACTGTCATTTGGTTTCTTAACTAGAAAAATTGTGGTAGAAACAGAAGCTGGGGTCTGCCAGTTCCCCTGGCTGGGTCTTCATTGCATTTTTTTCTCCTTTATTGTCCCATGAGGGCCTCTTCTGAAAGAAGGTACTTTTGTCACGGATGCCTTTGTTTATCCACAGCCTCCCCAGACATGCTCTCAAGTGTTATTTTACAGGTAATATTTGTTAAACAATATTCGAAATTAGCTTTTTACACACGCACATGGAAATGATATCCGTAGTAAAATTATTTGGAGTCTATGCAGTAGCACCAAAGATGCAATTTAGTTGCTTTTTATTGTTCATTTAACAATTTTTACGAACCTGTTGTGTTTGGGGAAATCTGCTGGATACTTAAGATAGAAGATTTTCGAGAATTCAGCATCTTGCACAACCTTAAAGTGTACATACAGTTCAGTAGAAGACGAAGCAACTGTAATATAAAACACAAGCCATTCATTTGTTCAACTACCATTTATTAGGCACCTATTTATTAGCCTATGGAGACACATGTCTCCTGCCCTCAAGGAAATTACAGTTTGATAAAGAATTTTAAATAGGTGCTAAGTAGAAGCACAAACTCAACATTTTCATTAGAAACATAACTTAAATATAGCAAGTGTGAAGAAAGCTATGATCTGCTGAATGTCAGAAATAACAACTCTGGCTTATGCTTATATCAATACTGACCTCATAAAGATTGCGTAATTGACAGAAAAGGACTGACATAGTTTTGTTGGCTTTTTTTTTTTTTCAACTTATTTGCAAGCTATGACTTACATTTCCATTGTCTACTTGAAATAGTTCTGAAGTGGTTGAAGATGTTGCTCAAGTTTTAGTGAGCTTCAGAGTTCCCAGACGAAAGCTAGTAAAGAAGCAGATTGCTGGGCCCCGCCTGCAAAAATTCTGCTTCTCCCGGTCTTGGGTGGGGCCTGAGAGGCTGCATTTCTAACGAGTTTGCAGGTGATGCTGGTGCTGCCGGCCCTAAGGCCCTACGGTGGGTAGACCGGATTTAAGACGTGGCTGCATTGTTGCAATGCCTCCAAGATTCTGAAGAGAGCAAAAGATCATGGGAAACCTGTGCTTCTGGTCATTGCCAGCAGAGTGGGAAAAAAATTGCCTAGTCTAATATAGAAATGAAATAAATTCTTTGGACTCTTCAGGACCTCAGAACTTGGCTGGTAAAGCTTTAGATTTGAGAACTTGTAACTTATCAAAACTAGTTCAATCCTCTATAGTGAGCATTGTAAACTTGTTAACCATGCAACTGCACAGCCCCCAGGGGCCTGATGAAAAGGGTTTGTTTGCTGCAGTCACAGAGCTTTAGAGTTTCCAGTTCCCATACCCACTCGGGAGAATTATTAAACATTGTTTGCGCGTTCGCACTTTGCCGTCCCTGATCATTGGCCCGCACCATGAGCCATATCAAGGTTTGGAGTGGAGAAGCCACATAAGACCTCGTGTGGGGAGGCTGTGGCGAGGACAGATAGATGGATGTGAGCTCACAGTGTCTCTAAGACTCAAGTAAACCATGTCCCTCCTTCTGTGAAGAGAAACACCCTGTCTTTGGCTGTTTCCATCTGTAATTTTACTGGTATGGTGTGAGAGGATGAGAGCAGTAAATGGCGAGACAGAAGTGATTTCTTGTCCTGGCTCACCTCATACTGACTGTTCTTAACTTGTGACCCTTTAGAGTCAGTTAAGGTCTTTAGCCTGGAGTTCTCGGGTCTACAAAATGAGAATGCATGCTGGCCGGAGATCTTTAAAGGGCCTTTACCATGGCATCATTTTTTTTTTTAATTTTCTTTTATTAGTCTCAAATATATAGTACATTGGTTAGACATGTATACAGTTTATAAAACGATCTCCCTGATTGCTCTTTCTCTCCTCTGGCCCTCCACCTCACCATCACATTACTGCTGACTGCATCCCCTATGCCGTGCTCCCCATCCCCGTGACCTTCTCTCAACTCCTAGTTTGTACCTCTTTAACCATTTTTATCGAGTATTTTTGTGATAATGTTAAAAGTGCTGATTTTGAAATATGTATAAAGGGAATTTTTAAAGGTTATAAGTATAAAATTACCTTATAGCCCAGAAGCTGTGCTCTTACACATTTAGCCCAGAGAATGAAATAGTCACACAAATGCTTATACATGAACATTCATAAAAAGCTTTTTAGCCTGAACCTACAAAGAACCCAAATGCCCTTCCACAGGTAAAGGGTTAAATAAGCTGTGGTACATTTATGTCATGGAATACTACACAGCAATAGAAAGGAACGAACTATTGCTACATTTAACCACCCGGATGAATCTCCAGGGAGTTGTTCTGAGTCCGAAAAGCCAATCCCAAAAATGTTATATAGTATATGATTCCATTTACATAACATTCTTGGGATAATATAGTTTTAGAAATGAAGAACGGATTAGTGGTTGCCAGGGGCGAGGGATGCGGGGAAAGGCGATGTAGTTATGAAAGGATGACACAAGAAATCCTTGTGGTGATGGAACGCTTTTGTATCTTGATCCTGGTGGTAGATAGACAAGTCTGCATATGTGACAAAAGTGTATAGAACTAGATGCGCATACACACATGCACATACACACACTAGTACAAGTAAAACTGGGAAAATCCGAATAAGCTCAGTAGATTGTATCAATGTCTATATCCTATTTCTGATAGTATACTATAGTTTTATAACCTTAACCAAGAGGGAAATTAGGCAAGGAATACAAGGGTTTCTTTGTGTTATTTCGTACAACTGCATGTGAACCTGCAATTATCACCGTAGAAATTTCAATTAAAAAGTTTTTTTGTAAGTAATACAGAACTTTGTTTATGATGAGCCATCCTAGTAACCAAAAACTAGTCTTAATATGATTTAAAATGCCATTTTAAATCATAAAAGCCATTTTAAATCATAAATCAGTAGTTTTCACTAATTATTTATCAATGGAGCTTCTCCTGTAAACTTTCTGAAAGTAAACTATGGAACATGCATGAAAAAATAAAGTACAATCCTCTACAGCGGGGATTGGTAAACACTGGCCTGCGGGCCGAAATCCAGATTGTCACCTCCTTTTGCACAGCCCAGAAGCTAAGGATGATTTTTACATTTTTTAATTCAAAACAATTTCAAAAGAAGAGTAATATTTTGTGACAAGCGAAAACAATATGAAATTCAAATTTGTCTCCATAAGCAGTTTTATTGGCACACGGCCACCCTCATTCATTCATTTATGTATTGTCTATGGCAGCTTTTAGCTACAACAGCACAGTTGAGTAGTTGTGACAGAAACTGCCTGACTCATAAACCCTAAAACATTGGCTATCTATCTGGCCCTTTACAGGAAACGTTTGTCCACCTCTGCGCTCCCGAAATAATTGCCCAGGATTTTGCTAGTCTGGAAGGGCTTCCCGTTGTCATTTGGGTTTCCTAAGGTAGCCCTGACAAGAGACATGTGCTTTCTAGGCATTCCCTGAGAAAAAATAACGAAAAGAATGCTAACAGTTCACAACATAAACTCCATAGGAAGATGTCCTATGCGTCACTGCCAGAGTCAACAGCATGCGGTCTTGGGTTATTTTGCTTGTATCCTCTGCCCTTCTGGCAGAAACATCACAACTTTACAAACTCAGCCCGTAGGACAACAGACATCTGTTTAGAGAGAGAAAACAGGGTCTCTTGTGGAGCGCAGCGAAGAATGTGGTCTCAAAGCAAGACGGTCATGGGTTCAAGTTCAAATTACCATTCAGTCATTTGCCAGCTATGTTACCTATCTTTCTGGTCTTTCCTCTTCTTTAAAATAGAGCTCATGACACGCAGTCTCCGGGATGTTAAGGGGATTCAGTGAACTCATATGGCAAGTGCCTGGCATGTAGTGGGACTCAGCAAATGTTAGTCCAGGATGGGAGGCCACCAGTTGCTGTGTTTTATGCCTGGGCTCTCCATGCCTCATATCCCTCAATCTATCCCCAGAATCTACAAAGAGACATCAGAATCCTTTTATAAACATCGCTCTGGCTCCATTTTCGCAGTGTTCTCCATAGGTGTCTATGGAGTATCTTTTTTCAAAACTAGATCATCTCCCTGTTGCTCAGACCTTTCCACTGGGAGACCCAAGTGTAGGCTCTGACACAATGGAATATAAATCAAATCTATTTTTCAATTATAGGATGAAATATGTCTTCAGGGCTGGGGGAAACCTGCAGATGTTATACCAGTGGGCTCAGCACTAGTCTCCAAGAATAAGCTGATTCAGATTTTAAAATGTTTCCAGCCTTCAGGTTATAAAGACAACCTTCTCACCAAAATCGTACAGTCTGGGGAAACGCAAGGGGACCGGCTTGCCAGGTCTTCCTTCATAGGTCAACGTTCATTTCAAAGTGCCCTGGCTTGCAATGAATTCTCTTCATTGGTTCAGTGGGGAGTTGGGTGTGCTTCCCACGCAACTTCTCCTAGGGCAAGTCAGGCTGCTGCGTGGGAGACCTTTGTTCTAGCCACACACACTCTGGAAAGGCCATAAAATCCAGTCTCAAGTATCTTCCCCACTCTGGGTCAGGCAGAGCAGGACTGGAATGGCACCGGCGCTGATGGAGATATGCATCCACGATCGTTACTTTGATCCATCACAGAGATGCTCAGAGAGGAGTTTTTTGGGATGCCGATGTTTATCTAGTTTCCAATCTGGGAGGATACTGGCTTGACCGAAAGAGAGGGTGGGGGTTAAAAAAGCTGCTGAATGATTATTTTTCCGATGGAGTCAAATGAATATTTTTGGAGTTTGTCATTCTTTTTGCTTCTGAGCTATGTCTTAAATTACTTAGTTTCTTTATGTCACCCCACTTCCCTGTGTATCTTAAAGATATGGCAACCTAACAACCAGCAGAATGCAACTACATGTATGTCATGAGCCAATATGTACTTTTTCTGTGTGGCCATTCAAGTTTAGTTGACTGGAGATCAATGAGAATGATCTATCCCCACTGTATCCTGTGCTCCATCTTCATCACTCTCTCAAAACCGGCCCTCAGTAATGTCACTGATGACCTCTTTTTGGCCAAATCCACTCAGTACTTTAGCCCTTACTATACTTCAGTTCTCTGTGATATTTTATATTGCTTTGTCCTCACATTTCTTATGCATTGCTTCCCAGATCTTTAAATTTCGGGGACCAATATGATTCTTTTTAATGGCAGGGGACTGATATGAGTTGCCGACTTTAAATTTTGTCACTAATGACCTTAACTGAAAAAAAAAAAAAAAAAGAAACCCAAACACTTTCTTACACACAAAATATTTTTAAAAAATGGATATTTTACCATCAAAAAACTTAAGTAGGATGTAACCTTAGAAGAACAATCATTTATATTAAATAAATTTAGCTTTATGAAAAAATTATTAAGTTGTCCTCATTTTCCTCATTTTAGTAATCCTCATTTGAAACTTCATCATTAATTGGCAGTTAGATTACTTGAAAATAATATTTTCCGAATTAACTGCAGTAACCAAAAAGGAGCAGTTATTTGCCTATTTCTGATGTGTTTCATATAACAAGATCTATTCTGGTTGATAATATGAAGAACTCGAACGCCATGATAGAAACACATTCGGACAATTAGAGTTCCAGATCTCTAGATCTGTAGATCTCTGTAGATGAGAAGAGTGTAACTTGTCCATAAATTTAAATTACATTAACAGCAGAAACAACTGGTATGCACTCCAACATGGAAAGAGCTTGGAAACCATCACTTCTGCCCTCTCAACAAGAAAAAGTCTGAACAGATTGAAAATCAATGACTTTTCTTAGCACCATCAGAGAATTTCTGTTCAGGGACAAACTTCCATCCCCAAAACTGGAGAGACAAACAAATACAGAAAATATAGGTCAGTTTACCTGAAGCAGAAGCCACTTGACCCAGTAGATCGTAGTAACACTCGAAATGTAAATTCAGTGAATTGCTAGTGGCTATGTATAGACTAGCTTGAGAGTTAAAAACTGCTGTGGGCTCAGTCTATGTGGGAGCCCCACACCTCTGTGAGTTTCACCCACTAGGATTCCCACCAAATTCTCACAGTGAAAATCAGAGAAAATTCCCTAGTTCTTGGGCAGAGTGAGAAGAAAAGTAATCATTTTGAAATTACAAAAGTAGCCATTTTGAAATAAGTCCATAGGAAAAAGTAACTATTTTGAAACAAACCCAGAGCATTCTCCACAGCAAGGGAAAAGTATTTACCAGAGCCTTATCTGATTCCAGAGAAGGGAAATTACGTGATTCCAGTTCCCTCTAGCCTTCTTGTCTTACCTAAGAGGAAAACTTAAAGCTGAGATGCACTTGTGAAGGTTACAGCCCAGGGACACAGGCATACCAAAAATTAGAACTAATCATAGGTTTATAGAGTGTTTCCCTTCCCCCAACCACACTGCACATTAATAGGGCTCCTACAAGTGAAATGACTACAATGCTCTGACTCTATTTAAGAAGGAGCTTTTAGGGAAACACGAAGATGACACAAGAGAAAAACAAAATACGGGTACTTGAGGAAATTGAAATCTCTGATACCTACAGCTAAACAACCACCAAGTACAGCCTAACGCCTAGATAGGGCAACATAAAACCTATCTCATTTCCTATTATTCAATATATCATGTCCAACTTTTGACAAAAAGTTATCAAGCATGCCAAAGAGCAAGAAAAACCACAATCTGAAGAGACAAAGCAAGAATCAGAACCAGACTCAGATATGGTAGAGATTCCGGAATTATCAGATCAGGAATTTTAAATAATTATGATTAATATGCTAACGGCTGTAATGGAAAAATGGACAACATGCAAGAATAGTTGGGTAACCTAAGCGGAGAAATGGAAACTGAGAAAGAATCAAAAGAAAATTCTGGAAATCAAAAATGCCGTAACGGAAACGAAGAATGCCTTTGATGGGCTCATTAGTCGACTGTGCATGGCCAAGGAAAGAATCAGTGAACTGAAAAATATGCCAATAGAAACTTCCTCAGGCTGAAATGCAAAGAGGAAAAAAAGAAGGAAAAAGGGAACATAATATTCAAGGACTGTGAGACAGTTACTAAAGGTGTACACATAATGAGAATGCCAGAAGAAGAAGAGAGAGAGAAGGGCGCAGAAAAAATAATTGAGTAACGACAGCTGAGAATTTTCCAATATTAATTACAGAAACCAAACCACAAATCGAGGAAGTTCATAGAACACAAAGCAAGATAAATAGTAAAAGTCTACACCTAGCTATATTATATTCAAATTGTAGAAAACCCAAAACTAGGAGAAAATCTTTAGAGTATCGTAACAGCCACTTATTACGTGCCAAACATAATATAAACATTTTAATTTCATTATGTCATTTAATTTATAAGGAAATCTCCATCTCAAAGACTTTTTATTTATCCCCATTTACAGATTATAAAGCTGAGAGTTGGGGAGGTTAAGGCTACTTGGTTAGAAAATGAATTGGTCAGAATTCAAACTCGGGGCTACTTAATGCTAAAGGCTGTGTTGTAAGTACTAAGAAATAGCGCCGATGGGGCATAACTTAGTATAAGTGTCGACCTCAGAACAGAAAGGCACACATTTCTGCATTTTGTTAATAAAGTTTAGAGCTGTGATTTCCCATTAGTATAGAAATCGTCAAACATAAATTGTCACTTCCAATATTTATACAAAGGAACTGATATTGAACATCAAGGCCAATCTATAAATGAAGAGAGAAACAAAATGAAATGAAAAGGAGGAATTTTTAAAATTCCAAAGGAGCTTTGACTAAGGGAAATAACATAATTTCTCATATTCTAATGTAATTGGGCCAGAATTTTTTTTCGAATTTGAGTCTCGACTATCCCTGTATTAAAAAATGAAAGCTCTGTAAAACGTGGAAGCTTTCTAATGTAAAGGACTATTCTCTGCTGATGAAGCTAAGCCAACAGAGCTAGCCTAAGCAGCCAGGATACCGAAATGGTTCCCAAGGGAATGACTCAGCCGTCCCCTAGTTTTAAACCTCAATTTAGGTTGGAATCCTCTCTCACCCCAGCCTTGTTAAATCAAGTGACTTCTGAAACTTCTGTTGCTCAATATGGTGACCTGGTGGGTGAAAGGGGTTGAAAGAAGGTTGTCCCACAATGCAGTGTTGATCTGAGGACCTAAACTCAGTGCCTGCCGCTTGCTAATATTAGACATCATGGAAGGTCGATTTTAATATCAGTAACAACTCAATGTACTATGGATTCACTTTATAAATAAAAGTTCCAATGAGATCCGACAAGAAAAAATTCACCCACGAATACCATCACGGTGACAAAAAAATCAAAGTCATATCTTCTCTTTATTTCAATATATGGTGTGTCTTCTATTGGCCCCATAGTATTCAAGGTTAGACTCAGGGACACAAAAAGAGATAGCTGCTAGCTACTAAAAGACAATGAAATGCCAGACAAAACACATTCTCTAAAATTCCTACAATGACCATATACGACTGACTTTCTTGCTTTCTTCTTTCCTTCCTTCCCTTTTCTTTTCCTTCCTTCCCTTCCTTCCCTTCCCTCCCTTCTCCCCAACTCAACTCTCTCCTTAGAAATACAGGAGCTCATAGTGATCAAAGACTCCCCTCACCACATAGCTGGCTAGCGACTTCAAAGTCTGTAATGTTTCTTCACCTTTCTGACTTGCCCTAGAAATCTAAAGGAACATAAATCAATAGTAGAAGCAAAGTACAGTGAGGAATCAAAGTGGTAAATTGCTGTTATAAAGCTGGGTAGGTACTTGAATCAATGATATTTAAATTATTCAGATGAGAACTTTCAGAGCATATAAACCAAAGTAGGAGAGGGAAGGGGAGAGGGGCACCAGCGTGTGCTGGGCACAGTTGCCAGACCCCTAGGCACTCCAAAAATGAGCAGCGTATAGGTTTTTGAGGGTCTCCAAGTCCCGTGGACAAGACAGACTAGTCAGGACATGTTTTAATGCAAGGTGAGGGAAGACATCGTGGGGAAGGTAGCTGCAGAGAATAATTGCTCTAATAGGAGACTACGAGGAGTTCTGCAGGTCACAGTCACAGCTTGCCAGGCCCTATCGCCAAAGCCTGCTGCTAAGGCAACACCCTGCCCTACTGGCTGTAGTCTAGGCATTGGCAACGACAGAGCAAGTACTGTTTCAGAGCATAGTGCTCCGGTTTGCAGCTCTGCTACTGTACTTGAAGACGCTTTCAAAGGTTAGCCCCATACTCAGGGTCTGCTCTCTGTCCATTTAAAGAGCTGGCAGAATAAGGGACAGCTAATTGCAAAGGCTGGGAAGAAAGTGGGATTGACTGGACTGCACTGGTGAGATTTTTAAGGAGTAGCAATGCATCAAGCATTGGGGTTTTTGTGTATTTGTTTGTCTCATAGAGGGAGTAACATATACGAATGATACTTAGTAACAAGTACTAATCTTGTCTGGTAATGATGCCCTTAACGGTTTAGTGGCCTATCAAACATACATCTGATTTGGCATCGGGGGTGTAGAAAAAGCTATCCAGCAATTCCTGGATCTCATTTCGGTGGTTCCATTCAGCATGTCTGCAATGAGAGCCAGTAGCTCTCCACCTCAGGGCGATGACTTCCTCTTCCAGGTAGAGTGGGAAAAGCATCGATGATATGCTTGGACTGAGCTGGCTTCAAGGCCTGCCTCAGCCCTAGCCGGCTACATGACACAAGCAAATTACTTAACCTCTCAGCAAAATGAGAGAAGTTGCACCTATGCCATAAAATGAGTAGAGGACTAAATAAAACAATGTAAATAGTGCTCATTGCAGAGTTTCTATTTCTGGTGTTGATGGTCAGTTTGGCTGATTTCGTAAAGGGAGCTATTATCAGCATTGGAGACTACAAAGGGATTGTTAGGCGTCGCGGATGGCTCTGTGAGCACTTAGGCGAGCTGAAGGGGAGTGCTCTGCTGCGCAGACCTGATTTATTAGGCCTCACTCTGAAGACAACTCCAACTGTCCTCATGCTTTTAAAAGTTAGCTTTGAAATCGTCTTTTACATCTGAAAATAGGAGCTACAATACAGCGAATGCCTGGTCCTCCAAGATAGTCACTGTGTAGTTAAATGGATTAAATATTAGGTTGCCTTAAAATTAGCGACCAAATTTCTGCAAAGAGGCTCTACCGATAGATGTATCTTCATTGCATCTATCGGGATGAGAGGAAAAACAGCATCATGCTTTATTGAAGTAGTATTCAAATCATTCATTTCTTTGACGTATAACTACAAGATGTTCATTTTTTATGATCAGTTGTTTCAGAAATTACGTATAGATCATTTGGAAGCATTTTAGATTTCTCCAAAACTGCATCCATCATGTCAGTATGCTCCCCTCCTCTAAGCGGCCATCGAATTAGCTGATGGGAGACCTATAGAAAGGAAGGGTGTTTAAGTTGTTTTTAATAAAAGCTCAAAAGTTTCCTAATCAAGACATGGACTGAGAGCCCAGACTTTCCACACACCCCAGCCTCCACATCTGTGGCGAGTCACACTCTTAATAGAGAAGAATGCTGGGTACACACCCGCCCTCTCGGACGAGCCACATTCTTTCCAGCTGATCACCCTGGACGTGGCCTAGTTTTGGTTTTGTTAACAAGACAGGCAAGATATTAAATAGATCACAAGATGTAAGCTGCTCACAGAGAGCTTAAAGCAAAACCACAAGGTAGATTGAGATGGACTATGTCAAACGTTTTTCTCTTCAGTCCAAAGAAAATTGTAGGGCTCGCACAAAGCGATTCATGAACTCATCAGAAAGAAGAGAGAGATAAAAATGGATACTAATTGTCTTTATGTCTCTCTATAAACAGAAATTATACCGTTTGAAAAAAATATACCATTCATGCCACATAGGCATCTGGTGATAACTCCATAACCATAGAATATTTTACAAGAAAATGGTGAAAGCAAGCCATAGGAGTGTTATGTTGGTCAGCTTCCTGTGTAAGGTGAAATAATCCATGTATGATTGTAGACAGGTTTTAAAGTGCACTTTTTCAGTTAGAATAAATTATTCCTGGGCAAATAATCAAATTTACGAAAACCCCAAAGAAAAGCTTTTTCTAAATCTGTGTCAGTTTTCCACTTAGATGGCCGAGGAAGATTTGTGTTAGATTTCTTGCTCTTTCTTCCTTCCCGCCTAGTGCCTCTTGGTGAACAAACTCACAGCCTCATTCCTCCATGGGAAAACCATTGTGTGGAGATTTGGTTGATGGCCTTTACCGAGTAAAGCAGATAAGAAGTTTTATGGGTATTGAGATTTAGACTTGGAGGATTTACTCTTGGATTATAACCAAGAGAAGGGAATGAGGCAGTTGGAACACATTTTCTTTAGGTTGTCTTTATAGATTGTGATTAATGGCCTTTGCAGAATTGTAAAATCTTGTAAGGCCGATACCAGGGCTAGTTTTGCTCTTTCTGTTGTTAATCTAAATACATCATCATTAAGAAAGGTTAGTTATTTTAGCAAAAGGCAGAGACAAACGACTTGTTTTTTTCATTGGTTTCAAACTAAAACCAGCTCTCTTCTTTCCCTTTAAAGAGCTCTTCATACAAATATTATGATCTTTAAATGTCTGGTTTGAAACCAGTTTTAAGACCCTTCCACCGACTGCAAGTATTGCTGAGTCTCAGAGGCATTTATAGGTCCTGGTTGTTTTTAAAAAGTGTAATCTTGGCATACAATTCTTGGTGAAGGCATAAAATCCTGCATTGAATTTCAGAGAGTCTTCCTACAAAAGCAGTCCTGGCCTTATTGCGTTTCAGAAAGATACTGAGAAACATCAACTCAAACAGAGCAACTAACAATACAGGGGCAACGTGTACGTTCTGGATTGACACGTTTATAGTGTCCAAGAAATAAAATGTGTCAGCATATGTTAAAAGAGGAAAGCAATTAGAGAGTATTAGCTGATCTTTTTTCTTCGAGGTTTTTTTTTGTTTTTTTTTTAAATGTACAATGTCTTGAACAGTGGTTTTCAACCTGGGGTGGTTTTGCATACCGGGGAACGCTTGACAATGTCTGGAGGCATTTTTGGTTGTCACAGCCGAGGGGTGGGTGCTTCTGGCATCTAAACATCCTACAGTGCACAGGACAGCCCCCACCACAAAGGATGATGTGATCTAAGATGTCAGTAGTGCCTAGGCTGAGAAATCTTGCTTTAGAATCATCACTGAGTTCATGGAAAGTACTAATTGTGAGAATCGTGAGGGGACGGAGTGGGTAGGTGGGTGGGTATGTTTTCATTGACTCAGTATGTGTGTGAATTAAGAAAAGGTCAAAGGCTTGACATTTTTCACCTTCCAGTCTCTTAATGGATCAACTGTTATTTCAAAGATTGAAAAGGAAAAAAAAAAAAAAAAAAACCAGGTAAGTGCTGAATTTATAATGAAGTCATGTCCCTTCTTGTTTCTTGATCTGCTTCCAAAGAGAAAAGAAAGAAAAGCAACCACTGACTGAAGTTTACTCATTTTATGTTTGGGTTCATTAAACGGAAAATAAATGCAATTCACCTTTCGGGGGAAAGTGGTATCCGTGTCTTCATTGTAGATTTCCCCCAAATGCATTGCTCTCTGGATAGTGAGTTTGCTACTCTGAGGTACTGGTGCAAGCCGTCATTTTACTCTGTGATTTATAGGGTGTGTCACCTTCAGTCACTCAGTTCAAGTTCCTCAGCTCTGTGCCTGCTGACTGGTTTCTATGCGACGGTTGATCTTGTGTTGGGAGCAGCTGGTTTCTCTTAAATGCCTGTGTCTATGTTTGCTACATATCTATGACAATGTGTTCACACCAATATAATTATGACTACATTAGCACTTGCCCTGTGAACCACATGATTCAGGGCTTTATGAGTAGGTAATAAAAACTCTCTCCAGGCAGAAACTTGTCTTAGACATGGAACTTTGGGGGTGGGGGCAGTTGTAAATGGTCAGTATTGGTTAGGACCTTCTGAAGTCTGTGGTCATTAGAACTGCCATTTATTGGGTAGCCCTCTGCATAGTCAAGACTATGGGCTGTTGGATTAAGATCTTTAATCGTTTAGCTAAACATAGGACTTTTGCCAAGTTTCATCCACATTCATTAATTCTTTCAACAAATATTTGAGTGCTTAAAATGGGCTGGGGCGGTTGATCCTTCAGTGAACAGCACAGAGTTTGTATTCTCATAGAGCTTATATTCTAGTGGATGGAGAAGAGGAAGGCAGGAAGGAAAGAAGAAAGGAAGGAAGGAGGGAGTGAGGAAAGGAGGGGAAAATATCAGATGGTAAGAGCTTGGCAGAAGATCAAAATAGGGTGAATTATTGCTACTTTAGGACAGTAGACAAGGACAACGTCTGTAGGAGGTGGCCTGAGTAAGGAGTCAGCCATGTGAAGGGCATTCCGGACGGGGAAACCGGAATAAGCCTCCAAGGCTTGATGTGAAGGAGCGCCCAAAGGCTTGTGCAAGAAGGGCAAGGGCAAGATGCAGTACATGTGATAGCCAAAGAGCTGAGGCACGTAGGCCATGCTGAATCTGGGTGAGGGGCCTGGTCGTTTTTAAGGGTCGGGCGTGCATGAACTGATCGAAGTTCTAAATAGATCTTTCTGATAGTTGCAGGTAGAAAGAGCAGGGAGACCAGTTGAGAGACTGCTGTTGAAGTCCAGATAGTGATACTGTGAACTTGCTGGCAGGGCCTCATATGTGCCCCCTTTCAGGGAAAGAATCCAGCTGAGGGACTTTCAGGGAGTCAGGTGCAGGTTGACAACCACTTTCTGCTAGAGGAAACATGCACGTGAGATCTGCGAGATCAGGAGGGATGGGGGAAAGAGCATGGCTTTTGACATCAGTTTGTTCACCTGTAAAATGGGATTTATAATGCATAATCGGCAGAACTTTGGGAAGGATCAGCAAAGTATAAGAAGCTCCTAGCCTGGTGCCCAGTGATAATAATTTTATGTCCAGGCAAATCTGTTGTTAACTCATATAAACAGATCAAGTAGCCAGGGCCATTTTCCAGGGATGTGGATCAATTACTCTCGAGACATGATAGAACCCCTTTTGTGTTCACATTGATGTATATGGAACATCTCAGTTGCTGAATTGCCTATTTATTTTTTAATTATTTCTTTGCTGCTCTTCTATTTCCACATCTTCTCAGCTCGTCTTTCTCTTTTTGCTTCCCACATTCGTAGGACTTTTAATATGTATCGCCTCAAATTGCCTTCCGGAAAGATGGAAGCATTGTATGAGAACGTCCTAGTCTCTTTTTAAAAATTGAGATATAATGTATATTCCATAAAATTCACCCCTTGAAAGCGTACAATTCAGTGGCTTTTAGTACATTCACAGAGTTGTGCAACCATCACCACTATCTAATTCAGAACGTTTTCATCACCCCTCAAAAAAACCCTGTGCCCAGGAGCAGTCACTCCCCACTTCCTCCTTTCCAGCCCTTGACAACCAGTAATCTCATTTTTCTCTCTATGGATTTGCCTATTCTGGATCTTTCATATAAGTGGGATGATACAACATGTGGACTTGTGTGTCTGGCTTCCTCCATGTTAGAGTTAGCTCCTATTTCTGAGCTGTATATTTATATATATTTTTCAAAAATTATCAGTTTTTGCATAGTAGTTATAGTTGATAGGAAATCCTACCGATAAGTTTTATTTTACCACCAGACAGAATACGTGCTCGGTTAGTCATAATTTATTGATTTATTGTCATTACCTTAGTATATCTTACGATTAGAATATTCTCCTCTTGGTATCATTGCAGTGTTTAAATCACTGATTTTATTTTTCTCACTTTCTTTGGAGCTGTCGCCCTTGTTCTCAGCACATTTTTTCCCTTTCTTTCTCTATAGTCTGGTGCAGCGCTGGCAGTCTATAGCCCATGCGCCAAACCCGGCTTGCTGTCTATTTTTGTAAACAGTTTGATTGCAACATGGCTGTGCCCATGATTTACATATCGTCTATGGCTGCTTTCACTTTATGATGACAATGTTGAGTTGTCACAAGAGAGACCATATGGCTCACAAAGCCTAAAATATTTACTAGCTGCCCTCTGTAGCAAAAACTGGCTGACCCCAATCTAATGTGTGACTGAGGACAGGACCTTGGTGTTTATTTAGTTCTAATCAGAATGATTTGTAATTCATCGTGACCTCTTTGGGCTGGGGCAACTCATCGACAAAATCATGAAGGTGATAAAAGCATTTGTTGAAATAACTGTTTTCCTCCACACAGGAAGGTAAAAAAAATATATTATTTCAATGAAAAAAAGATGTTAGAATATTTCTTAATGTTTCAAGACAGAAAGAATGTTGTTGAACATAACCGTTACCTTGAGGGTTATAAATGTCATATTGTAATCACACGCACTCATACATACCACCCAGTGGCATACACATGTGTATCAAACTTGACAGCAGGTGAATGACTTAAACCTTCCTGAACTCAGAAAAGGCAGGTTTCCTAGGAACTCTAGCTGGAGGCCTCCACAATTGCACCACTTGGGCTCCCATTATGATCAGGATCCACATGTCCAGATTCTTACAGTAAAACCTGAGCAATTTTCATGTCCTTGCTTCTTTGCCTGCCGATGCCAACTGGACCCTTATATCTGGGCTGAGACATATCAGCCCAAAGCAACCTATTTGGCTTGGATGTTCCTTCCTTCTTTTCCTCCGTGAAGTTGAAGGACAATAAAGAATTTACAGTCGTATTAGCCCTGTGTTTTCTGAACAAAATTGAAACGTGCTCTTATTTTTTTTTTTAATTTCTAGATGCCTCCCTTGTAAATCTTCCCCCTTTGATAACAATCTTTTTCTTGACCCCATCGTCCTCCTGGATTAAGTCTCTCAAATGCCCTATTATCTTTACATTTCTATCTTGCTCACTGGCCTATGAGCCTTTGAGGAAAGGACCTGTTTCCTTTTCATGCCTCTACTCTTTATGCCTAGTGAAGAATGTGGTACTTCAAGGTGCTGAACAAATGTCAGTTGAATACATGCAGGCATGCACTTAAAGCTTCAGGCATGTTCTTTCACATATGTCATTTTCGTCATCCATAAATTTTTATATTAATATTGTCTTTTAATAATGATTTATTTCATTAAAATTCAGGTGTCTATCTTCAACAATGACATCGTCTGCCCTTTGAGTCTATCCAGTCAACTATCATTGACAAAACAGCCATGATCTCTGTGGAACATACGTAATTGTGCTTGGTCAGATGACAGATATTACACAAAGAATTAAAATATAAACACACATACACACATTTATAAAATGTGATAAGAGCTCAGGAGAAAAATGATCGAGGGCTGTAGAAGAATCTATATGAAGAATAATACAAAGAATCTATACTAATTTAGATTGAGGAGCGTAAATGTCAAGGTGCTGGCCAGAAACAAAATTCACTTTAAACAATTCAAATGCAAGTTTGTTAATGAAGGGGTTACTTCTAGAGATGGATGAGGGTTAAAAGAACACAGGCGAGATGCCAGCTTAACCAGAAAGTAGCATCAGCTGGAGAGACAAAAGGACAGAATGTGGCACTAGGGCTTAATGAGAGCTGGAGGAGGAAGTCTCTCCCAGAATGGTACCCAAATAGGAAAGGGGGTGGAAATACCCGAATGTGCATCTCCTCCAGCCCTCAGATCTCTTACCGATGCTTTCCATTGGCAGAATCCAACCAGGAGCCAACTAGCAAGGGTGCTTAAGTCTTACAGACACACGTGGGGGTTATGGGGCAAAGAGCAGAGTGGACAAAGATGGAGAATAGATAAGGAAGTGGGAGATAAAAGGAAATGGGAAGTTAGGGAAAGCCTTTTCTACAGCATGATATTTAAGTCACAATATGAAACACAAGGATTTAGGGCTGGGGGAGATTTCCAATTAGAGGAAATGGAATGTGTGAAGGCTTTGAGTCGGGAAAAGAACGTAGGGATCATCGTGGCTAAAGCAGAGGGAAACAAGGTGAGGTGTGAGGTGGGCGCCCTGTAGGTGTCGAAGCAAGGTTGAAAGTTATCCCCAATGTAGTGGGGATTTGTTAAGAGGGCTGAACTGGGGACAATCTTCCCTTGGTGTGCAGCCGTCTGGGGAGGGAGAGGTGATGAGACCTTGGCCAAGGGTGGGGCAGAAGAATGGGACTTCATTCCCTTACAAGTAGAGAATCCTCCGCCCTTTCTAATTATGTATTATTAGCACACTTTTAGGAAAGTTATATTGTGTCTTAATCTCACAGAATGATAAAAGTAGGACTAGAGCATTTCTTTAAGAGTAGATTACTTATATTTTTCATCCATTCATTATCATGGAATTGTAAATTCTCTAGTTTAGCTGGTATAAATTTCCCCATTTAAAATCTAGAAAGAGTCACATGCCTTAGCAAAGGACTCGTAAACCTTGGCACTATTAGCATTCGGGGCCAGATCATCATGCTGTGGAGGCCGTCATGTGCATTGTAGGATATTTAGCAGCATCTCCAACATCCACTCACAACACGCTACCCCGCCCCACCTCCTGCCACGTTGTGACAACTAACAACATGTCTCCAGATATTGTTGAACATCCCCTGGGTGGCACAGTCGCTCCTGGTTGAGAACCGCTTCAGCTTAGCACATATTCTGGTGTTGTTCTTCTTTCTCTTACATGGGATTATTCTTTTATACCTATTTCCTCAGGGATTTGGGGTTGTCCGAAAGCAAGGACGATGCCTCGGTCCTCTCCCTGACACCATTTGCTATGGACACAATCAGCAACATATTGAGAAATCAATACACGTTTGTGGACCAAGTGAATGAACAATGAATTAGATCTTAAATGTGACACATCTGTGAGCATGAGATTGGGATTCAAGGAAACTTAGGTCATTTTCTCCTACTGCTGGTTCTTCTAATTAAAGAAAGGATCCTCAGAAAGAGTGGAAGGCAGTTATTAGAGACCTCCTAAGCAGGATAAAATATTACTATTTCATATATAATTGTTTCAAATAAACCCATTAAACTTTACAAGGTCATTAATTGTCTAGATTGGGTTGTTTAATTTCTCTAGTCAGATTCGGTGAATCAATTTCTCTGAGCTGCATCTCCTTGAATTGAGGGAATGCGATGGCTGACACTTGAGCTTTGGAATCAGAATCTGAATCAAATTCTGGCCCTGCCACTTACTACCTGGATGATATTAGCCAAATGATTTAGCACGCCCGAGTTTCCGTTTCCTCATCTATAAAATGACGATGGTGAAATCTGTCTCATCATTAAATTAATAAACATGGTCATGAATGTAAAGTGCAATTTCTAAATTTTAAAGTATTATAGAATCGTTAATTAATGAGAATTAATCAGTGGTCATTAGGGAGCCCTGTTAAATTTTTCGTAATGTTTTCCTAAAAAAAAATTTTTAAGTTGCTTTTATTTGTACCTATATTTAAGGAAAAAAATCCTCTGTCAGGAAAAAAAAAAAAGATTTCTTTTGCTTTTCTTTAAATAAAATGTTTTTTTGTTTTTCTAAAATGATTCTGACTTTTGGTTACACAAGTAGTACATGGAAACATTCTTGTTATAAAAGATTCAAACTAGCAGAAATCCATAAAGTAGATTTATAAAAAAATATATTTCTCAGTACCCCCATCACCATTACTTACTCAGGAAAAACCAGTCTTAACAGTTTAGTGTTCACATTCTTATTGTATGTTTTCACATAACTAAGATTATATATTTTGTACTGTGACATCTTTTATTTCGGTTCTCCATATGTCTTAAAAATATTTTCATCATTATTTTCTAATAAATAGTGGATTCTTGAGATGCATATATTGTCTCGTTTTGGACTACCAGGCTATTCTTCATCTAAATTAAGTACTCAATAAATTAGAAAGCATTGCCTAGAAACCTGCATCTTCCCAAGCTTCTCAGAACAGAGTGAGAAGAACATCAGATATATCAAGTGTGGATGCTAGAAGCTTGTTAAACCATGTGCTTTTCCACCATGGCACAATTAGACAACCTAAAATTTTTGAAAATAGAACGTGTAAGGGAAGTTGGCATTGATGGTAGTTGGTGAGTTCCCATAATGAAAGGCGCACAGAAAACTGTCAATTGTATTTGACATTCAGGTTTTCAAATCCAGTATGAATGCTGCCATTGCACATTGTTGGAAAGTAACATACGTTTCCCATTCACTTCTGTGTGAAGGTGTTGTGAAGTGTAAGTTCTTTAGAGTGCTGTATTTGTGAGTCAGTGTGGGTACGTAATCCCTATAAAAGTCTAATGAGGTTTATTACATCGATGGCAGAATATACTTAATTATTAAGCACCTTAATGTTTGGTTTGGTGTGGTTAATTTCATGTCTTTTAATTTTATAGCTTTGTAAAAATAGGAGCAAGCATAGAACTCTGAAATAAAGCAGAATGAATCGTGTTTTCTCACCTTTTCTGTAAAAAATAAAAAGTGTTTTCTCCTTTGTAACAAAATATCGATCCATTTGGAAGTCTAATACCTTTCTTGAAATTGATGGGAAAACTGCTTTTATATCATAGAAAATACGTTTCTCTAAAAGGAGTGCCATTATTTTAAAAAGCTACAAGTCTGTTTTTAATCTCAAATTTAGTTAAGGAACACTTCTGATGGAGGTAGAAGATTGCCAAAGGAAAATGCTTTCCTGCTGCTAAAGAAACGATGAGGCAGGCACTCTGTTTATTTTTATAACAATGTGTTTTGATCCTGTGACAAATGTTTCACCGTGGCTTTAACATTTTTCCTATTCTAAACTAAATTGTGTATGTTAACATTTCGATCTATCCTGACTTCTAAGAACACTAGGATGCATTGTTGGTGTTGAAGACTTTTCTTCCTGGTTTCATGTAAGTTTGAGTTAATTACATGGTTTATGAATGTCTGCCATTTGCAAAGTATCGGGTAGGTGCTGTTGTGGGATAAAAGACGATTAAACCAACAGCTCTCCACCTGACGGAGGGCAAACCCATCCCTAAGTAATTTGGGCACAAAGCAGAGAGTAGTGAGAAAAAACATGGTAAAGGAAAACAAGGAGAGAAGTTAATTTAAATAAAGAAAATCCTGAGGGTCTTCTTAGAAGAGGCGAAGATATTGAAAGATGGATGAAATTTGATAGATTACTGAAGTTGGAAAAACAAATATTCCCATGTGGACCGAAAAGCTTAGAGTATAGCACACAGATGACACCATAACTGTCTATTTAAGGGTGTAGTATAGGGAACAGATCAGCGCTTTCCAATATGGCAGCCACCAGCCACATGTAGCTATTTAGATTTAAATTAAACTAAATTAAGTTAAAAATTCTCCATCATACTAGCAATATTTCAAGTGCTCAGTAGCCACTAGGGGCCACAGGGGGTTGAAGGACCAGTGGAAAGATCGTTAATCAGTATATCTCAAACTTCAGAAAATACCTACAGGGCTTGTTCAAACACGGATTGCTGGGACCCGACCCCTAAGATTTTGAATCAGTAGGTTTGGAGTGGGACCTGAAATTCTGCTTTTCTAACAAGCTCCTAAGAGATGTAGATGCTGCCAGCCCAGGGACCACACTTGGTATATAGCACTGTTCAGTGCTTCTCAAATGATCACCGTTTTAAATTTCCAATGTGTGGTATACTGATACATATATTTTCAACAGTAAAAATTAATCACTAGAAAAGAAGTATTGAAATTTTTTTAAACTTATCAAATGGAAAGCTATATTAGTGGATTTGACAGACGTATAATTATATTTCAATGAATGTAATCAGAACAAATAGAGGAAAGAAGGACAGACTGTGTAGAGAGGTTTCTAAATGATTGTTCCCTGTTTGTCTTTGTATATCCATGGTGAAACACACCAAAGGATTCATGGACCGCGCCATACTGTTGTGGTTTGAATATTGGCCTGAGGATCCTGCACTTTATGCTGTTTGTAATAGCGATTTCTCATGGTTTTGGGGCAAGGAAATGATATAATCCAAATCATAGGAAGAGGAATGCGGTGGCAATGGAGAGAGTAATGGAGAAAGGACACGGCCAAAGCTGGGGAGACCAAGTCCAAGACCATGACAGAATCCAAGCAGAAGGAACTAAGGGCGGCAGACAGGAGGGGTCAGATGCCAAACACGCTGAGGTCATAGGATCAACAGGATGGCACAGGTAATTGGATGTGGGGTGTGAGGAAGAGGAGAGGTGTAATGATGACTTTGAGGTTTCGATCCTGAGCAACTGGAAGGGTGGCAGTGGCATTCACCAAAATGGGAAACGCAAGTGCTACCTGAGTCACTCTATGCTGAGGAGCAGATACAAACCCTTTTTGTTATTTCTCAGATCAGATTTAAGCTTCATTCATCTGCGTGGCTTTTCTTTAGGTTATTAGTGGACTGTTGTTTCAGAGGTGTACTTTATAAGTCATTATTACACACATCAGAAAAGCATCCTGTTGGGTGAGCGACTCATGAAGATTATTTGTGAGTGAGGTGGACATTTAAAATGGCGCAGATAAACAATATCCCGGTGATCCAAAGCACCTAAGAAAAGTACTGGACAGCTTGCAGATTTAGGAGTGGTCCATAGTTCTTAAAACACCTTGAAGGATTTATACAACTTAATCTCTTGATATTTAGAAAAGTATATTGTTGCTTTATTTATATATATATATGTGTGTGTGTGTGTGTGTGTGTGTGTGTGCGTGTGTGTGTGTGTATATTTATATATGTATAATATATACACTTGTGTATACATATGTGTGAATATGTAGATAGTTGATATATAGAGACAAATAGATAGAAATTCAGAGGATCCAGTTCATCATTTCCGTATCTCACTGGCATCCCAGCTATTTAATG
>NW_006431911.1:1718816-1720241 GCF_000325575.1 Pteropus alecto
AATCACATCTCCAAGAACAATGGATTACACTGATCAGACTTACTGGAATGTATTGCTAATTATCCAAAAGATCATCCTGAATGCCACTTAATTACACATGGAGGTCCAGTGATGGAAGTCATTAGATAGGTACTGTTTTAATCTCAGAAAAGCAAATGGTGAAGTTACTTTTGCATTTAACAAGAGTTATGAAATCTTTGGGGACTTCAACAACAACAAACTGATGTCATACAATGCACTAGACTAAAAAGGCTCTGGAAAATCTCCTGTCACTAAAAGGAATTTGATGGTTTTCTTTCTTGTTCAATATCCATAACACATCTACCAGATTTAAACCTACGAACAGCAGTGTGACCATCTAGAGAGTGTTATTTTCAAGACATCTGAACATCACAGGATATATACCAGGGGTATCCTTGAGCTAGGTGTTTGGGGACAGATTTCCATGCCAGGCAAAGAGATTTTATTTTCAAACATAACTCTTACTCCATATCCTTTCCAAGAAGTGGAAAATGCATTATTTCTTATGTCACTCAAAGCTCTTATATTGACAAACTAAAGGAAATTTGATGTTTTTAAAAAGTCGTTTTGATTAAATCAAGCAAAACCATGTGTTTTTTTTTTTCCTTTCTTTTTTTCTGACTTACTCCATCCTCAGCTTAAACTGTGAACACTCAGCCCATGTAAAGGAACTCAGGGATTCAATGTCACTTCCTTCATCCATGTTTCTTTGAGTCTGGTTGGATTCATTGCTTCTCTCCCCTTGAACTGGATTTAAAAATATGCTCCTGGCTGAAATTAATGTTTCAACAATTAGTTTAGTTTAACTCCCAAAACAAATTAAAAGATTTACCTCTCTATTTACGACCAAGTGCCTAGATTAAGTTTTTTACTTCTTTCTGATGCTCCCTGCAATTTACACAAATATAGTTCTTCCCACCATTAGAGCCCGGTGATGTCTAAAAAATTAATGACATAAATTGTGAAAGCCACAGGATGGAGAAGACATCTAATTTTCTCAGCTGATGGACACTTGAAAGGCTACTGGAAGCTAGGCTCATGTTACGTGTTTATACTAAACACATGAATAAAGGTTGGCTCTCTCAAAATTGTTACTCTTAAAATCGAAGCTTCCAGAGAATCCAGCCTTTATCCGCCATTCCCCCTTCTTTCTTGTGCTTTAATATTTTTACTCCTCAGCCTACAACATGCTCAGTTAACCCCCCAGTTGAAAAACTAGTATACAAACAAGTACTCAAATACTTCTCCCTTAAACCAGTGCAAAAAGTCCAAAATGGTGTGCCGTCATGGCGTTCCTTCTGGAGGCGCTGCAGGAAAATCTGTTTCCTTGCCTTTTCCCCTTCCTTCATCTTCAAAGCCAACAGTGAAGCATCTTCAAACCTCTCTCTCTGTCTCTCTCTCTCC
>NW_006431911.1:1720268-1722640 GCF_000325575.1 Pteropus alecto
TCTGCCTCTGACCCTCCTACCTCTCTCTTAAAAGACCTTTGTGATTACACTGGATCTACTTGAATAGTCTCCGGAATAATCTCCTATCTCAAGACCCTTAACGTCCATCACGTCTGCAAAAACCCTTTTGGCCATAGAAGGTAACAGAAATAGGCAGTCTCTTCCTTTTCATCGTCACTGCCTCTACTTTTCTACCCTAGACTCATAAAACACCATCCAAATTTGCTTTCCTGCCTCCTGTCCTGTTCTTCTGTTTCATCTAATCTCAGATCCTGTTTCCAAATTCCAGGCCTCACTGTTGCCAGTCCCATTAACCATGTACATTCGTGCCTCATGACTTCGTTCACATGTTCCCATCTGCCTCCATCAGCTCTCTCCCTTCTGTACCTGATAGACTTTGTTCATGCTCCATGTGCTGGCTCAGTGCTCAGCATGGTGGTCCTCCGTCACATGCTCAATCAGAGGGAGTCGCCAGAGGATGTGCTAGCACAGACCTCGTGTTTATAAACACAGTGGTGCTTATCACCATTTACTGTCGTTCTCTATTTCTAGGGCTATTGTTCTGACTATATGATAAGTTTCATAAGGGCATGATGAGATGTTATGTGACTTCTCGGTCAGATTCCTCCTCGGTAGAACCTTCTCTCACTCCCCATTTCGACTTTCAGCTCTTTTCTCTGTGATCCCATCGCTCCTTATATATGCGCATCTCTTTGCCCTAGAAATAACCTCAGCGCGTGGCATTTGGCTATTACTTATGCATTTATTTCCTATAGATTCTGGAAAAAAGGACGCATATACCTTTCCATTTATGCATCCCCCGCACATGGCAGCACAATGCATAGCACATAGTAACTGCTTCATATATGTTTATTAAGTAAATCATTGAAAATAAGTGAATAAGCAGGTATGTCTGTTGCCACCTTCTCTACCTGGGAAAACCTAACTCATTTAACTGTGTTTTTCCCAGTTTTCTTGTCTCTCAGGCTGGACAATATGCCGAAAGGTAGGAACTGCATCTAGTTTATTGTAATCTAACCACAAAAATAGTATCTAGAACATTTTAGGTGCTCGATAATTGTGTGCAGCTGAATTGGATGCTCTTTTTTTTCATCGTGACTGTAAGAACTTAATTCAAATGAAGTGAAATCAAAGTTTAATTCAGGTGACAAGCCTGAATTTGGATATTCTGGCTGTTCTGAATAGTGGAGTAGACATTACATCTTCCTAGCTCTGTCTGTAATCTGTCACTAACTTGTTTGGGGTGGCCTGTGGTTCATTACTTCACCTTTTAGAAGTTTTGTTTCCTCATTTGGAAAACTTGCCTGCCCCTACCCCATAATAGTATCAACATCAAACAGGACGATAGGAAGGCATCTTGGGGAAAAAAAAAAACACACAAATTGCTATATGAGCGCAATTTATTGTTTTGGTTTTGCTTTGGAAAGAAATGGTGTTTTGCTTTGTCTTGTGGGTTAAGACTCTTGGAAATCCTTCTTCATGCTGATGGAGAAGGAATAGAGGACAAGCCTTAATGCATTTACAGAATCTGGACAGTTACTGGAGGAATTTAATCTCTTTTCTATCTGGCCCTTCTAACTCATGACTAAGTATTCAAAAGAAAACAGGCTTCCTCCATTATCTACCTGTCAGGAACTGTTTGTATAGCAACCTGAGGTTTAAGAACCTTCGAAGCTATTGCTGATTAAATTAGCAGAACAAAAATGCCTTTCTCCTTGGGGATCACCTGGTTTTGAATCAACCTGAATATACAGGCTGACATATACCTACAACAGGGAATCCGGGGTATTTCAGGAAGGCCAAGGCTAGCTCGCAGGGTCCCACGTGATACAATTCTTTCACAGGTGGAAAGAAATTTACAGTGTCTCTGTCTGATGCACGGGCTTCATTAATGCCTACACTTCCATCATTAGGTTTCTCAATGTGAAATCGAAACACAAATCATTCATTCATGATTCCCTTAATGAACATTGGACTTGACCAGTGTATAAAAATGCATGGCTACTCCCTGCCTCCTTGCCCACCTTCCCCTCCCCTCTCCCATGCTAGGGAGCCGTTAAAGCACATCCGAATTGTGTGGTCTTTGGCATCCTATGTGGAGAAATGTCTAATGTGAGGTTCCTTGAGCCAAACTCTCTCTTTTCCTTTTTTCTTTCCAATCTGCTCTGCTCTTTCCTTCCCACCCAAATAGCCCTTCTTGCAGCTCAGTTAATTCTATGTAATCTCTTCTCACATGCGTGCTCTATAATCTGCATTTTCTTTCTTGCCTCACTCCCAACACCTGCCTGGTGACCTTGGTGAAACCTTCTTTGGTGTCGCGCGCGCGCGCGCGCGCGCTCTCTCTCTCTCTC
>NW_006431911.1:1722735-1726225 GCF_000325575.1 Pteropus alecto
CACTTCCATCCCCATCTCATGCCCCGTTGCCCAATGCCATTTAAGACCTCCAAAAAAAAACCCGTTCCAATTCACTTCTTGTTAAAAAACAAAGCATTCCGGAGCTGGACCGTTTTTAAGATCGTCTGTGCCAAATGGAAGAGGAGTTAGAATTATAACACTTTACCTAAATAAATGTCATTGAGTTTTGAAGTGGACTTAGATGTAATAAAGAGCCAAAGATGCCAATCTCTAAAGCCCTTGACAGTGCTTAGAAACCCCCTTGAGAATTGGACAAAAGCCTTTGACCACTTCCTTATTCTCGTAATCAAAACAGCTTTTCCTGGAGTATCAGGATTCGAGTTAAATGAATGTTTTAAAGTATTCCTAATAAGTTTCATTTTTTTTTTTTCACAAGATTGCTTTTTGTTATTTTCTCACAGAAAATCAAAAGGCTAATTTTACTGTTCCTTGTAAACTCTCTCTGGAGGAACTTTTAAAACAGTGATTTTGAAATTCTCGAACGAGGTTAGCTTAATTAGAATTTACATTTACGCTTCCAAGATGGCTCACTCCCAAAGACCAGTGCTCATTTAGACGTGTAGGTTCTCACATGTCCGTTAATAATCACTCTGCGAGTTCTCCATCTTTATTGTTATTTGTATTTTATGGAACATGTGCTCCAGGCTCCAAACAACCAACTTAAACATTGAGTATTGTCCTTCCCATGAGCTGGGACTGCTTATATCCTGCATCAACTCTAAATTCTTCAACTCATTTTCGTAATGGTAAGCAAGAGTTTCTTTTAGTTTTATGCCTTCTGTGACTTCTGTGATCCCAAATGAGGCATTTTGTATCAGATATGCAGATAGATGCCTGAAATAAACAGGACAGATGTGAATTAAAAAAAAAAAGGTGAAGAAGGGAATATACACAAACTGTTGTTTTAAGGCCATGGGTAGCTGTGTCTTGGGCAATTTTACTTACTTGTGCTTCAATTTCCTTACCTGTAAAAGTGGGGTGAAAAATAAGTAATAGCTTTTTTTTTTTAATTATTCTTTTTAAAAAATTTCTTAGTAATTGATATTAGCCTCTACTAAAGCATCAAAAGTCATGGTTAAAATGTACATAATTGCCCTCCATTCACCTTGAATAAAGAAACACCCTCTGGGTCTATCTTGTGCTTTATATGGGCCATTAGGTACATGTGGCTTTTAAAATTTAAGTGAATAAAAATTAAATAAAGTTTAAAATAGTCAGCTCTGCAGTCACAACAGCCACATGTCCAGTACTCACGTGGCTAGTGGCTACTAGATGGGACAATGCAAATAGAGACCTTTTTGGTCATCACAGAAAGTTCTACTAGACAGCAAGGTACTAGAGTGTTACTACTGGCTCTCAGTGTAAGATGGGTCTGTAGTGAAACATTAAGGAACACTTTCTATTCTTATTTAATTCTTTAAGAAAGTGCATTCGTTTTATCAAATATCTTTTGTTATCCCTTGAAATGTTCATATGATCTTTCTTAGTAGAGCAGAGAATGCAATGTTGGTGGGTTTCCATTTATTAAGCTAAATTCAGGTGTGATATTGGTCACTAGAACTTTTTCTTAAGTTTATCAGGTTTTAGAATTGAGGCCATAATTATCTCCAAGAAAGGTTTTGCTAACATGAGGAATAGCTACTCAAGAGATTTCAGAAGCATTCACAAAGAAATCCAATAATTTCTTGGTGTCCTTTAGAATTGAATTTGGGATGGGGAAGGCTACTTAAAACTTTTAATTTCTTCTCTTAGTCATTGAATAAGAGGCTTTCTTCTCTTAATTGTTGAGGTTTTCTTCTCTTTATTGTTTAATTCTTTATTCTTATCTTGTTTTGAGTTATGGTGAGTTCTTAGAATGCTGGGTATATGCACCATTGAAATACACCCAAATCCCCAATAAAATATAAGTAATTTTACCTTTCTGTTATTTTAGATAGCTGCCTAAAACTTAGAGTTAATTATGTGGATATCACTGTAACTAAGATATTTATGACATTCATGTTAATGAAGATATACTTTGTTTTAATTAAATGCGTTCAGGAAGATTAATGAATTTATCAGATTGTTTTCATCTCAATTTTTAATTAACTTGGCATGATTGGTTAATTTTTTACTCAAATATTATTTGTGAATATATTTTTCTTACATTTCAATAACTCAACGTCAAATTAGTGAGGGCAGGAGAAGTGAAAATATGAATTTTAAAGGGTTGGGTCGATGAAATCTTTGAAGGACTTAGAAGTGTGTGCTCTGGGTCAGAACAGGTCTTCGGCAGTTATGTATCACTCCTCAGTGACGTTATGTAGCCCACCTCGTGCCAAAATGAAGCAAAGGACTATGGGGGAGGTAGAAGGCACATCCTCAATTTGTCAAGAGGTTTCCAATAAAGCTGAGCAGGCTTAGCTACAAACAATACAACATAAACATAGTATGTGAATCAAGGTAAAATGTAAACAGGACAAAAATCCAGTATTTAAGTTCAAAAACGACCATCTACATTACAGCAGAATCAGGAAGATTTGGACTGACATCAGTTCTAGGGAAAAATACTTGGCAGTATCAGTTGACTAAAAGCTCTAACATGAGACATAGTGTGACGTGGGAACCAAACAATGTACTGAGGCTGCGTTAATAGAATCATAGCGTCTACAGTGGAAAAGTCATTACAGCTGCTACTCTCTGCGCTTGTCAGAACACCATGATTAAGGGAGGGGAGGTAAGAAATAGCCAGACATAACACACGCACATGCACACACACACACACACACACATATACTGGCTCTCAGTCAATTCACCAAAAGCTAACACATAAATGTCCTCATTGATTAAAAAATGGCATTAGCGCATTTCAAAGAGTATCTACACAGCTTTAATAGATCTATTCCACCTCAGTATGTGATTATGGATTACCTGTACATTTTCTATACAATTAATTTCACAATTAATAAAGCATTTTAAATACATTCAGAAATACATGGCTGCATTATCAGTAATCAAAATATCAGAAGTGCTTGTTCAATTGTTCTTCAGTTTAAATTAAAGACTTTTTAGTGTGCTTTGGTTTTGCAGTCACCTTTCAGCATGTTTAGGAGTTTTAACCAATTTATTTTTGTAACCCTTTATATACAGTTACATATTTATAATTAATGTATTTTAAAATTGAGCTACCATTCATTCAACATTTCATATGTCCCCTCTGGGCTTCCATTCTCTCTTTTCATGACTTTATATGACTTTATCTCTCATATGAAATCTTTCAATATATCTCGAATATGTTAAAAAATAGTTTAATGAAGATATGTGTCATCAAACCATGTAATGAATTGTTTGGGTAATTTATGAATTTTTGCTTTTGATTTTAAATAATTTGAAATAAATTTTGATTTAATTCTAAATTTTCAGTGCTGATTGATCCGTTTTTGATTTGTATTTAAAATTTCACTAGTATTTATTTAAATTTTAATTTGAT
>NW_006431911.1:1726347-1728886 GCF_000325575.1 Pteropus alecto
AAAAAGCAGGGCGTGTCATTTGAAAGCATCCAGACTGAAATCCGAAGTAGCTAAAACGATCCTGTTACATATAAAATGCCAATTTTTTAATGAAAAATGGTTTTCCATGTGGTAGGTTTATATTGACTTATCTTTTGCCAGACTTCTAGCATTTTTAGGATTCTTCTGTTACTCTTAGTTTGCTTAACTTTCAGAAAATATATACCAGTCACTAAAATACAATGTTCCGTTTAAAACTATTAAAGTGATTAAATCTACAAAAGGTAAATTTGACATATGTGGCTTTTTGGAAGATTAGCTTTTGGCTATTTGGCCTCCCTGCATGAAAGCTCGGTAGAGATCCTAATTTAAGTTTTTGAAGTGTGAAGAGTATCTTAAGGGAGGTAGTGTTAAGCCATTTTCTACAATTTTAAGAACAGATTTAAAAAGAAATGGTTAATTATGATAAAATGAAGGAGTTAGAGTAGCTGTGCAGATTAATTTTCTCTTATAAGAAACATGAATATCAGACACATAATTGATGGAAGGGTTATTTCTCCTGAGTTTTAAAACTAATTGGTTGCCTACATAAACACTGGTCTTGGAAAGTTTAGTCAGAAACTCATTCAGATTTTTCCGTAAGTGATCTTCCAATGAATAGGGAATCTCTTGCGTATCTTCTTAGTATGTTAAAATTGACCCCCTGGTATATACACTAGACTCACCTTCTGCATTATATACCTGACATTTGCCCGGTTTGGTCCAAAGTGGAAGTGATCATTGTCATTTCCCAGACCAAAGGGCTAAGGACACGAGATCTCTCTGAAAGCCCAGAGTGAGCCTGCAAGGGGGAGAATCCATTGTGCAAAGCAGATCCTCAGAGGCTAATTAAATTTGGAGAGACAAAACTCAGACTAGGCTAGACTGCTTCATGAATGGCATCGTCTTAAGACCTTTCCTCATAGCCCCAAACTCACTGTTTTTAGTGTGTTTACCAGGTTAATTCATTAGCAAGGGCAATTTGCAGTTTCCAATCTGAAGGAAAAGATGAGGGTGGACCCTGGCTGACACGTTGCCATAGTGATGACATTTGAGCTGCTTTGCAGTGGTGAATTTGATTAGTCAGTTCAGTGTTTTCCCCCATTTCACTTCGTTACACAGGAAACGAAATTCCTAAAAAGATTGTTTCATGTATATTTGTATTTGATTAAAATATAAATATTTTTCATGCCAACTCATCTGTGGTAATGGCAAGACAGTCAAAAGCCCAGCTGTATCACCTCAGCTAAGAGTTTACACAAAAATCTGCTTTGCCCCGATGCCACGGTGAATCGAAACATGAAGCCAGCGAGTAGAAACAAACAGCATACCTCATGCTAGAGTAGTTTAACTCAATTATCTTTGCCTCCTTCTGTCCAGGCCTTGCGGAGCTTCAGTGAAAGATTTACAATCTCCATATATTTGTGTGGATTTGGTTGGCGAGCTTGTAGTTAATCTCCTTATTGAAAGGGACAGGAGTGGAGAAAGAAAATGAGGGAGTTAGACACGATCTTTGTTTGCTTAGAAATGTATTTGTTGATGGCCAAGCCCAATTCAAGGTATTTTTGGTTCTTGTGTGCTTCTTTGAAAGAAAGGAGAAAAATGGGCCCCAGTGGAAATGGGGAATGCTTTCTCTTAGAAGGAAGCCTTGTCATCTCTGTTTCAGAGGGCGTGTGACAGCGAGTCCCAGGGCACAGAGGAAAGAGGGAGGAGGGAGAATGCTTTTTGCTTCTCAATTTACCTTTGTTTGGTGGCCTTAATTAGAAAACACCTATTTGCAAATAGCCAGCAGATGGCGCTATTTGGTTTTGTTGCTTTATTTTGTTTTTGGTTTTTTTGAAAGGAAGTAGTAGCATAAAGAGGGGTTAGCGTTTATTTTCAGCATACTACTTTCATAGATCTGTCTAAATAACAATTCCAGCTGTCATAAAGTGTCATCATAGGTCATTTGGTTACATTTTCTAAATTCGAGAAATAAAGAAAAACAAAATAACATGCCTCTCTTAATAGCTGCATGTCACGATATTGTGTAGCACAGTGTTGGTATCATTTTCCACCGTGTGAAAATGATAGAGAATTAGAAAGAAAAGAAGCTCCCAGCTTTCACTTTCACCTCCTGCGCGCGCGCACACACACACACACATCAGTGTTGGACATTCCTCAGAAGTGTGTTGTCTCCTTATACTTTGTTTCATAGCACCTCATTGCTCATCTGCTCACTCACTGAGGTTTGTGGCCATGGCGATAGAAAAATTGGCAAATACTGGAGAACGAACCTTAACAAATTAACAGAGGAGGAAGAGTGTGTGAGTAACCCCATTGGAAACAACCCCCGAAGTTGGCACCCTGGATGGAGATTTGGCCCTGCTCCCCAGGACCAGTCCTGGGCGTTTTACCCCGGGGGGGACTAAGGAAGAAGCCGAGGCCTATGATCTCGAAGGATCCTTCCAGAACTAAAAGACAAGTTTGGCTGTTATTAATGATGTTCTGAAATCTAAGGCTGGCATTTTCTTTTTCTTTG
>NW_006431911.1:1728989-1744007 GCF_000325575.1 Pteropus alecto
CTTCCTGCCTGCCTTCCGGCCTTCCTGCCTTCCTGCCTTCCTGCCTTCCTTCCTTTCTTCCTTTCCTCTTGGTACAGAAAGGGCTATTTACAGTTATGTAAGCTTTCAATTGATATTAAATTATTGAAGTTACAAAAACCAAAATATTCCTCAAGCTTTTAAGTTCAACTTACAAATTTTATTTTTCTGCATATAATTCTACTAACTTTTTGTATATAATAAGAACAAATAGTTTCACAGAGGGTTTTGATTAGTGTTGAATCAATTTATGTCGAACAATCTAAACTCAAACAATTGCTCTCATTTCTAAACTTAATTAGCTAAAATTCTCTATACAGTTTAATCTACATTTATAAAGTTAATATATTCCATTTTCTGTTTAACTGTTCAAGTATCTATCTAACTGGGCAAACTTACAACTATAACAGGCAGAATCTCTTCTAAAAACTTAAACAACTTTTATAAATCTAATACAGGCATTCATTTTTCAACAAATATGTATAATTCTGTTCATTACCATTTAAACTTTAAATATTTCAACTTATTGCCATTAAAACTTTAAAATATTTAGACTTTTGCCATTTAAACTTTTCAATATTTAAGTTTCTTCAACATTTAGAATATCCATACTTATTTAGAGAATTGAAAGTTCACCTGAAGTGTCCAATATTATTTACCAAGCGATAAATTCTGTTATGCTTTCAACTTACAATCACCATTCTAAAATCAATTTCACATTTCAAATTGGAAGCAAAAGGCTAATGCATTTAGTCATTTGACAAACACTAAGTAATTATGTCTATTTTCTAATATGCCAAAATCTCTTAAATATTCAAAATGTCTTCAGCCACATACCCAGATTGGCACTACAATCACTGAATGTATTCCTAAATTTAAAACAAAAGAATTAACCCTATAAAATTCATTGATTAACTCAATTGAGTTTTCATCATGGGTTAACTGAGGGTGCGAACACCATGGCTTAAGGGTTAGCGATCTGACAGGATGTAGGACCTGGAGACTGCTGTCATTCAGGGCACAAGCCCTGAACCTCAAGGGACATTCTTCTTTTTAAAATCGCTGTGTCAACATGTGACCCTAAATCCATTTTTACCCAATTATTTAATCTCATTTTGGTGAAAAGAAGTCGACTTTATTTGTATTGTCTTTCTGGCAAAAACTCTTCATCATTTTCATTCAAATTGTTACCGGACTGAATGCAAACAGGGTCCGCTCGCCCGGCGCCCCTTTCAGCAAAGCCAATCCGCTGACACTGGGTTGTAGTGAAGGAAAAAAGGATTTAATTGTAAAGCGCCAAACAATGGAGAATGGGCAGCTTGCGCTGGGGAAAAAAAAAAAAACAACCCGAACTCCCTGTCTGCTTATTGGCTTTAAAGGGTGAAATGGGGAGTAGAGGTCTTCAGTGCGTGGTCAGCTAGCTCATGGGTGTCTTCTGATTGGCCGGAGCTGGAGTTACAAAGAGATGTTTTAGGATTTTGAGTCATCAGCCCTGCGGCGCCATCTAGTCTGGGGTTTACATGACTGTGGTCAGCGACAGTCAGCAGTTTTCTATCTTGTGGGGGTTCTGGTTCCTGTAAAACAGCTCAAGGTGTATGTCAGTATGTTATCTGTGATTCCAGAGGGGGGACTAGTGCCCCAAGATCCTGATTTATGTCTGAGAAAGTTGACTTAGGTGAATGTGAGGAAAAGGGACTTGGGTCTGGTTTCTTGCAAGCAAGAGACTTGGGAGGGCTTTGCCGGGAAGGGATGCTGGCGGCTTCATTCTCATCTGGCTCTGAGGATGATTTGCAGTCATTGCATCGCATCCTCAATGAGTCTCAGTCGTTCGGTTGCGCTCCTGCAGCGAGGGCTCCCACCGCGCCACGGCAGCTGGAACCTCGGACCTGCTGCGGCTGTGGCTAGGCGGGCGCTCTGCACTTTACCGCAGACCCGCCCCGACCTCCTCCCGGGCGGGACACGGTTTCTCAGCCTTGGCACCGTTGGCATCTCAGACCAGATCATTCCTTGTTTGGGGGGCCTCCCTGTATACCGTAGGATGTGTAGTGGCTTCCTGCACATCCTCTACCCACTAGATGCCAGTAGCACCCCTCCCTTCTTCAGTTGTGACAACCAAAACTGTTTCTAGACATTACCAGGTGTCCTCTGGTGAGCAAAATCATCCCTCCCACCCCCCACCACACACACACACACACACACACACACACACACACACACCCCATCGAGAAGTACTAGCTGGGGCGACTGACTGTCCAGCAGACACAGAGGTAGAGCAATAGGCCAATCTGCGTTATGACCGTGGTGTTCTTTGTCTTCTGCTCCACCAATGGCCGGGGTCTGCTCCCTGCCTGACTTCCTGTGGGCGTTTGGCTGTAGCGCTCGACCCAGACTGTAAAGCAAGATGCTCTGCTTCTGGGAATTGAGCACCGTTTTTTTGTTTTTTGGGGGTTTTTTAAAATTTTTTTTTATTGTCTTTGTCTTTCAGCCTAAAGTACACATTAGATAACATACTTCCTAGATAAAAGGATTCTGTGTCAGCTTTTAGCTTTGCATTAACAGTTGTTACACAAATTCTTCTATTAAAAGCATCAGTTTATTTTCATATGGCATCAGGAAGTGAGCTTTTAAAAACACTGATGTTTCTATACATGTTCATTGTCTAAACCAGGATTCCAGTTTCACATGAATTTCCTGACTATCTTCTTTTTAAAATTAACAGTGACGAACGGGAATTTTTCTGTAAAGCCCACACTGGTAACATTTTTTGGTTATAATGTTTTGAAACCAAAAATAATCAAAATTTGGCCAGCGAAAGAAAACAGTCTTAAAAACTGGGACTACAGACAGGCTCAGAGATGAGAGGGACTCCTGTGGCCCAATCTCTTACATGCTGCATGATAAATTATTTCTTGTCGAAGGCCAAAGGAACCTGCATCTTGCCTCACAAGAGGACTGTACTGCTCAGTCTTGCTTTATCTCCAAATACCACCCTTTGAAATGAAGGACAGATGAAATCACTGGGTAAAATAAGTGAGATCGCTGAAACCCATCTTAGTAAATGAAACATTTTCAACGATGGAAATCTGGACAAAATTCATCTCCAGCTAGTTTACTCTGCAGTAGACTTGATGCTTTCATGGAGGTCTTCCTGGACCATTCACCAACATCTGCCCACCAAACTCAGCTCGCACATGAATGCTTTCTCAGCACATCAGGGCTGCCGGGCTAGTGTGAACTTCGCGGACCTGCATGCCTTTCCCCAACATGTTTCTTATGGGCTGAGCGTGTTAGCCCGTCTTCACGAGGGTGAACCACGGTGATTACTGGGTTTACGTGGCACCCTGTTAACTTGAGGAGTGGCTAAATAAAAATGGTGTTGAACTACATGTTAATAATGAACTTTCAGAAGCCAAAGAGATTCCACATGAAAGTCTTTGGGGAAAATATGTATTTCCATTGATATTCCTGTTGGCTCCTATTTGGAAAAACAAGAAGTGGAATGTCCAGCAGGATCACCATCAAAGCAGGACCGAGTAACATGCAAATAGGTGGAAATCCTATGACAACGGTGCTGCAGAGACCCCATGTTTATATGTGTGGGAATGGCAGAATGAATGTCCTAAACACAGTAATTAGATAGAAATGGAATGAAATTAGCCCGAAGGATTTGTACTGAAAATTTCTGTCTCATAAATGTTGGGAAACTTGGACCATGCAGTTAGATACAATGAATAAAACCCAACTTGGAAATTGTCCTACACAGAACATAAAAAACATCAAATATTTAAAAGCAAGCCCAAGAGATATTTATATATAGTGTGGATATTATACTAAAGAACATATTTGAACTTGAGTGTGCCTAATTTTGCATTAATATCATCATGACTTTTATCTCACAGTTTCATTTTTATAGTAGCTGCCTGCAAACTATGGCCCACCTGTATTTGTATACAAAGTTTTATTGGAACGCAGCCATAACTATTTCTTTATGTGTGGCCTGTAGTCGCTTTTGTACTACAAAGGCAGAATTGATTAGTTGCAACAGAGACCATGTGGCCCACAAAGCTGAAAATATGTACTATCTGGCCCTTTTCAGATAAAGTTTGCTCACTCCTGGAAAAATCATTTGACCGTCCTTTCCAAACCGAGATTCCTTCTGTAGCTACAATAGAAAGGAAGACAAGCACTTTGTCGTTGTCATCGCTTCATACATAATGAGTCATGGGTTCAATTAGAAGACATATCACTTATATCCAATACTTATTTGAGGGAATTTATGGAAGACAGAGGAGAGAAAAGAACAGTTTTCACTTTTTAAGGAAGACATTTAATGACCTGCTGTGTTTGATTTTTTTTTTTCAAAAGAACTTTGTAAATTTGTCCATAATGTGAAACTTGTATCCAGTGCAATATAAATAGCTCAGTGGGCCTCACCACTTTTGGTAAATCATCCTTTTTGGGCACCGGGCAGAAAGAACGGCAGACTTCATATTTGAATTGTTCGAAAGACCTAAGGCAAGGAAAAGAGAAGAGTTACGTAAGTGAAACCAGAAGAAAAAGAGCAAAAAATTAAAAGAAGAAGAAAAAAATGATGGACTACCAATAATGGCTCAAATAGACTTTCTCTTGCACATTGTCCTGAATAAAAGCAATAGCTAACATTTACTGTTCTCCCATACGCTGGTTAAATGACATAATTTATCCATTGATTCCTACTCTTCAAGATAAGTATGATGCTGACTGTTTTACAGAGACACAGACTGAGGCTCTGAAAGATGAGGGAACTTTCCCTCCGTATCACTATACAGCCATCTAACTCAGAAGCCACCGTGTTTCTGTTAGGATTCTCTTAAGATTATCTAAGTAATGTCATTGTATTGTTATAGCAAATTGAAAAAATAAACGAATCAAATGAACCCCCACCAATCAGCACTGTAAACCAAGCCTGCCTGGTAGTAATTTAATGATGTGTCAGTTAACGCCGTATAACAAACCACCCCACCCCCCGTGTAGTGGCTGAAAAGCATTTTCATTTATTATGTCTCCCAAGTCTGCAGATCAGCTGGGTGTTGGCTTATCTGGTCTTGGCTTGGGGACAGCTCTCCTGCAAGCCCGCCATCCTTTTTGGGGACCAGCAGGCAGGCTCAGGCATATCGTTCTCATGCAAACAGCAGAGTTGCAAGAGAGCGAGTGGAAACGCTCAAGGCCTCTTGAATCCTGGGCTTTTAACCAGCCAACCGCCACCTCTGCCTCATGCCATGGGCCAGAACAATTCATGTGGCCAAGTCAAGAGGCAGAGAAGCACGTCCTGCCCATAGTGGACTATGGCAGTGGGCTGAGACACAGGGAGAAGGGAAGGGTTGGGGCCAAGTTTTCACTCTCAGGTTATGTAAAGTTAAAAGTGCTTTACTCCAAATGTTCTAAGTTTGGATTATCTGAAAGCCAGGCCCAGAACTCTGCTTCTTCTCCGCTGTCATCACCCCGTAACCAAAGAGGCAGACAGCTGTCATGCTCCATCAAGACCTTACGAGAGTGACATCTGAGGGCCACATGGGGGCTCCTGGACGCGCAACCTCACAGAGTTCCTTGGACCCTTTTCTGCTTTATACTAAACACTGCCCTGAAAGTAGCCAGCACATTAGAATACAGGCATATTTGGTCTTATTACGCTTCGCTTTATTGCGCTTCACAGATGTTGTGTTTTTTACAAATTGGAGGCATGGCTGTCCAAAAAGATTATGATTTGCTTTATTGCAGAGGTCTAGAATCAAAGCCACAATATCTCTGAGGTATGCCCGTACTTGGTGCCTGGTGGAGTACATTATTATTGATTAGATAAATGTATCAATTAAGACAAGCAACATCTTCACCTAGAGAAGATTTAAAAGTGCACAGTGAGCTGTGTGTGTGTGTGTGTGCGTAATGATGGGACTGAACATAGGTTCCACATAATTAGACTTGTAACAATTTACTTGAAAGTACTAGTCTACATTTTCGTAAAAGGAATCATTTTCTTACTGTCACTTGTTCTGAGTAAGAAATAATGGTTGATCCCAGCTCAGCTGTGTGATAACTTCCTGCCCTTCTCAGATACTTATCCAGTCATTAATAGAAAATAAAAGTGAGAGTGAAGTTTAGACAATTAGTTTCAAGGCAGGAGGTATTGCTTGGTATAAATATTCTGTAGATTCTCTTTATGCCTGAAGAGCAGGCAAAACAATTATGGATTTTCCCCAGTGATTAACTAAAGGTTAAGGCAATGCAGATTTTGCAAGATGAGTGCAGTTTTTTTTTTTGTTTTCTTTTCTTTTTTGACGAGACAAAGACAGCTTCATATTAACTCCTCCTCCTCAAATAATACAGCTACAAGAGCACATATAATTTATGAGATATTTATGGGGACAGTATAAAAAGGTAATGTAATTTTTTTCATTTTCTTTGCTGAGGCCTATCCAAGAAAATAAAATTTACTTTACAGTTTTGGAATGAAGAATGTAAGTGATATTACATTCTTCTCATACCTTTAGGGAGAGGGGGACTTAACTAAGCCAGCAGAAGAATGAAAAGGGAGAGGCGAGCGCTATTTACAATAACCATCGTGGAAATGGTGCAATCGTACATTGATCAAAGACAGTATGTGCTTTTATTTCTCCTGGAATTAAACCCTTCACCTGCCCTAGACTGTCCAGGACTCACGTCATCGGCATGCAGTGAGCATCAACTTGTCAGAGGTGTGGTTGGCGGTTGATTTGCTGCAAACTCTGAAAACATGTAGATTTGGAAACGTGTTCCCCAGAATGATAAGACTGCCCCCCCCCCCGAAGGCTGCATGCGCTCGAAGGGGAGCCCGTGTGAGGTGAGCAGAGACCTGGGGGAGCTCCCGAGGACAGGACCCGTGCCGCTGGGGGTCACCTGACAAGTCCGGCCCAGGTTCCCGTTGGGCCTCCTCTTGCCTAATATGCCTGGCAGCTGAATTCACTTGCTTAGAATAATTTTGCTGTCTGTCTGAAACCACACGCTACCAACATTTCTTATACTAGAGAACTGAGTGCCGAGTTGGCCCTGAAGAGAGAAATTAAAAATGGAAACTCGTTCAGATGAAATGGGCGCAGAGAATCGTATATCGAGCGAGCAACACAGTGACATCGATGACAAAGGTGACTGAGGAAAAGCCAGGGCTGGCAGGGGAGGCGGTGGGAAGCTGGTCGGAGCCCTCTCTGGAAGATGGAGACAGCATAGGCGCCCCCAGGGGAGCAGGTAAAGCAAGATGGCTTAGCAGAAGGAGAAGACAGTGACTATGCGTATCTTGCCGGTGGGCGTAGGTCACCAGGAACCTTTCTTATCTCACGTCATCTTGGAAATAAGATTGGGTGTGACCGTGTTACCAGCCCTTTCACGCCACACGAGAAAGTTCTGGAAATCATTAGAGCCGTTGGCTCCGCAGCCTAGAGGTGCCACGTGTAAGTGGAACCTCCCCCCACCACCCATCTCCTTCCAATGTACCCTGGTGCCAAACGAAGGAGGAAACGTTTCAGGTCTCACTGCGTGGGAGCCTCTTGTCACCTATCCCAAGGTAAATTACTAGAGAAACCGCATGATTTCAGCCACCTTCATCAGCGCACAATTAGAATAACGTACACATACGTTGTCAACGCCCCTGGAAAATGGAGTATTTTCTATCTGGGAGCTTCTGACAAAGAAACGAGTGTTTTACAGGATAAAAGATGCAAAATGGGAAAGGTTACGTGTGGGGAACATCTGTAATCATTTGCCTGCCAGTGCAAAATGAATTAACTGTGTACAGATTTTAAATCGTCCACTTCATCTGCTTGTTATACAGATATTTGTGATTTGCATTCTTTAGATTTTTTCAGCTTTTCTTAAAGCTTGAGAAACAAAATGTTAAATCTATTTGAATTTCATTTGGAAGAGAGCGACATAGTAAAAAGTACTATTAAAGGCTGTTTTGAAAAGGGCATGGAGCCATTTGGAGGCCTGATAAAACTCTGTCTCAGTGGCCTGCAGATTCAGATGAGGGTTAATAAAGAGAATAAATAAAGTAATTCAGGACGAAGAAGCTTTGTATTTTGTCTTGATAGATAAACTAGTCCTTAATGCAAGATATAAAGTGAATTACAAGAGCAATTGATGGACGTTAATATGGTTTGAAACCATTACCGAGATTAATAAATAAAATTTTGAGTTGCCCTCAAATCTGTATTTAAATCATTTTTTTCATTCTTGCACATATTAAGTTAATCAAAATCAAAAACTTGCTTTATAAATTACTGTTCCGAATAGCAAGCTTGAGCAGAACCTCTCTTTCCTCATTTTAATAGAGTTCCATTTTCTGCTGTAAAGTCAAACCCAGTAATAAGAACATCCAGCTTAAACTATTAATACTTTTCTTTGAAAAGGAAGAGTTCAGATGTAAAGTTTCAATAATTAAAAAGTTCTCTTCTAATGAGGTAGTTTCTGAAATACTATGTTTAACCCCAAAACGACTTGTAAAAATTCCCCACACTTTTTGGAACTGCATGCACAAATCTCAACAATTACAGTAATTATTCATTTAGCTTTATTACCGAGACAACTTTTTTTTTTAAGTTCCCTCCCATTGATCTTGCATACGGAGATCGTTTAAACCCCTCTTTGGAAAATTCTTCTAATGGATGCTTGTCAATATTTTCCTGATGGCAATGCTCGAAACCTCAGGCTCTGTCACTGCTTTCATCTGTAAGCAATAGGCGCACACACCATATTTTATGTGGTCCAATAAAAGCATGATTTTCATCCATCAATTCGGTATTCCAATTTCAACCAACCTAAATTATTGTGCTAGTGCAGTGCACTAGATCCCAGTGTGGTCCGCGCGCACCAGCAGCTTCGGCATCACCCAGACGCTTGTTAGAAATGCAAGTTCTCGGGCTCCACCCACACTTACTGAGTCAGGACCTCTAGAGGTGGGACCCGGCCATCTGACTTCACAAGCCCTCCAGTGGATGCTGATGCACGCTCATTCGTCTGAGGACCACCATGCTAGGATGTCTGGGTGCATCCAGGAGGCAATGAAAATATTAAGAGTGGGACTGAATGCTCTGGGTATCTGTAGCGACGAGGTGATTTTTAGTCTGGGGGCCTTAGGGAGGAAGTGGTTTTTTAAAACAAGGTGAGAACACCTCCGATTCCTGCAGACAACACAGAGTTAACCTTACAATGCAGTTTGGGTCCAGACCCCTGGGAAGTTGCTACTATTCTTTAGAAGCGAATTGAGCCCCCTCTCATTTTAAGTTGATCTGAAAGTCCTTATCTGCCACCCGAGCTTTCAGCCCACAACAGGAAAGCTTGACTTTACCTTTGATGGATTTCTTTTGAATGCACAGTGTGTGCGTTTTCTTCCTGGAGGATTATGACACATTGCCATTGTTGTCATAGTCTTCCTTTCCCTGTGTGTTTGAGTGTGTGGATACCTCCCCCTTCTGATATACGCATAAATGACTGGACACATAGCCTTGACCCGAGCTTGCGTGTGTGATTTCACATCGTAGGAATGTCCTGGATCTGAGGCTCCTTGTCTGTGAAGGGAGGGAGCTGGACCGAGGAATCCCAAAGGCCCTCCTGGCTCTGAGTCTACAGACCCTACGTGTTTTCACTCGTCTTCCTTTGTTCACGATATGATTTAGCATTTTAATTAGATATAATCAATCTTAATACTCTATTCAAAATGTTCCTTCTGATAGTAAAAGCTCCATATAAAATGTCTCTACTTTGCTCCAAACACCCCACGTCCTAATTGTTCATTTCATTGCTCGTTTATAAATGATTGCATTACACTTATGAAATAATCTGAGAAACTTGTTTGAAAACACTTGCATAAATAAATAGCGTGGGATTTTTTTTTTCCTTCCAGTGGAGCTTGATTGATGTGGGCTACAGAAACCTTTTATATTTGCTTTATGCTTTTCATTTTTCTTCCTCCCCTGAGACTGTACGCGTGTGGCGTGCATACACAGATAAACCAGGTTGTCTCCTTGATGTCTCATTCATTTCTTAAGATGGCATCATGTCGCCAAGGAAAATTAGTGACAGATTCACATCATAGAGTAGAACTCTATTCATTAGATTTTTTTTTTTTTTTACAAAGCGCACCTTCTTTTTCTGCTTCCTCATAGTAAGTTTTGGGTGTGTGGATGTACACGCATAGGAAAGCATTTAGCAACAGAGAATAGAAACAAGCTACATCTCCTTTTCATCAGCTGTCCCATCCCAATTTTGTCCTTGAATTTCTTTACTTCAGTGGACGATCTCTGTCATTCTGAAATTTCTGGAACTTCGTTTCTCTGAAAACCATAACAAGATGCGCTCAGAACGCGCTCCTAGGCGTCCACTGGTAAATTGCTGACATTCTTTCCTGATGAACTCTGCTAGTTTGCTCCATATTTATTAGTTCATCTGAAATTCCACAGCTGCCACCTGAGCTTTCATGCTGTCGATACGGACACCCCGGCTTGGGGGTTGGTGAGATTCTGGTTTAGCCAGGCTACAGTCTGCTTTTTACCAAGTGCCTTTGCTAAGAAACGGATAAATCTGTTCTTTTTCTCATGCTCTCCATGAAATGACAGGTAACTCCCCTTGCTCCGTGAAAGCATCATTTGACATTTAGTTTGTTCATTTTCAGAATTCATTTTTCCATGGTCATTGCCAGGTTAGTTACTATCTCCCATCAGCAACTCTTGAAAAAAATCTGTACACTGGACAATGGAAATGATTCAATATTCTCTATTTTTTCTACTTTTCATTGCTGTTTCAGGGAGGAAAGTGGAATTTTTCTTCTACAGTCTTCTTTATGCATCCTTTTTACAAACCTGTAGCCTAATGGAGGATATATTTGGATTCACGGTGCTTTTTACTTGTTTTTCCAAAGCGTCCCTGTTTAAATTATCAATCTAAAAACTCCAACCACAATTCACCTTATAACTCAGCAGAATAGGACTTACATTAGCATTTTCATGCTTATCTCCTTACATAAATGTCACATTATGATGGCTTATTCAAACTTTTCCTATACGTTCTCTGCCATTGTACTTTTTCGTATGAGAAACAGCCTGGCTTAAAAAAAAAAAAAAAATCCCACATATCTCAGAATCAAACTTATCAAAAAATATTTTTAGGATAATGTACAACTCAACATTTTCATGTTTGGGGCCCACTTCTTTGAATTCGGATACCTAGAGAATAATAAAAATAAGAATTATGTTTGATGTATTCTGCAACTGAATAATTACTGTTTTTGAATAATGAGACTTTTTATTTGTGATGATGTGAACTTTCTGAGAGCAACTTTCCCCAGATCTGAGACTGATGGTAGAGATGACAGGGTCAATAGAAAACGACTTTCTGGTCCCACAGGTCGGGCCGATGACATCCACCCCAATCATATTTTCCCGCACTTGGGAAATGACCTCAGATAGAGCAGGAGGAAAGTTTTAGTCATCTCGGCCCCTCTCTGTTTGGGAACAATTTGTTTTAAAAGATAGAATTCATTTCAGGGGTTCTTATGAGATAAAATGTCAATAAAAAAATTGTCTTCATTGCTTAGCCGTTTATTGGTATTGAGGTTATTTATAAAAGCATTTTTTTTTTTTTTTGGCTAAAAAAAAAATCACTCAGTTCATTTTTTAATGAGAAAAGCTGAATATTTGAACTCCTGACTCCTGAAGTCATTCTGTACATTTCATCTCTAATGGTGGCTCGTATAGCAGCAACAGGCCAGCAGATGACAAAATTACCTTGTCTCTTCGTTTCTAATAAAGTTCAGTGTAAATAGATGTCAGAAAACTCACCTGATACAAAAATGTCTTGAGTTCGATGATCTCTTTCCTTAGGAAGTCAGCACTCAGGCAAATATTTCAATTGCCTTCACAACATTAAAAGAAAAAAAAACTGCTTAGTTCTTCCAAACTTTTGACGATTTATGAAAGAGATAGATATCTCTTTCGAACATTCTCCATCTACTTATTCACATTAAGCTAAAATTAAACCATTTGTACAGCTTTGGGGGAGATTTGCAGCAGATCTGAAAAGGATTTGAATTTCTTACTTGGAATTTTGACAACTCCTACTAAGAAAATATTGTCCAGGTTATGTGGTATAGTAGCCTAAAACTTCAAAGGGCTTTTCTTAGTCAAAATTACTTAAATAGCCTCTTTTAGTCTTTTTATAATTGTGGCTCTTAAAAGGAGATTAAGAACAATTTTTCAACATTATTTTTAGCATCCAGTTTTGACCCACCAATAGATCTATCCATATTTTCTAACTGTGGATTTTTTTTTTCGCTACTATATGAAAATATTTTTTTACAAATTTTAAAAATTTTCCTCAAAATTTATTTTCAAATTTCAGACAAAGAAAAATTTTCAGACATAAGGGTTTTCAGAATTTTTTGAGCAGGGCTGTATTTTTCCCAAAATTGCATTTTTATCCTCTGAGATTTTAAACACCTTTCATTTAAAAGTTTCTTTCCAAAGTGTGTCCTGGATATGTCTAATGAATAGTCCTTGAAAACAGAGTCACCTTATTTATAAATTCAATTCTCTTTCCATTCATACGAGGAACTTTATCCTTCCTCGGGGCATGTATTTAATAACCGTTAATGAAATCTGAAATTATATATGAGCACTGAGACCCGAATTTGCTACTCATTTTTTTTTACAGTGGAAATTTCATAAGGGTTTTGGCATGGGAACACAGCAGACATTTAAGGCAGATGGAATAATACAATTGGCCACAATGGCTCCGAAGGAATCATAACAGTTTATAATCAATAATTTGCTTACTAGAGAAGACAATCTTTTCAGCCAAACCAGCAAGCATTCTATTCACCCTCCCAGTCAGCCAGCTACCGCCACTGTTCTGCAATCTTGAGACTCCCACAGATGTCATACGTGGAGGCTGGGGGCTCAGCACTCATTCGTTTTGCCTTTTAAGATTTCTGTTTCCACCCACCCGTCCCCTCTGTACGTCCCTTTCTCATTTCCCCTTAAAACTGCAAAAGCTATTTGAGCAAACAGGGGCTACAGAGGCCAGATTCAGCAGCCATTTACAGAAAGGGGCGGGACTCACGAAGGAGGAGGGTCCATGCCGACTGATGTAGGTCAGAGACCGCCAGATGACAGGGGACTTGGGAGGCAGGTAGGGGCAGGGCCTTTGGAAGCTCAGATGCATTTTGATTGGACATGTGAGAGTAAAGTTCTTACAGAATTTTCTTTTGAAAAGAAAATGGAGGAAAGTGTAGTGGACTCTGGACTCTGAAAAGCGAGGTCAAGCAAGAAGAAGGCAGAAAACCACGTGCTCATCTAATGGGCTATGCTACAAAGCAATGTCCCCACTTGGGTGCCAGTTTCCTTACAGAGGATGAAGAAACCTGGCTCCCCAGGAGGCCGAGGAGGGAGAGATCTGGGCAACCGGCCTCCATCTCCTCTCGCAGGTTTCTAGGTGAAGGGGCTGTTTGGGAAGCAAATTGACAGTGCATTTCCTCGTTTAATCCTCTCAACAGCTCTGTGGCATGGAGATTATGATGATCCTACTTGCTAAGTGCCAAGCTGAGGCACAGGGACTCTGGGTAACTTGCCCAAGGTCTCACAGTTTGTAAGAGGCGAGCAGGATTCGAAGTGGGCAGACTGGCCAAATAGTTCGCACTCTTGGCCCCCTACACTGTACTCCTCATGGTGGCATTTGGCAGGAAAGACTATTTCCCAACTCTGCTGCTATGGAAAGCGAAGTCCTTTGCAAGAGAAGCCAACTGGCTTCCCATGACTCAAGAACAGCAGTGGCCACTGCGTGGAGACCTGGGTGTTTTTCCTGCAGCTTCAGGAAGGGACAGAGAGGGCAAATGGTGACAGCTGATCAAGCATGGGGCCTGAAGTTCCTTTTGTATTTTAGGCAGTAAAGATCCTCGTTTTAAGTGTGAAAATTGTGAGAAACCATGCAACCTGCGTTGACATTTTATAGTTTTCTGCTCAAGTGACAGCATCATGAGCAAGCGTGACTGTGAGATGAAGGGCGCCGCCCGATGCCCACCCCACACTCTGAATCATTGACATTTCCGCTCAGCAAATGTGTGTTCACAAATATGCTTCTAAATTAAGACTCACGCTTCATCAGCTGCTTGGATAACTCCAGTCAGGCCAACAGCAAATGTAGGTCTCTAATTTCAAACCTTCACGGTCAGTAAGTCTGAAGGTGGTCATGCATTGGAGAATGTTTTGGGGTTACTCAACAACCAGATCTTGACATTGACAGCCACGAAATTATAATGGCAGCTTAGAACCAGTCGTAGGTAGTAGCTAGTAGGGACCCAGAGCGATCTCTAGGGTATGCAAATACCATCCAGCGCCAGGACAGTCAGACTGGTGCTTGCCGAAGAAGGAGATTCTTGGGTCCTTCTTCAGATCGGTGGAATCTGAATCTCCAGAGTTTGATCTGGAAATGTGTATTTGTAAATAATAAGTCAGATACCTGACCAGCTTTGGGAATCAATGACTAGAATATTGCTGCAGAAGAATCCTTGGCAAAATAGCCAGTTTATCTTTGATCATCTCTTCAGTCATCTTGATTTGGCCATCCTTGTTGTCGACAACACTACTCTTCTCTCTTCAGAGTCAGTCCAAACTGTAACGTGCACACAAGTCATCCTATTCAAATGCAGACTCTGACTCAGCAGGTCTGAGGTGGGCCTGAGCTCCTGCGTTTCTACCAGACTCCCAGAAGATGCCACTGCTGCTGGTCCATGGACCGCACTTTGAGTAACGAGGTTCGGGTCTGGTCTTCAGGCTCATTTCTTTCTAGTGATGACGTCGCTGCTCGGTCCCTTTGTGCTTTCTTCTTCCACATAATGCCTGCAATTTATCAGTGTCCTGTGGAGACAAAGGTCTTTCGGATTTAGCCAAATATTGAGGAAGGGCCCCTGTGATGGAAATTTCAGAAAAGTTGAAAGAGGAT
>NW_006431911.1:1744211-1771243 GCF_000325575.1 Pteropus alecto
AGAGGCATTTCTGGCAGTGAACAGATCCAAAGTGCTCCACATTACATAGTGAGGCTATGTGCAAGGATGATAGCCTTAGAACCTTTCAGAAATAATCTGCTCTGCAAAAATGAAAACTATGCATGATCCAAGAGCCGACTGCAGAGGAGCGGTAGAAAGAAGGGACCCTTGCGATAGCAGCAGCAGAGACCGTCCTGACTTACGACGGCACCTGAGCGCGCCTCCCGCCACCCCTCGCTCGCAATACCGACATGCCCTGTCACAGGTTTCTCTGGCACATTTAATTAAGGAGACCGAAAGTGCCCGGGGTCAGACCTCCGCTTAGCTTTTAACCCACTCTCTGCTGCACATTGTCGACGAGGCCATTCTCTGTGGCAACGTCGCATACGTGCTATACGACCACCAATGCATGTATCGATAACCTCAAAATTGGTTTTACATTTTCCTAAACCCTAGTTTTGTTTTCCATTCATTCATGTTATTATCATGATTAGAGTTCCCAGGAGCTTTCAGGGATGGGCTAATTCATAACAATAAATTACTCAGGTGATAACTATCCAACATTATAGTCAATTCATGTAAATTAAGAGTTGTCTCGATGTAAAGGCGTTAATAACCTGTAAACACGCATTTGTTTATAGCGCAGACCTCCTTCTGAGTTGTTCAGGGTAGTATGTAAATCGAATGTTAGCCATATTGACTTGCATGACCTCGACTTGCGCGTTGTTTAATTTCGGACTTCACAAAGTGTGCCTCATAAATCAAAGGTGAGTTTTCATGTTGAACCTGGGGCTGGGACAGGGAAGCCCTGGCCCTGCTGCCAGCTCTCAGCATGGCGACAGCCTGCAGGGTGGGTGGGGCCAAAGAACAATGGGACTGTTTGAAAGAAGGCCCTGTGGACAGCAAGCAGGGGAGAGGCCAGCCAGGTGGGAGGAACTAGAGCCAGTTGTCAATGGAAACATATTAGTCCCAGGGACAGCGAGGCTGTGTAAGTTCCTAGTGACTCGGGTCACTGGCATCTCATCTGCAGCTCACCAAATGGATCCCAGAAGCTTAAAGAATTGACACACCTAAAAAAATACACTTTTGCATTTTCTCCTGCAAGATCAAGGCTAATGTTTGCGGCTTTTGGTTTTGAAGGGGCATAGATATTATATTTAAGAAGGCATGTGCAGATCTGAAATGCATAAACATGTCTTCTCATGAAATAATTCAGAAATTTGGGGTTCAAAGGAGGGGATACTTAATGGGTCACTTCCAAATACACACAAGAGAGAAGTTAATGAGATAGAAAGTCTTCCATGAAGAAACGAGTTTAAGGCCTAGAGAAAAAAAATTTAAAACATACATACAAATTGTCATTTTATTTTTTTATTAGCCATATCCCTGGCCTTACTTAGGAAAATTCACACATCAGGTAAATGAGGTCACGAGGTTACGATTTTTAAAGAGTTGCTCTCCCTTCGAAAGTCGCAAATATTGGAGTTTTAAAACGGGCTGCGAATGCTTTCGAATCCTCTGACTCACAGATTTCTAAAGAAAACTATCTCAGCTGCCACTGCATTAACTTGCACTGTCGGGCTAATCCTCATCAACTCTGTCTTCAACTATTTTGATGGCTCTTCCTTCCTCTAGTCTCCCCCGTCAAGTCCGCCTTTCACTCTATCCCCAGGCTGAGCCTACTAAACACCCAGATTTCGCACCTGACTTCCAAACTCCAAAGGCTTCACGGACCCCCACCATCTACTTAGGCAGAAATCAGTGGCATCGACAGCGCAAGCGCAGCTCGCCCCGCACGCCCTTTCTTCCCTGTTACCGTCAGTTCTTGCCCTCTCCATAGCAACTTTCATTATTTTTATTTAGTAACTTATGACTTATCTGTAAAGCGATGGGAAAAGATATTATTACCTTTGTAGCTGATATCAGAATTCTTCTCAGGGAAGTATTTTTAATAAGCCACATAGGATGGAAAGTGAACTCTAAAATGCCACCGCGCGTGAACCGAGTAGAGAAATAGGTTTCGCCCTTCAGTGGAGGGAAGATAATTGCTCTGCCTCATACAGGAAGAATAATTTGGATTCCCAAAGCACCGTGTAATGGAAGAGAGAGCATGTGCCTAGAAAGATGGTAGAAGACTGTGCAATTTGCCTAACCCAAACCTTCAGAAAAGATTCCTAAACTCAGGAATACGTGTTGAGGTGTGTGAATGATTTTGTTTGGATGGAAACCGAAGAAACAGAATTTCATGCAAAAATCAAAGAGGCGATGATGGTCAAATGTGCAGGATCCAGGAAGCTGAAAAACCTTGGAAATGGTAACCCATCAGAAATTACCCGAAATTTTGGCTGTGGATTTGCACAAGGCTAAAAGTTGGTTGTGGGCATGGGGCTGGGGCGTCAAATCAATCATACCGAGATGTCATGATGTCAGCTAAAACTAGTTCATTTCAGAAAAAAATATTAAGGCTGCTATCTGCCTCGCATTCTAGCCACAGTCCTCGTTGCCTCTGTGGCTCTTCCTAAGCATGCCTCGCCCTGTCCTGCCACCCCAACTCCTTGGGGACGACCCCTTCTGCTCAGGAGCATCTCCTGGCTCTGCTCTGCCTGGAGAACATCGAAGCTCAGATTAAATATTACAGCTTTTGTGTCTCCTTCCCTGGCCTTCTTTCAGACATGAATCATTGCTTCTTCCTCTGAGATTTCACTGCTCTGTTAGTCTTTGTCTCTGGGTCTGTTTTAGTGGACGGATCATGAACGCCATAAGAATAACGGCTGTGCTTTATTTCTCTAACCTCAAGGTAAACACACAGAAGATGCTTAGTATATTCATCGATCAGCCCCATCAAAAGGAGACTAAATCTTTGCTTCATCTCTCTGCCTCATACCTATAGCAATGGCCTTTGTCACAACACCAATTGCTGTCTTGCCCTCTAAGAAAATATTAATAATTCTTCCATACATTCGCCAGCTCTCTAGAGTTTATGCTTGTGAAAAGATGGGATCTTCTCAGTAGTGCTATAAACACATAGGGTAAACTGAATTTCCACCGTTTCCCAAAGCGATGCTTAAGCTAAAACTGACAAGTGGCAGAATCAGGGCCAGGCCTTAGTCTTTGTGATGCTTCTGTCCAGCCCTTTGCATTTTGCCATTTGCATTTAACTCAGCGAAAACCAGGAATTCTTTCCCGCTAAGTCCATATGGTGGCGAGAACATCAGGACAGTTGCAGCAACTCGCTTCCATGAATTACGTGGCACAACGGGAGCGATCTCTGTTAGTAGTGCCACTTGACAACAGATCATCAATCAATCTGCAGTCACATCCTGTCCCGTTTCCTCCATCGTGGACAGCACACTTTCTGTGGGGCTCAGTTAACAAAGGGGGTGAGAAGCAGCTGTTTCAACAAATTTCTTTACCCAAGCATGAGAGAGAAGGAATGATTCTTCCCTACTCACGAGTAATAATATAAACATTTATTAAGTGCCGTGCATCGTCAAGCACTGTGCTAAAGGTTTTACATGCATTTTCTCATCTAATTGTTACCTAGATCTTTGGAAGGTGGGAACCAGGGTGGTATCGGGGAACTCCTGAACTAGAGCCAGGTATTCAAATGATCTGAGATCCGTGGTCTCTGCATGTCTTTGCTTGTCAATGCCGTTCTTTTCCTCGGTACACGAGCTTTAGCCACGCGATAGGAAATGCGATTGTCAGTACCGTCACCAGCTTCACTACTGGAAAGGGTTTGCCCTGGACATATGCGAACCCCTACCCTGATGTAGTTTCTAAATCCCAATGGCACGGTTCTGGTCAGCCTGGTTTGAGTCATTGGCCAAATCCTTGGACCAATCACCATAGCTGAGGCGGGGGTGGTTTGGGAGGTGTTGGTAATCTTATCTGTAACCCCCAGTAGAGCCTATGTTGGCCGGGATTTCCCCAAAATAAGACTGGGGAAGGAAAGTAGGAAGTGGTACTGTGCTGAAAACAAGCATGTATCGAAGCTATATTGTCATGTCCCTGTTAAACCCAGTGAGAACTCTGAGGCTTAAGGAGCTTGTGTAACTTTCCCAAGGTCATCAGGTGGAAGGAGCAGAACTTGAACCCAAGTTAGCCAGAACCCAGAGGCTCTGGACTTCTGATCATGCCAATAGGATAATACGTCTGTTATATGGCTGTTTGGAGCTAGTTTGCTAGTTAGTTCAGGGCTAAAGTCCGTTCTCCTTTTGATGGGGCCAATCAAGTCAGAAGCATGGGTTGGCTCATCGAGTCCTGATAAATGAACTCACAGGACCCAGATCTTTCAAAGAAGAGCTATGGGCTACCAGATGAGCAAGTAACAGAATGTGAATGCATCCTAACCCCATTCACCTTCATTACTGGTAGAAAATAACACAAAGCATACCTTTTCCCACAAGGCGTCTATAGTACCATCCAGTATGAGAAGGGCCTCAGGCTTTCATTTCCCTTTCCAGATCTTCTTACATTTTCTCTAACAAGACTGCCTTCCTTTTCATTTTCCCCACAGCAATGGCCCCTGCTGGGCTGAGAGGCAGAGCCATCCCTGCTGATGTTATCACAGCTCACACCCCCTCTGGCCATTATTAAGTGGCAGCCTGTGTTCAGTCGCATGTTTCTTAGCAACCACTATACATCATGTCCTCTCCTTTCATTTGCGTCTTCCTCCTCTAACCTAGGGGGCAAATTTAGTAAGAAACGAACCCCTGCCTTCTCCGATTTCTAAGCCATGGAAACCAGAAAATTGACAATGATTGCATTTTCAGTCTGTCAAAATGATGACCAATTCCGTGGGCCGGGGAGGGGGTTGGGGGGAGCGGGATCCTTTTCTTACATATTGGCAATGGCTTTGCAAAGCGCATGTGATTTACAGCATAGTAAACTCATCTTTAGGGAAATTGATTTAAAGTGGGATTCTTCGTAAGATTAAACATGTCTACTGTGTTGTAACTCGCTGAAGTGCTAGACGTGCATTGAAGCCTAAACATTTCAAAACACGAAGACTGCTTTCTTACAAGTTTCTATCAATAACAGCCAGTTTCCATAGCCTATTCCTTTCCGTATGGTATGTACTCGGGGTGGTTCTGTTTGGGAGGAAGCTTCCCAGGACAGATGCTTAAATTCTTATAGCCAGCCAACTACTTTTTCTTATTCCACGTACAGGAGAATAAATAACTCCACACGCCCCGCCCTAAACACAGTTGTTAAGATCCTGGAACCTGGAGCAAAGACTAGAATTCTTTCTCTCACAAAGCTTGGAATCTTGGCTTTAACTCGTATTAATCTGGTTTTGTTCGTTTACTTTTCGCTTTCATTTTTAATACTGCTGTTTCATATTTATCTTCGGCTTATGCGTTCTTTTCCCATCGCCACATCTCCACAGTTTCACCTCCTATTTTTGTTGTCGTTCTCAGATGTAGCCCTTTAGGTTGCTCGTGCCTACATACGTTCGGGGAGCTGTGAAATAGTGGATCAGATGGTGTTCCCCGCACAGATCATAAAAACGGTCACCCAGCCCTAGACCCAGCCTCCGTAACACATCACGTTCCTTCTAAGCCACAGTGGTATTCTTCTGTCTAGACACCGTCTGTTCTCTAGAACAGATGACTGTAATTGAATATGTCAGTTCGCAAGGAAGACTTGCTTCTAATAAGCCTTTAATTCCAAGTAACGAAATTTAGCAAAATGCAAAGACGATGTATATTGTTCAAAGGAAGCCTTTTGGAATAGATGTTTTTGGCTTGGCTCTACTAAACTGTTGTGTAACCTTTCCCCTGAACGTAATCTGAAAGGACCAGAAAAGTCAAGTTCACCTCATTTGTTTGAATGCCCCCAATAGGCTTATCTGTAGACCAGATATTCAAACACACTCAGTTTTAGTTCATTTGATAGGTCAGAGTTAACGCATTAGTCATAGAGACTGCCAAAATCAACCAATTGTTCCAATGACTGGAGATTTGAAATGCCACAGGGCCACTTATGTTAGGGCGGGGACACGAAAATCTCATAGACTTGTGAAAAAAATGAGTCTAATTTTTCTACAGAGAATAATTTGTAATTATTTGAAGAAATCAAGAAGTCAGGGATAAAGTATCTTGCCCTCTGGCTGTTTAAACCACAAGCAATTTGTCTTTCATCGTTTAAAATGTTTTTAAGGTACTAACAAAGAAAAGTCCTAATAAAGTATTGTAGAAAATTCCCTTTCTTTGCTATTCGAGAAAGGTAGATTTAGTTTGGTCAGTTGTTAGGACTGAATTCGACCTTTTGCAGTAAGCACATATTGCCTTTGGCAGGTCAACGGTCCAAATATATAGAAAAGTGATTTTTTAATGCAGTGCGATTTTCATGAAGACCCTTCCGTTGATCCTTTCTTCCTCAAACTCCCTTTATTCCACCTTCCCACTTTCTGGCCATGTAAAATCATTACTTTAGCATTAATCTTTCATTCTCATTAAAATACAATTCCAGAAAAGGGGAGATAAAATATGGTAATCTCGTATCAGTTTTTATAACTTTAAATGCCAGAGTCTCAGACTGTCACCTGAGGTCAGGAATTAATAATGAATACAGAGGGAGGAATAAAATGAAGGCATTGGGCCACAGAGAGAGAGAGAGAGAGAGAGAGAGAGAGGGCGAGGGAGGGTCTGTGGTAGCAACATGAACCAAAAAGAGAAAAAAGGAACTAAGTTAGAAGAGTGAGATCTCTATGTCAAATTCATCTTATTTCAAAATGTTTCCTAGGTTTGCTTATTCCTACTGATTTTTTACCAAGAGCTTTATGGACGCGTGACAGATTCTTTATACCTTTGAATATAACTAGCTTTAGCCACTTATTCCTCCAGTCATCTACTCAATTATAACCTCGAGTGTCACTTATTCATAAACTAATATTCCTAGAAAGACTAAGCATTTAAATTAAATGTCACATATTAGTTTTCTTCTTCAATCCCCTTTCTTCTTGAGACATGATTTTACATGATTCATTTCACAAGTTGCTCATTTAGTAGAATGTCTCCGCAACCCCAGCGGTGGAATCAATCTTCTATTTTATTTTATATTTTTTTATTAAATTTATTGGAGTGACGTAGGTTTATAAAATTATATAGGTTTCAAGTGCGCAATTCTATAATACATCATCTGCGTTTCGCATTGTGTGTTCGCCACCCAAAGTCAAACCTCCTGCCACCATGCATCGCACCTGTTACCCTTTTCTACCTCCTCCCTCCCCCGCCACCTTTACCTCAGGTAACCACTGAACTCTTGTTTGCGCCTATGAGTTTTTGTTTGTTTGTCCTGTTTGTTTGTTGCTTTCAGTTTTATATCCCACATATGAGTGCAATCGTATGGTTCTTGACTTTTCTTGTCTGACTTATTTCTCTTAGCATGATAGTCTCAAGATCCATATTGTCACAAATGGCAGGATTTCATCTCTTCCTATGACTGAGTCATATTCCATTGTATATAGGTACCACCGCTTCTTTAGCTAATCATCTATCATAGGACACTTCGGTTGCTTCCATGTCTTGGCCACTGTGAATAGTGTTGCTGTGAACTTCAGGGTGCATATATCTTCATGAATAATATTTTATGGTGTTCCTATGCAAGTTCAGGAAATTGTCTCTGTTCCCCAGTGGATGGCCTTGGAGCAGCTACCTTTCTCTGGGTTCTTAAAAGGAACAAAGAGTATTTTCAAAGACTGAAGTGTTTTTTTTTTTTTAACCTAAGAAGGAAAGACTATTAGAAAAAAATATATAAGAAAAGAAAAGAAAGCATGTCCTCACCCTACCTTGTTATCAGTTACATTTATTCAGGGTTCAGCTGAGATCCCGGCCTTGATCTGCACATCCTACTGCACACAGATCCCTAGCATGTTGGTTTCTCACCATCTCAAAACATTTTTAAAATTCCTCCATCCTTTGACCCTCTTAGTGTTAACATTGGTAGTCTAAATTTATTTCCAAAGTCTATACTTTCTCCCCCAATCAAAGATGGTATCGTGAAATGCTTCATCTTCTAATATCCTATCAGCAAAACCCTAGCTTTAAAAGGCTGAGGTTATCTTCTGGGCTTCAGACATTTGGAGGCATTTAAGCAAAAATGACGTTGACAAAGCACAGACACTCCTTGGCAGGATCACAATGAACATTTCCCCCTTTTCATGCATTTCCTCCAAGCCAAACTTCTTCAGTTGTTAACATGCTTGGTTCCATATCTCACAATTGATTTTTGATAATTTTCCTGTTCTCAAAAGTGGTTAGGAAATATTTCTATGGATTTCTTTGACTAGACTTTTAGATAAGTTACATTTTAGTGAAGTTCTTAATTCCTTCTTTCAAAATTCCTGGTTTTCTTAAAGCGAACCCACAAAATAAGAGTCCACAAACAATATCCTAGACTGATGTGCATCATCGAAGGAAAGATTGATAATCCACACCTCGAAATAATAATGCTAAAAATCATAAATGTAGGTGGCGACATTTTGTGTGCTAAGAACTTTACATATTTGGATTAATTTAATCCTCACGAGAGCTCAAAGAGAAAACTATTATTATTAAACCCAATCTAGAGTTAGAAAAACTAAGATTGAGAAAGGAAAGAAGCTTGCCACAGACATATAGCTAGTAAATGATGGAAGAGGGACTTGATTCCAAGAGTCAGTAATTAATCACATTTCTTTCCCCTTTTCATTAACCTCTGTAAGTTCTCTGGGCACAGATAAAGGTCATAAAGGTCAATTCACTTTGTATCAATCATACGACATTGTAGAAGACACCTCTGGTGGAGTGAGAAAAGCATGGAATCTGAAAATTAGAAGCCCTGATATCGGTCCCCGGCCAGGCCTTCACTGCTTGAGTTACTATTTCTTTGTCTCTAAAAGGCCGTCGATACTTCCTGCCTCATAGCAGTATTGGGAGGATCCCATTCGAACATGTAGCCAACCAGTCCTGTGTAAAGTGTGCAGTGCCACATAAACGTAAGGTGATATCTATCCATGTATTGGATTGTCTCCATTTATCTGTCCCCCAAATGACACATGGCATCCCAATTCTCAAAAATAGGAAAGAAAGAAAAAAGTGATGGTGGTCCAATTCTAAAATATCTTTAACTTATGTACCGAAGGTGCAGAAGATTTATTTTCGAGTATGTAAGCATTTGTATAAACATTTTCTAGATCTACACATCTTCTTGGGTTGCAATTTGGAGCCCTCTCTTACGGGAGGTCAATGGCCACACGTGGCGCATGAAAGTATTCAAAACAGATGCAGCCTATGCTCTAAGCTCTAGCATCTAATTCTTTCCTGAGGTTTAAAACACTGTGCCTATATGTTCAGCAAAGAGAGTCTACATTTTAGATAGAGGGGGCAGCTCATGCCCCATTCAATTTGAATAGGTTTTCTCTTTCTCCGTGGTCAGAATGCTTTGCCCCACTTACTGTCTCTACATTTTACATTCTCACTCTTCCACTGAGCCATTTCCATAACTTTATCCTCTTACTTGAAGCCTCCACATTCCACTCAACCCACTGGCACTTCACTGAGACATATTGAATCATTCCAAAGTCCGTATAGTGCCCTGATGTTCTTTGAGAATATTTGATGGGAAGTATAACATTTTAGCGTAATTGTTTTTTTCCATTCCCAAGTTTCCTATGCTAATTCCTTCTAGAAGCAAAATAGAAAGGATGTCACAAAATAATGAGGCTCTGTGATAGAGGTTTTTTATTGAATTAGAGGGAAGGCTCTTAAGAATATACATGGACCTTTTTAAAAAAAAAAATCAATGTCAGAAAAATGTTAGATAGATGGAATCTTAGAGGCTATTTATTCTCACTTCCATCCACTACTACTACAGGAAGGCAATAATAGAGCTCCTGTTGAACATTTTCAAGGACAGGGACTGCGTGCTACCCACACACAGGAACAGGATGTGTAATTGTACTATTTCGTCTCCTCGTCTCCCCCTCTCCGATCTTATTTCTGTTCCCTGGATAGTCACTCAATTTAGCCAACCAGTCGCCACCCTTGCCAACACATACCAAGTTTTCTGCTATTTAAAGAAGCAAGCACATCACTTTTTGGCCTGACAAAATATTACTTGAATCAAAAGAGATACTAGAATGAATAGTTAAAGAAAACACAGAAAAATCCTGGTACATAGGACAAAAGTTTAGGAAATATTTTGCATTTAGCAGAAAATTCCTATACTATGAAGGCGTATCCTCATATTTGTCAATAACCAATAAATATTTAAAAAGAGGATGAGACCATGGGATATACTTATCCTAAAAACAAGTATAACTCCTACTAAAATATTATTCATGGTTTATCAGAAATTCAAATCGAAGAAATCGTATATGTATCTGTCCACCGACTTCCTGGAGAAGGAAAGTTTTGGACAAAGTGACCAGAGCCATTGTCATTTGCTTTTCAGATCTGAGTCCTACTCCTTCCTGGGCAGGTCTTCCCTCTGTTTACCAACAGCAGATGGTATGACTGGTAAAATCTGCCCATGACCTTGTGAAAGGCAGTAAGAACTGCTGTGGGTGGTTCTACTTTAGGGTAACAACTTCTGCTTCCCACTCCAGCCGTCCTTGGCTTCACTGTAGCATCTCCTGTTGTGCGTATGCTCTTCTGAACCTAAACCCGGGAGGGAAAAGATGATGCCCCGCGTAACTCATCAAGACAGCGAGGAGGCTGGAGCAGTGATATCTCCATTTGCGCTGAGCTCATTAGACTGCCTGGTGATTAGAGAGGCAATCAGAGCTTCTTGAACTTGACCTGCAGAGATTCGCATTTCAGAACAAAAGCAGCCCCAGAGGAAAATCACGGGGCTGTCCAACTGCACAGCTGGGCCATACCAATACTGCTCCTAGCTGCTGCCCGGCCAGTGGCTTGGCTCCCAGCATGGTCCCAATAGATGTGCACAGCCTCCCTCTTGCTCCTTTTCTATCCCTCCCTTTGTCTCTGCCAGCCTGCATCTCTCCTCCCCCTTTGCTTTCTATCTCCCTCTCCTTTAAGAGTGCCCTTGTCCCTCCATCTCTTCCTTCCGTTTTATCGCTGTCTGTCTTTAGTCCCTGCCAGGCTGTCTCTGTCAGTCCCTTCCTCCCGCTCTCTCGCAGCCCTCCCCTCCCATCTGTCTGTCAAGCCTTTCCCTCTGCTCTGACCCTCCCCTGCATTCCGTTACCCCTTTTCTCCTCCTCCCTTCTCTGTCCCTTCCTCCCACCCTCGCCCACTTTTTGCCTTTCTCCCTCTCTTTTCCATCTGTCTCAGGCATTCCCATCAGTTTCCCAACAGACGTGGCATTTCTGAGGCCGTGGCAGGGATCTCCTGTGATATTTGTCTTTCCAGGCTCTGCCATTGGCCACAGCGATATGTTCAAGATGAAGCTGGCCCAAATCTACGCGCCAAGACTGCTTAATTGGGCAGCAAGATCCATCCACAGGGTAGATTTATTGAAACAAAGTACAGTGTTTTCCGGAAGCCTTAGAGCATTGACAGGGCCTAGCTTCCAAGGGCCCTCGTGTGTGTGTGTGCACGCGCACGCACACGTGAGATACATTTGCTAGTTTCTGCAGAACCCACTTTTGCAAGAATTATGAGAATATCTATCAAATCACTCTTATCCTTGGAGCTTATGTTTGTTCCTAAGCATATTTTCGAAGGGATCAAAATAAGGTTTTCATAAGCTCTTTTCGACTTCTTTGTTGAGAATGAAAAGCAACATTCTAAGACTCTTTATGTCCCACATCTGGAAGGGAAATGCAGAGACTATTTTGAAAGAAGAATGTGCATATATATTTGTGTGAGAAAACATATATACACACACACACACACAATGTAAATATAATGACTCTATACATATATTTCCTCCAAAATATATATGTATAAACTATATCTGAATATGAACCTATACTGTGCATATACACATGCAAATCCTCTAATGCCCGTGGTTGTATATAAATGCCTAATTATAGAAAGAGACCGTTTATTATGTTATCATGAACCATGGTTAGGGATGAAAGAATGAGGAACTTGGGGTTTCTGATTTTACTTAAAGATACTATACCACTTCTTGGTTTGCATTTAAATTAGGTTTAAGCACTTTCATAAAAAAAAAAAAAAAAGATATCTTAACCAGCTCTTACAAATACACTAAAAGGAAATGAGCCCCAGATCAAAGAACCCCTAGGTAGCAAGGAAAAGAAAGCCACCCTGGCAAAAGCCAAACTCTGGATTCAGAAGTTCGATGTTCTCAGTCCAAATGGCAAAGCGTCTGTTCTGCTCTCTGCTGCGTATCCAGGAACTGAAGACAGCCTGATGACCTTGGGAACGATGCTCAGCCTCCATCAGCAAACCCCAACGCGTGCGAATAGCCATATCCTTACTTATGTTTGGGGCGGAGGACTTAGAGTCTTGAACAACAACAGCGACAACAACAAAAATATGTCTTACGAACATCTTGGGCAAAATGTTTCTTTGCTCTTTTCAAAGAAAAACTCAATAATGAAGCCATTTTAAGCGTGGCTTTAAAAACAACTCCTCCCATCCATCTCTCAAAAAACCCTCTGATTTCAAAGTCCACGTAAGAATGGTAATTAAAGACAAGAATTTTAGATTAAGGATATCATAGCTAACCCTTGTCAACTGATTTTAATCGATTTACAATATTTACTTCGTGGCAGAGGTTAGAAAGATATTAGAAGGTCACACGCCCTGACAACGTACCTCAAAAATTGTAAATAAATATATGGAATTATAAGCAGGCATTCCTTGTCTTTGAAGGCAGAATGGTTCGAAATTTGAAGAATAAGAAATTTAAACAGAACTTCAACTTCATACCTATACATAGAATTCAACAAAAATTCCCTAACCTCGTTTATAAAGAACAGATAATGGATTTTCTTTTAGTTCAGAAAAAAAAAAAGGCATACAGTACAAACACCAAGAAAAATAAAAATGGAGAGAAACTATGCTGTAATTGGAGGCGACTACTTTAGTGTGTACCTCTTGCGTTTCAAAATCCCTACCATGTCTGATGGACTCTTGGTGAATAGATACCAAATGGAAGTTGCCTTCATTAGCAGCGCCCCCTGAACTTGCTGCATTGAATCCAAATTAGCAGGCAGTGACCGACGAGCCACTGCTGTGAGAAAGATGCAGCCACAGCTAGCTCTAAGTTCAGGAGAACAGAGGGTTTAGGAATCACCCCAACTTGTTAAAGGAGGTAAAGTTGACCTAAGGTGATGCGCGCGGGTCAGAAGGGCACAATTTAATGAGTTTCAATCAAACTATCTGCCTATGAGTACAACTCCAACCAGTAGAACATCGTTGTCAGCCCAGGAACGTTCCTTCAGGCCCCTATCCCTAGGCGATGTAAGTAAAATCGTGCCTTGTGTACCCTCTGTGTCTGGCTTCTTTCCTTTGGCATAATGTTTTGAGATTCATCTACATTGTTGCCTACATGAATTTTTTGCTCCTTTTGATGGTTGAGTAGTATTCTGTTGCACAAACCTACCACAATTTGCTAATACATTCAGCTTTTGATGGACGTGTGGGTTATACACAGTTTGGAGCTATTAGAATAAAGCTTCTTTAAACATTTGTGGATAAGTCTTTGTGAGGACATGTGTTTTCATTTCCTGTAGGTTACTACCTAAGAGCGGAATTGCTGGGAACAGCATAAGTGTATGTTTAAATGTACTAGAAACTGCAAAAATGATTTTCTCAAGTGCTGGTACCATTTTACACTCTCACCAGTAATGTATGAGGATTCTTCTGGTTGCTTCACATCCTCATCGACATTCGGCACTGTTAGTCTTTTTAATCTTTATCATTACAGTGAGTATGAAATGATATCTTGTTGTGGTTTAATTTCCATCTTCCTGATGACAAATGATGATGTTGAACGTTTTTTTCTGTGTTTATTGGTAGTTTATAGACTTTCCATTGTAAAGTTTCTCTTCATATGTTTTACTCATTTTGGAAGGTTGATTGTCTTTTTATTATTAAATCGTAGGAGTACATTTTATATTCTAAATACAGTTACTGTGTCAGATACATGTGTATACATATATACATACATATAATATTCATTCTAGTCTATATCTCGCCTTTTCACTTTCTTAACGATGTCTCTCAATGAGCAGAACTTCTTAATTTAGATAAGACATAAATTTTCATTTTTTCTTTTAGAAGTATTAATTTTTGGATCCCCTCTAAAAAATATTTTTCTACCCTATGGTTATGAGATGTCCGCTTCTGATTTTTTTCTAGCAGCTTTCCAGTTTTAGCTTTCAAGTTTAATTCTATGATCCATCTCTCTATTTAATGACTGTGTGTAATGTGAGGTAGAGGTCAAGGTTCATTTTTTTTTTCACGTATATTTCCAGTTATTCCAGCACCATTTATTGAAAAAATGGTTTCTTTCTCCCTTTTAATTACATTGGCCCTTTTGTTGAAAGTCAGCTGACCATATATATGTGAAAGTATTTCTAGACTATATTATTTCATTGGTCACAGTCTGTCCTTAAGACAAAAACAAACTAGCCTGACTACTGTAGTTTTATAGTTAGCTTTTAAATAAAGTAGCGTGGGTTCTACAACTTTGTTATTCTTTTATTTTTTTAATTTTTTTAAATTAATTTTTATTATGGTGATATTGGTTAACAAAATCCAGTAAGTTTCAAGTGTACAATTCAACAGTAAGGCATATATATATATATATTGCATTGTGTGTTCACCTCCCATAGTTAGATTTCTTTCCGTCACCACATATTTGACCCCTTTTACCAATTCTTTTAAAGATTGTTTAGTTGTTCTAGTTCCTTTGCATTTTTATATAAATGTTGGAATCAACTTGTCTGTTTCTACAAAACAGCCTTGAAGCTTTGCGTAGAAGTTGTATTGACTCTATAGATCAATTAGAAGAGAATTAACATCTTAACAGTATTGAATCTTCCAAACCATAATCATGGCATATCTTTCCATTTATTTCTATCCTTTTAAATTTCTCTCAGTGATATTTTATTGTCTTTTATAATCTCAGTCTTGTATATTCTTAGGTAAATCGATTCCTCAGTATTTTAACCTACCACAATTATATAAAAATATAATTGATTTTTCTATTCATCTTGTATTCTATAACATTGTTAAATGTAATTATTAGTTTGAGCAATTGTTTTACAGATTCCTCAGAAATTTTCATGTAAATAATCTTGCAATTTTTGAAAAAAGACAGATTTACTTACTTTTAAATCTTTGCGTCTTTCATTTAATTTTCTTGTTTAATTGTACTGGCTATAGTTTCCAGTACAATGCTGAATATTAGTGGTTAGAGCAGACATCCTTGCCTGTTCCTGATCTTGAGAGAAGGCATTCATTATTTCACAATAAAGTACAGTGTGAACTGTAGGTTTTCCACAGATGCTTTTTATTAGATTGATGAAGTTTTCTTCAATTCCTAATTTACAGAGTTATAGATCAATGAATGGATATTGAATTTTATAAAATTCCTTTTCTGCCTTTATTAAAAAGGGGATGTACAGTTTGTCTCCTTTTTGCTAATAATGTGGTGAATTATATTGGTCGATTGATTTTGAATGTTAAACTAACCTTATGTTACTGGTTATGATGCATTATACACTTTTTACATGTTGCTGGACTTGATTTGCTAACATTTAAAGGCTTTTGTGTTTTTGTGAAGGATATCGATTTGTGATTTTCTTTTCTTATACTGTATTTGCTTTATCATATTTTTTATCAGATTTATGCTGGCTTCATAAAATGAGTTGGGGAACATTTCTTTCTCTATTTTCTGGAAGAGTTTGTATAAATTAGCAGTATTTCTTCTTTAAATATATGGTAGCCTTCACTGATAAAACCCTCTGGGCCCGATGTTTTCTTTTGGGAAAGAATTTTCATTTAAATTCAATTTCTTAAATAGATATAAGACTAATAAGCTTTTCTATTTTATCTTGTGTCAGTTTTGGTAACTTGTGTTTTTCTACAAATTTGTCCCCTCCAACAAAATTGTTGAAACCACTGGCATAAGTTATTTATAATAGTACCTTATTTCTTCGACGCCTGCAGAATATGTTATATCCTAATATAGGCAATTCATGTTTTCTCTCTTTCTCCTTGAGCGGCATTGCCAAAAGTTTGTCAATTTTATTAATAAGAACAAAGAATCAGCTTTTGGCTTTGTTAAATGGCTATTATTTATTGGCTTTTTATTTCATTGTTTATTGCTTTTATCTTTTTAAATTAAATTTATTGGGATGACATTGATTAATAAAATTATATAGATTTCACGTGTAGAATTCAATAATACATCATATGTATTATTGCTTTTATCTTTATTTTTCTATCCTTTTATTACTTAGGGTTTAATTTGTTCTTCTTTTTCTAGCTACCTAAGGTATAAACTTAAATCACTGATTTTAAACTTTGCTTCTTTTATATACATTTAACTCTACGAATTTCCCTCCGAGCAGTGCTTTAACTGTGTCTCACAAATTTTGATATATTGAGCTTACTTTTTCATTTAGTTCAAATTATTTTTTAAATTCCCCTTGTGATTTCTTCTTTCGCTCGTGGATTATTTAGCAGCATGTCATTTGCTTTTCAAATACTGGGATTTTTGAAAGACCTGATTTTTTTTGTCTAGTCGTCTTAGCTGTTGCTTAAAAGGAGGCATAAAAAACTACAGCTCTAAGCATAGATTTGTGTTTTCTTCTTTAGTTCTGGCAGTTTTTCTTCCTTTAAACTGAAACTCTGTTATTAAGTACATGCACATTTATTATTGGTATGTCATCCTGATGTTTTGCCCTTTCGTCATTATAAAATGTTCCTATCTGTCTCTGGCAATATCCATTGACTGTCTTATCTGATGTTTATATAGCCCTGCCAGTTTTTTTAATGCAGAGTATTTGCATGGTTATATGTTTTTCTATCTTCTTACATTTAACTTATTTATGTTCGAGTTACTTAAACTCCATCTCTTCTACAGAGCATATAATTAGATCTTTTCTTTTTCAATCCAGTCTGATACTCTGTGCCCTTTAATTGGAATGCTTGGTCTCTTCATATTTAATGTAATTATTGGCATTGTTAAGATCAGGTCTAATACCCAGCTATTTGTTTTCTATTTGTCCCCTCTGTTTTAGATACATTCTTGTGCCTTTATTACCTTCTTTTCCTCTCAAACATTTTCAGGATTTAAATTCAATATTTTTTGTGTACCTGGGCACTCAAGATATCACATAAATTAAATTTATGTTAATTACATACAGATAACATAAATTTCAATATTAAAGAGCAGTCATGGTAATAGAATAATTGCGATTCAGATTTTAGTCACATTTAAATGATCTGGATTCCAGTAACACATGATTTCTTCTCTCAAGTATCTGATCTAAAATGTTGGTTGGTTGGCTGGAAATATTTCCAGTCTTGATTTGGGCATCATATATTTGATTTGATGCTTTTTTCTCGTAAAGTCAGAGTAATCATTTTTTAAATTATATCTCGATTTTTTATTCCTATACATTTACATTTCCTCATATTCTTCCTGCCATATATAAAGCATGTAATTTAAATATTTAAAAATCAAACAAGGTTTGCATGCCCTCTATCCTCATAACTAATATATGCTGAGCTAATCGTATTACATTTTATTCGGGGAAAATATGTTTTTAAAAAATGTTTAGAAATGTCTAGAGTTTGAAAGTGCCATTTCTAGAAATAAAAGAATTCCTACTGTATGATCTATTTTGATTATTTTAAAGAGTTTATGTCCAAGTTCTACAATATTTAGAGTGAAGCGTGTTTTGAAATTAATAGCTTGGAATGAACAGTTGAGTGATTTAAGAAAAAGTCCATTATTGTATTAATAATCACAGATACCTTTTCCCAAGCTGCATTAGGATAGCACCTGAATGAGGCATCATTATTATAGCTCCGTTTGCAAAATTAAAAAGTTAAACACTTAACTTTTAAGTGAAAACATTTTATTTTTCTTTTTCGGAAAGTCACATGATGACATATACTTGGATCGACGCAGTGATTGCTTTAAATTTTTTTTTCAGTTTATTTTCCCGATATACTCATGACTTAAGGAAGGATTAGCATTCAGTAGCCAAGATGTAAGAATGTATCGTTGATCCACCCAGGCAGACGTGGTTTTGGAATTTAATTTGGTCAGCCTCTGCTTTAGCTGGACAAAGAGAGAGAAAGGTGATAGCATGACTGTGCTTGTTGTTGTTGGAAATGTGACCCTCTACTTTTGAACAGTTTCCAGTTTGTCTGCAGGAGCAAGCCCCTATGTCATAGGAGAGCAGTCAGAGGGACAGTGAGTGAACATGGATGACAGAAGTGTCTATGCCACTCATTCATTAGGGACCCACAAAGGGGCATAGAAATTCTGGGCCTTTGTGGGGACTGAGAGCTTCATATCAAATGTCCGTCAGGTAATTTAATTACATGGGCATGGTAAAAATGACACAGTGGTTACATTAATAAACTGAAGCATTAAAGAATAATAGCCCAGTTATTGCCGAATTATGGGAAACACGCTGCCTATTCATTCCTGGTGATATTAGAAGCGAGAAGGAGGGGGCTTCCTACTTTGCACTCGCAATGCATAAAGAAACAGTTTCTTGCCTCTCTAGACCTGTGGAAAACCTGGTAGAGTGGAAGGTCCAAAGTCACGCCCAATAGCATAAATCTTGCTTTGTTTAAGATGCTTAAAATATCATAAGCTAAGTCTGTTTTTATGGTGCTAAATAAAATTGACTTGAGCCAGACACAGTAATGAGCATGTGCTACACCAACATCTGCAAATAGCCTTTCCAACAGATCTCGGTCCTGATAATTGCCATTCGTTGTCCTGGGCCTCTTGTTAATAGAATCCATTTATATGATCATAGGCTACTAGGTCGGTAGCTTAAAAGAAGTAGCCTATTATTTAATAGAAACTAAAGTAATATTTCATCTTTACTCATCCCTTCTGGCAGACTGGAAGAAAATGCCCTTTTCTCTCTCGTTGGAGCAAGGGAAAAGGCACACACGTTTTATTTCATATCGTTATTCAAGAAACGTTTGTTGAACTGTGCCAGCACTGTTTCAAGAAACTGTGCTGTGGAAAGGAAGAAAAGATAAATAAGACGTAGCCTTCGCCTTCAGATTCTACTAGAGGAATTCATAGCTTAGCAGCTGGCCACCTACTTCCATGTAACCCACGAAGATTTCTGTGTAGAAACGCTCATACTCATCATCTTGTGACCTGAATTTCTTCCTGGGTTAAATAATATATATATGTTGATGATTTTTTAAAGATATATTTCAACTCTCAAATTCTCAGAGCCTATAAATTCTGAAAACTTTTAGTTCAAAGAGAAAATAAACATTCACTTGCACAGAAACCAATTACAATATCCAGAGAAAGGTCCAAAGAATCATTCTTCGATACTACACATTGTATTTTGTGTCTGGGGGTTTTAGGAAGATCTTTGGGAATTCAAATTGGAACAAGTCAAATAATAGAATTTGAGGGAGCAGATGGCTTGTTTTCTTCAACTAAACTAGAGTGGTCCGACTTCATGGACAAAATACAAAGTTTTGAAGTGTCCCTAGTAACACATTAGCAAACAACCCATCTCTCAGGGGAGGCAGCCACTGTTTACTCTCTTAGAAGCCACTTCCACAACGATTCCTTAGATCCATGGTTCTCGCGTTGAGCGCGCAACGGAATCACACGGAAGGCTCGGTAGAACACAGGTCGCTGGGAGCAACCTCCAGGGTTCTGATTCAGTAGGACTGACATGACGCCTGAGAATCTGCATGTCCATCAGTCTGTCCCTCCTCCATGCTGATGCTGCTGATCAGGGGACCGCACTTTGAGAACTGCTGCGTTAGACGGAATGACATTGCTCTCGGGTCTTGAAAGGAGTTGCCAAATCCCCTCTGCTTCAGCAGAATTAAGACAATTTTTCCATTTAATTAGGATCTACACATGGCTCTCTTGAGCTAGTCTCTCATAATTCAAAATGCCGAGTTTAAAGATAATAATGATGAAACAGACACAGCACGAATCTTTATTCTGCTACATAACCGACACTTCACGTAAATGGAGACTTGCATGCAGACTTAGGCGTTCTTTGCTTCAGCTCTTCTGAGCATTTCATTGGGATCAAGAAAGTAGTCTTGTAACATTTGCTAATCATATTCCTTCTCAGACCCACTTCGTCATGTGCTCCAGGCACAGAAGAGGAATCTATGTGTTGCCTCCTGGTTCCTGTGTAGCCACGAGCTTCAGAAAGAGTTTGCTCAGCAGTTTCTGGCTCTCTGGTCCACACTAACCGCAATTTGGCCACCAAAAAATGTGGGTCAGCGAGTTGCCAGAATGCTGAAGCGTACTGGTTATAAAGACCAAAACACTCACGTTGGAAACATGTGATGCAGCCACAGTTCTTAAGATGGGAATGAGGGCAAAGGTAACGCCTGCTGTTCTTGGACTTGATTCTGTTACGGCCCCCGTTTCTAAAGCCAATTGCCACTTACACAATTTTATTTTTCTCTCATAAATTCTGCCAGATGGTGGTTTCATTCAACCAAGCTTGGCTGTTGAATTGTAGGCAAATGTATCTTTATTATTCTGTTCTTTTCTCGGAGAAGAGATGGTCAACTCAACTTTATATTATAGACTAATACCTAAAATCCCCAATCTTTGATTCTAGCCGGAGTCATACAACGTATAGTGTTAGAAATGCCTTCTTCTCTGTTTTGATTCTGTTACGATGTGCAAGAAATCATTCAATTTAAATGTGTATTATTTTTCCCCTTCGGGGAATTAGATTCTTAGCTTCCTGAAATAATGAGATTTCTATTAATTGTATTATATGGGACATGCTAAAATTGTCAATTTGTAAGAAATGACAAATACAGCTTAGTTGATATCCAGAGAGGATCTGCTTGCTGGTTCTGGTTTAGATATCTAGTAGAAATCAGTCTTAGATAAGGCAAGGCTAAAAGAAAAATCTCACAACATATAATTTATCATATACCTTGCTTATATAGCTTTATCCATAATCAGAGGCTTAAAAATACACAGTGGGTTTTTTAAAATGTCTACCTTGTTCCGTTAAGAATTAAGGAGGCTAAGTTCTAGAAATATAGAACGTATTAAGAGTAGCTATAAGACAGTGCAGGAAAGAAAAAATATTTGCGTACTTTGTAAAATTCCTCGGCTATATTACTTCTTCTGTGCAATGCGTTCTTCTTTTTCTAAGAATATTAACCCTAAGCATAGCATGTGGTTATGTCCATTCCTGTACAAAGATTTTCAAAATTCACTGTTATTTTAATATTGAATATTTAACGTGGCCAATATGAAGAAATATCTTTTAAAAATTGGTTACATGCAGCTTTATCCCTATTAAGTAATTTTTACATCAGATCTTAAGCAGAGTGCTTGCTGGGAAGGCAGTCGTGGAAGTTGAGAAAGATGCAATCTAGACCTCCAGGTACGACGAATTAATTACAGCTTTGGTGCCTGATTTTATTCATTGAGCTTCTTGAACTCCCTGAAATAGACACAGATGGATTTCTAGATAGGGGTTTGGCACCCTCAATGTCACAGCGACATCATCCCTAGGAGGAAAAAGAGTGCTACTTTTCTTTGTAGTAAACGGTATGATTGACCCACCCAGCGGGGCCGTGTGCCCCGAACGGCTTGCACAATGCTACAGATTTTGAGCTCACAGCCATTGTCTCAGAGCCGTGAGGCTCTAATCTAAGGGAGCAACCCCCTTAGAAAATGCAGCGCCCCACTGGTTTCACCTGACATCTCCAAGGACAATTAAAACTATTTTCTCTGTGGAAGACCACACTTTATGAGCAAAAGAGCATCGGACGCCTGTGATTCAAACTCCGAAGTCGACGACGGCAATGAAGAAAAAGTCAAACCGCAAAGTGGACCAGATGGCAAACAGGAAAAGCTCCTCTATTTATTTTCTTTGTTTTTCTATTTTCCTGCAGAGAAATAGAGACTAAAGAATGTATTTGAAAGTCTCAGCTCAAATGACACCCCATTCATGAGGCATTTGTGATTTTTCCCTGCGGGAAGTGATCTTTCCATCATCCTCTGAACTACAGAGCACCCAGACCTCCTTTATTGGATTATTGTGTTCGGCTACACGTTCATTGTCCTTGTACATGTCGTGTCTCCTTTCTTCAACTCTAAACTCCTTCATCGTGAGCATCATACTTTAGACATGTCTGTGTTCTCCAGGATCTTACTCTGACAGCGCCCCAAACTACACGCTAAATAAGCATATGTACCAATTATTAGGAACTTCAATTTCAGAACCGGGAAACAAAGTAAAGAAACTACGCCTTAATGAAATGCCACTGTTTTCTTGAAGTTTATCAGATGACTTTTGAAAATCGGTTTTTGGCCTTACTATGTATTTCTAAGAAGCCTGGTAATGCCAGTGTGGTGTGCGCTTTTGGGGACAAATTCCTTTTATGATTTTTAATATCGGAATCACGGAATGGCTGGGGCTGGACCTCGTAGCATCCTTCCTTCCTTAATGAGGCTTTTTTAAATGCAAGTCTGCGAGAGGGGAGCCCTACAAAACAACAACGGGAGAGGAAAGTCTGCCCTGGAAAAATTCAGCCGCTAGAAACGTGGTCTTGCCCAGATAGTGAGAAAATAATTGCCTCCAGGTTTGATGAAGGGTTTATAGTGCTAACATTTTAGGATGAAATACAGCTGGTTTCAAATTCCAATGTCAACTCAGAATCAACCTAATTTCATGTGCTTTGGGGTTTTCCAACTACTTTTTTGTAGTGGACCTCTGGGGACTTTTTGTTCCAGAAATACCCCACCGAAAGAAAAAAAAAATTTTTACATCAGCCCCCATTAACTTACTGGGCAGCATTACTGATTTTTTCCAGCAGAGGGCATCATTACACCTCCATCCATTCTTGAGGGCCCCATACCTTCAGCCGACCCCTCGACCTGGACACACAAAGTCCCTGACGAGGAGGAAATGAAACTAGCACGGAAAAGACAGTTTTTACTTTCCAGAGGCAGCAGTTTCTACAGTTCCAACGGTACTTTTAGTGTCAGAGGTCTCAAGGGGTTTCTCCTCAAAAAAAAAAAAAAAAAAAACTTAATTCTGAGACATGATTTAGGCTGGGTTTCTGACTGCAGGACCTCCCTTTTGCTCATGTTCATTTTCTGAGCTAGACCTTTGGTCACCTCAGAAATTTCTCTTCTGCTTAAATAAATAAGTAAATAAATAAATAATGCGAACTAGCATGATAAGAGAAATTTCAGTTTTCCTCTTGAAGGCTGATTTTCATTCATTGCGACTGAAATGACAGGTTTCTCAAGCAGGGAAGATATTTTTGCTGCTTGCGCGGCAGCTTTGGTATGGGAGAACAATGGACTTAATTCTTGTTTGTCTTAGTTTTCTTTTCCCCTCAGTAGAATGGTCATCTGTGACCTCGGGGACTATTTAAAGATTCATGGTCTCTCATTGATTAGTGATAAATAGGTAGGCAACATTGCTAAATATCCAGATCGTGTAATACGTACGTAAAGGGATTGACACTGCAAATTCACATTTGTTTATGTAATTTGCTATGCATTTACAATAACAGCATGTACTTCAGTGGGTGAAGCCAGGGGAGTGGATCCTTTTACGTGGCTAAAGAAAATATTAGAACTAGAAGGAACTTTTGAGAAATTTATATCCCCTGTCTTCCAACTCTGGACAAGAAGCGTCATCTATGATGTGATTTTTACACAGTTAGATGCTTACTTTTAAAATTGTACTCGGCATAGGATAACATCAAAATGTTTTTTTTTTCTAACCATACAACTACTCAGACATATAAGCAGATAGCCAAATAACTGTGGGTGGCAATTTGAAAATATTTCTATGCATGATCCCAAAATAGTAAGCCTTTGCCCTACAAAAAGAAAGTATGCTGTTTTGAATGCGAAGCTATAGATTCGGCCTTATTTTTCAGAAAGGTATGTTTTTAGATTTCATCTCTTTTGCCCAAGGAAACAATTGTTGTTTTAGCCAGCACCATTTGTTAAGGAAGGTTTTTGCCCCCATAATCTTTATATTCCAAGTTGAACTTCGGATGGGGGAAATTTGATCCTCTGTTTTAGGCACAGAATGACCATGGAAAACATTTGTGGATAGATTGATGTTTCTGAAACATTAGCAAAGAATGCTATACTTTTATATCTGATAAGCCAGAAGTTTACAAAATTATATTTACTATGAATGTGTCTCTGAATTTGAAACATATAAACCTTTTATATCTGTTATTACTCAGTCCTATGGATATGGCATTGGATTAATTACCCTTTAATTCACACTGTAGAAAGCTGTCCTTTCATTCTAATTACAGAGAAATCTATCTATTCACATGCACACATATGTATGGAAAATGTCCTATTTAACACACACAGAAAACCTCTTAACACCTAACTTAAGTCCAACTAAAGACCAACTCTCTAATGCATGCCAATTAAATTATTTCCTTAACAACTGCAATATGTACAGTATACAAAAGAGAATATTATGTCTTGATTGAAATGAAATTCGAACAATAAACACGTGTTTGAAATCGTCATATTTTGATGACAGAATTTTATTTTGTTTAAACAAAGCTTGGCATTCTACATATTATCACTAATTGCTTTAGTAGTTATTTTTGTTCCTTTTGTCTAATGATATTGTTCCCTTATGTTAACATCTTGGCGGGCTCGTTGGATGTAAGATCTTTTCAAGCTCTACCAGATAGGGCTTCATTTCCATTCTCTTTTCATTATGTCTGGAGTATTATAAACGAGGCCATTGTCATGTCACATGTGACTTACTTTTATCCATGACTATCTGGAAGCATGAGCTACAGTTAGATAAGCAATACCACTAATACGATTGAAACACAAACCATGTTAGAATGTTCCAGATTTGATTAACGAAAAGATGGCTCACAAATTTTAAAGGGGCTGCTCTGGTTCTACACAGGATCAATAACTGTCAAAGATGAATCTGTGGCACTTTTTTTGAAAGAAGAGATCCTGATTTGGGCACGAAGGCCCTGTGCGCTCTGTAGATTTCTGGGTTCAACAGCCACACCACTTAGAGACCCCTGGCATTGACAGTCGTCCATGCCCTGTCCCCCTCAGCTGGAACTTGAGCTTCACTTTAAGCTGTGCTCCAGGAACACACGCTTCTTCCCTGGGCCTGAGCTGCTGATGTGCCGATGAATGTTTCTGGTTGTGGGTAGCCGAGGACTAATACAGAAGGAGGCTTCTCCTCATTCTTTAATTGTATTTTCATTTTCTTTTAAGAGTAGTCTTTTCAAAATGCAAAGAGAAAGCATCTTTTTTCCTCCTTTTTTAAAGTGTGGTTAGTATGCAATCTCATGTTGATTGTATTTTAGTTTCAGATGTATAATAAGTGATTCGACATTTTTATACCCTACAGTGTCATCACCCAGTAATTCTAGTCATCATCTGTCACCATGCGAAGTTATCACAATGTTATGGACTATATTCCCCTCCCCTTTTCACCCATCTCCCACCCCCTCCCTTCTGGCAACCATCTCTTTGGTCTCTGTTTCTCTGAGTCTGTTTTTGTTGTGTTTTGTTTGTTTTGCTTTGCTTTTAGAGTCACATATAAGTGAAACCGTATGGTATTTGTGTTTCTCTGCCTGACTTGTTTCACTTAGCATAATACCCTCTAGATCTATCCATGTTATCACAGATGGCAAGATTTCATTCTCTTTTATCGCTGTGTAATATTCCATTACACACACACACACACACACACACACACACACACACACACATATATATATATACCACAGCTTCTTTATTCATTTATCTATTGATGGATACCTAGGTTGCTTCTATATCTTGGCTATTATAAATAATGCTGTAATGAACATGTGAGTGCATATATCTTTCAAATTAGTGTTTCTGTTTTCTTTGGATAAATACCCAGAAGTAGAATTGCTGGGTCATATGGTATGTCTATTTTTAGTTTTTTTGCAGAATCTCCATAATGTTTTCCATAGGGGCTACACCAGTTTGCAGTCCCACCAACAGTGGACGAAGCTCCTTTTTCCTCCACATCCTCGCCGACAGATGTTATTTGTTGACTTTTTGATAATAGCCATTCTGACTGGTGTGGGTGGTATCTCCTCCGGGTTTTGATTTGCATTTCTCTGGTGATTAGTGATGCTGAGCGTCTTTTCATGTGTCTGTTGGCTATGTGTGTGTCTTCTTTGGAGAAATGCCTTTTCATATCCTCTACCTATTTTTCAATCAGATTCTTTATTTATTTATTTATTTTTGTTCTTGAGTGTATGAGTTTCTTATATATTTTGGATGTCAACTCCTTATCTTGCTATGGAATCTGTAAGAGGGAATTCTGCCAGAGCAGAAAATTCCAAGTGTTCTCAGTACAGCGGTGCCCTTGGGAAGAATAGATGATTTAACCAAGGCAGTGCTATAATAGTAACTGGAAACGATGTTTCTTTGCCCCTGACTTCTGGATCCCATTGTCACAGGGCATGAAAACGCAAACATGAATGATGATGTTTTTTCAAGGCTTGAAATTGAGATGAATGCAAGGGTGATAGGAAGAATTAACTATTGTCCTCTTTATTATGAAAAGACTGAAAATGCCCGGGAAACTTCATCAAAAGAAGATACCCCATTGCACCGTGGCCTGAAACTCACTATGACAATACTTAGTTTCTAAAAATCTCTGGGCCATGTCAACCAGTGAGCTGTAAGTCTACATATCCATGAGATCACAGGCTACACTGGAAATGAGATTTTACATGAAAATCCCAACCTAGATTTTATATTTTTAATTTAAGTTGTTGAGGATAAGGAAATATCTTGATTCGTTTTTGAGTAATAACAACCTAGAACTTTCTTAAGAAATTCTCTCTGTTTCTCTGGCTCTCTATTACTCCACCATT
>NW_006431911.1:1771257-1783519 GCF_000325575.1 Pteropus alecto
TTTTTTTTTTTTTTTTTGCTAAAGCAGTGATTTTGAACTCGAGCATATTATCAGCATCACCTAAAAGACTTGTAAAGGCCAGTGAGCCCAGCACTAGTTTCTGGCTCATTTAGCTATGGGGTGGGGCCTCGGAATTGGCATTTCTAACAAGTTCCCAGGTGATGCAGATGCTGCTGGTCCAAGGACCACACTTTGAGAACCACTGGGCTACATTCTCATCATATAGGGGTTTCTTGCTCTTTCAAGTCCCTTTTGGAAGATTCTGGCTGGTCTGAAGGAATTACTTGCAGTAGGAATCCTCCTTAACCTCTCATTTGATAATTAGAATGAGTTTATGAAGGAAAGGAGCCAAAGCTTTCTTCACTTTTTCTAGAACCCAGCGGTTCCTTAAAGAGAAAAGACACATTTCTTATTGATCCTCTTCGTAGTTTCTTTCCCGAACTACCATCCTTGAGATGAACTTGAACGTTACTGAGGCACTGCCCATCTATAGAAGTTTCCTGATATGAAAAAGAAGACTTCTCCCTATAAACTTAAGCTGGAGTTGAATCTTGTTAAGCTCTAATGTTGTCACAGTTGATAATGCTTGAAATAATTATTCGAATGTCAACTCTGAATCCAACAAACTGACTTTGAAGTAAATTAAATCAGAGTTTCTCAACCCTGGCACTATTGACACTTAGGGCCAGTAATTCTTTGGTGTGCGAGGTTTCCTGGGCCTTATAGGATATTTAGCAGCATCCCTGTCTCTACTCACTAGGTGCCACTAGAACTTCAGCCCAGTTTTGACAACCAAAAGTGTTCCAAACATTGCCAGATGTCCCCTGCAGGACAAAATCATCCCTGGTTGGGATCCACTACATTGAATCGTTCACAAGGTCACTAAAATGAATAAAAAAATTTCAAGGTACATTCATAAGAACTTGCTACCATAACTCAATTGAACTTCACGTTCAACATTTGGCTGGCACAAACCTTCGTACACAGCCTATTGAATCTTGACCCTATGTTCCATTGACTCCATAATCCTAACATTTGCTCCTTCTCTTTCTGTCCAAGAGGGTAATAAATCACGAAAAGAGAAGAAAACCACAATTTAAATACAGTGTAATTTTACTTTGGACCACTTGAAAGAGGTATGGCCAGAATTCCTAATGTCTAATATTGTATATGTGATCAATATGGCTGCGAGCATTTTAATCATGTTTCATGTCATGTACACCTCGATGTGTTCTATTAATTTATAATTATTGGAGTGGTTTGTTTGACTTTAGAGGTGACCGTTAAAAGCCCAAACCTTACAGGAGCTCGAAAGAGGTCCATTAACAATTTGAAACTTGTCAGACTATTCTGGGGCTGGGGCGACTTCTGAAGTCCCTCTCAGTAGTTTAAAAGCTAGCCGGGGGCTTTCCACTTGCCACAATACAGAAGACTCATTAATTAACTGTCACTTTCCTTAATAAGAAGACTTGTTCATCCTGGCTTCTTTGAGTATCATGAAAATAGCCCATTAATGTAATAGAGAGTCCGATGTAAGGGAGGAAGGACACCGAAAGGTTCCTCTGAATAACCCATGCACTCTTGTATCTCCACTGCTTTGGACCTGGGGCTAGGGATGGGGATGCGGGGATGTGTGGATGAGGTACCAGAGGACCATCGCTGAGGAGGGGAAAAGAGGAAGAGCTATTTAATGAGTTCAGCACTCAGCCTGAAGATGGGATATGGCTGGTTTCTGTCTCCCACAATTATGATGACAATATTTCCAGGGCAAAATCAAGGAGCGTGGTCTGACACAAGAATTTGTGTTACTTCCAAATGTGAAAAGCATCTAAGAAAGGGAGATTAGAAGTCAACATGTTGAAATTTTCCACGATAATTACGTGGATTATGTAAGACGACAAAAGCAGTGAATATACAAAATCATTACTCTCCCATATGTGCTGGCTAATGTAATTGGAGACTTGTGTCCAATGCCTGAATGTAGTAGGTGATCAATTATTGTTTGTCATAGGAAAAAAAGGAAAGAAGAAAGGAAGTTGGGAAATAGACCCTGGTCTCCTCCAAAGTAGGGAATGGCCCGGCTGGAAATAAACCCTTAAAACAAAGTAATAATTCTCATACGGTTGGTGGAATTGAAAATAAATACGAGTTTTAAGGAAAGTACTTCCTCATCTGTATTAAAACCTCCACAAAAAATTATATCCTATTAGTAGTCAATCCTATTTCTAGGAATTTATCTTAAGGAAGTAATTGGTCAAATCTGCTAGCATAGATATAAAAGGATATTGATAATAACGATCTATATTATAGCCAAAAGATTGTAAATGAGCTAAGGGGCCAACAAAAGTGAATTGGTGTAGCCATACAATGGAATATTATATAGCAGTTAAAATACTTAAAGGGGAGATTATAGAGTGGTATATGTAGAGTAATCCCACTTAAAATATTTATATTATATTATAGTACGGTATAGTATAGTATAGTATAGTATAGTATGGTATGATATCATATGGTATATTTACATGGTATATATACCGTGGTATATGTACTATACTATATATGGTATATTTACAATTGCTATATATGATATATTTAGTATTGCTACCAGTGGCTGACTTTCGAAGGTGGTCTAGCTCATAAGTTGGTTTGATTTTCATTCCTGGATTTTCTAATAGTTCAACAAGGACCATGAATTACTTGAGTAATTTTTTAAAAAAGATAAAGTATCTTTAAAATAATTCAAAAAAATAAAATAAAATAATTCATTGTGTACCCACCTCATCCATTTGTCCTGATCGCTAACTGGTTAATGTAGTAACAGCCTTTTCTCAAGAGTTATTCTAAGGGCTTCATGCATTTGCTAGGTATGTCATTTCACTATACACAGGTTTTGGTTACAAAGACATAATTGTTGCCCATTACTTATTAATTTATGTAACTTATTAATTATATGATTGTGTAATTTATGTAACTTATTAATTAATACAATACAAATAATCTTATCACTCTAGAAAGAGGAAAACGTTGGCTGTTGCTTATTTTAGTGTAACTTCTGGGCAAAATAAAGTCAATGGACACATAAAATCGGTCATGCATTTTTATAAAGGATGGCTTCCTCCATTCTTCTAAAGAACAGAGCAGACAATTAGAGCTCCAGTAGCTGCCTAGACCTTTCACTGGCGCATGGTTTTGGCTGCCTCCTGACCACCTCATCAATGAACCCCACCTGAATTTCCTGCGCTAGGAATTCTCTCATCAGCAGTTACGAGTTCCCACACCTGTAATAACAACTGAGCACAAATGTGAGACCATCAGGTAGCCTCTTCCTCCAGAGGACTCCAGACACAGCATCTTCCCCAATGGTTGGACCCATAAATTCAGGGCAGTTAAATTGCACTGTCTCATTTAGAAGTGAATAATAACTTTTAAAAAAAGGAAGAATTTGCTGTCTTCCTCTCTCCCCACATCCCACATACTCCCTTCTCCAACCTTCTTCAGACTTTCGGACTTTTTCACTTCCTTTCCTGAATTTATCTTTTGAATCAAAATTGTCATTGTAGTTAAAGATGAGTATACTAAGTTAGAACAAAATAAGAAAGTTTGACCTGGCTCTTATAACCTGTCACAAGAGGATTACAGCTTCCAAAATGTCATACCGTCTAAAAAAGTACACGACTCAGAAGAAAGGACCCAGTGATAGTTAATAAATAGCATGTGAATTCTGCGCCATGTAAGTGAATCCACTTGTATAAATTTGGACTCGAGTTTAAATTTCAGTGGGTGACAACTATGATGGTGGTCAGAATTTGCTAAGTGCCTCTGGCTGCCTTCACTCAAATAATTTTCCTCCACTTTCAGAAACTTGTCAACTCACCAAATTCTTTCTTAGATAAATGAGCCAGGAAGGGCACAACTCGCCTAACCCGCCTGAAGCCTGCTGTTCTGTCTCTCTCAGGTTTTAAAAAAGTCAGAACTCTATGGTATCAGCCACACCGTTCATCGCACACACGATACTTCTAACAGTGGTAGGGGAAAGAGACCGTCAGCCAACAACTTCATTTTCTTTTGTGAAGCCAATGACGGCTTTACCTTTTCAGTTATCGCTATTGTCACAAATTGGCACAATCTATTAATTGTTAGACGGTGTCAGTTTTTAGGTTAAACATTTCTTGAGTACTCAGATTTAAGAGTGTTAGACTTCAAAACCGTGGAGGTTTCAAGTTACCTCAAAATAATCTCCTTTGAATTATTTTACTCCATTGTTTCCCCATCTGATTTATTGGAGAATTTCTCATAGGATGTATCTCACTTTCCACAAGAGATACGTTCCTAGAAAGCTAAACCTTCAGGTGAACCTTAAGAAGCTGCCATTTTGCCGGTCGAAAGTAGTCAGAGATTACCAGTTTCATAATGTTCAACCTAAATATGTGAAAATGATTTTTGTGAAACCAAAACGTTTTCCATTGGCTCCAGGAAGTCACCAGTTAAGTACATTTTACAATGAATATCAGGGTAAAGTATGGAATCCCTTCGTAAATTTCATAAGACAAATTAATTTATCCCTCTGGTTCCATACTTTATTTACGTAAAGCAGGGCATACCTGGTGTGTGAGAGATCGCTAAATGGAGAAAACAAAAGCCAGTTTTGGCCCTCTGTTCAAAGTGAGGCTTGTCGAATCTCACTCCCAAAATACCTTCAGGAATGCTTTGGAGAAGTCAGTTCCTTTAGTCAGTTCCTCTTGTTTCTCCCAGGAATTTCTGTTGTTTTTTTTTTTTTTTTCCTAATAGGAGTCAAGTGGCCTAAGGAGTAACAAACTGATGTGTGGTTCGGCCCAGAAAACCTAGACTTCTCTCCGTTTCCCTTCTTTCTGACCTAACCATCCTCCTCTGCTCCAAACTTTTATCAAGCTTGGAAGGAACTGATTCGAATCCTGAATTTATGAGGGATGCGTGCCCACTACTTAAGAGCAGGGATTATATTATTGCCATTCAGTTACTTCTTTTTTTAACCCAACTAGCCCACATTTCACTCCTCTAAAATAAAACTAGTTTCCGAGAATATATATTTTAAATAATCGCTATATGTTAATATTAATATCTTGGCATAGAATGCCCAGATATTTATTTTTATGATTGTAGAGATACTAGTAAAACAAAACCTAAGATATTTATATCAGTAAAATGACCAGATAATTTCTACTCACTATTTTCCAGTTAGCTGATTTGTGATTATACCTCTTTATTCAATAGTAAGGTCTTGACATTGAAAGATTCATTCACATAGCTCTAGCAACATGGTGCATTTATTTAAACCACACTTGACTAGTGGTATATAAATAGCCTCCCCTAAACCGTATTGATTTCCCAAAGGGAATATTAAATGCTAAATAACTTCACAAATTGGAAGCAGTCCTGTCTCTGCCTTCATTTTTGATATAATCAAAAATGATGACATTGTAGCTAGTTTATTTTTTAATAATTCACACATTGTGAGCAAAAGAAAATATTACACTATCGCCGAGGGACATGAACTTGTACTGCATAGCACATTCGCCTTTTCTTAATGAATGATAATGGATTGACCACATCAGGATGTCTGCCAGGGATTAAGAATGTGTCTATTCATAATGGGGCTGTAAATTAGCATAGCGTATTATTCTCCAGATATCAGATACATATTGAGCACAAAGTCTTTGGGAAGGATGTAGCTCACACATCTTTCATTAGTCCACACAGAATCTTTATAAAGTATATAATATCCTGATTTTATAAACCAGAAAATTAGACACCTTGTGGCTCTTGGGCAATGAAAATGATTTTGACCATATTTGCAAAGTATGGCTATATGTTCAAACAAGTCTCCTTTCCCTCATGGACACGTGGCTAGACTCCACTTCCCAGCCTCCCTTGTAGTTAGCGATAGTCATATAACTGAGTTCTTTTCAATGCAATAGCAGATTTCTAGTCATGGTCTATAAAAACCTCCATTACAGTCTGCACAGACTCTCTTCCCTCTTATCAGTGGTGAAGAGGAGAGCTCCGAATACCTAACCGAAAGCAGAACCATCAGGTTATTGGAGCCGGAGTCCCCGAGTCTCGGTGTAGAGAGGAGCATCCTGGAAGATCTGAAGAACCAGGATCATCCATGTAGGACTATTCTGTCATTTTTGGATTGCAACAGTTCATCTGCCAGGACTAATACCACCAGTTACCTGAAAATACTATGATAAGCCTGGAAGTGTTGACCTAGCAACTCTTGATTCTAGCCTCCCCAAATTCAGTGCTTTCCTCACCTATCCAATGATAGAACTCTTATTAGCCCCAGCTATATTATAAGTCACTATGTCTTTATATTCCTTTAATAGTTTTTGAAAACACAGTAATTTATGGTACACCCTTTTTCAGATAAGTTGCCTATAACACATATTTCTATAGAGCAAATTTTTTTAACTTCCATTTCCAAATTAGAGATAGTTCCACCAAAAAGTCCTTGCTAGAATGATGTGAAATCGTTTTGTGAGCTGGTAGTTACATATCAGGCTCTACATTATGACAGATGATTGGGTTTTTGTTTTTTGAAGTGAGGCTGTGTATCTTAGAAGAGTCTCAGGATGAGTAGTTCCCTTAATTCCTTAAGCACAAGACTCTTGATATTGTTTTCACAAGAGCAATGGTTCTTATTCAGGGCGATTTCCTCCCGAGAAGATATTTGGCAAAGTCTGGAGACATTTTCGACCGTCACAACGTGTGTGCGTGCGTGCATGTGTGCGTGTGTGTATGTGTGTAGGAGCTGTTGCTACTGGCATCTCGTGGGTGTAGGCCAGGGATGCTGCTCAGCATCCTAACGCACACAGGACAGCCCTTTGTAGTAAAGAATTGTCCAGCTCCAAATGCCAACAGCATAGAAGTTGAGAAACTCTGGCTAGGTTGTGAGCTTGCTGAGGGCAAGGGCCATGTACGCTTTACTCGACATTGCATGTTCAGCAATTTGTAAAGTGCCCGAAACATAATAAATACGTAGTAATATTTGTTCAATGGATAAATGGACTGAGCCCTTCTCAATTAGCAGACCAGTTGGCAGGGCCATGCTTGGCCAGAGGGTAAATAAAGCAAGATTTGCAGTAAAAGCTTAGCTCTACTGCTCAGTAGGAATATGTTCTCGAGCAACTTACTACACCTTTGTAGGTCTCAGTCTCCTTATCTGTAAAGTGGGGACAATAATAGTACCATCTTCATGGAGCTGTGGTAAAGATTAAACGAGATGAAGAATTTGGATGCTCACCACAATGGCTGAGATGTCCTCAATAAATATTAACTTTTATTATTACGAAAAAAAAATTAAAAAGGAACCAATGTTTCCTGGGCTTTTATCATGTTCCAGGTACAAAGTTAAGGATGCATACCATCTCATTTAATCTTCTCAACAGTATCTGTGGATAAGACCTTTTGTTTTCATTTCATAGAAGAGGAAACTGGATTTTAGAGATGTCAAGCGACCTGCCCAAGATCACACAAGCTATTGAGAGGCACAAAGAATGTGGGAATCATAAAACCCCAGGTTCCCTCCATCACAACACACTGGCTTCTCTACAAAACTCCTGAAACTTCACTCTCTTCCATAAAATCCAAAGGTTTGAAGGTGATTCCTTTTGGCTTTACGAAGCTCCTCTTATGTGGTATCGACAATGTTTATTGAGCTAGGTAACAATATACTGCTTTCTTGAGCTTTCATTTAAGAATATATTCTGGCCAAACACATTCAGAAGCTTACAAAATCATTTGTCCCATACTATACCAGGCCTCGAAAAGCAAAGTGGTAAATATTAAATATTTACTTGAAAGAAGGAATGCCTATATTCATCTGTAACTTTGTCCCTGCCCTGTTTTATCTATTGGATTCTAAGCTTCTCTTAACTATGCACTGTATTGTGTTTCTTTTGTGGTAATACCTGACCCAGTGCTTCCGATAAGTGTAGTATGGATTTCTCAGAGGAAACCTACAGCCATATTGCCTGGGAGGAATCGAGTTTACTCGCCTATGACAGTTTTCATGGTCATCTCAATTTTTTAAGGTGCAAAAAAGTCACCCCAGAGTGCTGGAAAACTTACATTGACTTCGTAGTAACATATAATAAAGCCTCAAATTTCCTATTAACGCTAATCCAACATATATCCAATGCTTAACAAGACTTAGCAAATTAAATTAGAAATTTTTTGAGAATCACGACAAAATAAAATCATAAAGGAAAGAAAGCTATGTGATCGTAATCTCTTTTTTTTCCCTTCCTTTCTGTCATTCTTTGACTAATATTTCTCAACTCGTCTCCTTTTTCAGTAATATTTGTCGGGACAACAACATTTGGGTTCTGTTGTAACTTTTTAAAACTTATTTTGTTTTTCAATTACAGTTGACATTGACTATTATTTTATATTAGTTTCAGGTGTACAGCATAGTGGTTAGACATTTATATGATTTACAAAGTGATCCCCCCGGTTAGTCTAGTACCCACCTGGCACTATACATAGTTATTACAGTATTATTGGTTGTATTCCCTATGCTGTGCTTTACATCCCTGTGACTGTTTGTAACTACCAATTTGTACTTCTTAATCTCTTCACTATTTTCACTGAACCCCTCCACCCTCCTCCCATCTGGCAACAATCAGTTTGTTCTCTGTATCTATGAGTCTATTTCTTTTTTGTTTGTTCGTTTATTTTGTTCTTTAAATTCCACATATAAATAAAATCCCATGGGATTTGTCTTTCTCTGTCTGACACATTTCACTTAGCATGATACCCTCTAGGTCCATCCATGTTGTCATAAATGGTAAGATTTTATTCTTTTTTTATAGCCAAGTAATATTCCATTGTATATATGTACCAGCTTCTTCTTTATCTAATTGTCTATTGATGGGCACTTAGGTTGTCTTGGCTATTTGAAATAGTGCCGAAGTGAACATAAAGGTGCATATAACTTTTCAAATTGGTATTTCGGGGTTCTTCAGATAAATACCCAGAAATGAAATTGCTGAGTCATTTGGTAGTTCTATTTTTAATTTTTTGAGGAACCTCCAAACTATCTTCCATAGTGACTTCACCAATTTGCAGTCCTATCAGCAGTGCACAGGGACTCCCATTTGTCTACATCCTTGCCAATGCTTGTTATTTGTTGCCTGAGTTTACAGCCGCCCTCTGTCTCTCCTGGACAGATGGGATCCACGCTGGTTTTCACAGCCAGATGTTGTGGGGACTCCTCTTTCTAGCCCTAGTGCTCCAGCATAGGGAGTCCAGTCTGGGGCTGGATACTCTCTTCTCTGGAGGAACCTCTCCAGCTAAGCTATCCCTCCCATTCTTAACCACCACACATGGGTGTGGGACCAGCCTGTTTTGCATCTCTTCCCCTCCTACCAGTCTCAACAAAGCTTCTCCTTTATATCCTTAGCTATAGGACACTGTTCAGTTAGTGTTCAGATGGCTCTCTAGATTGATTGTTCTATAATTTAGTTGTAACTTTAACGTGGTCATGGGAGGAGGCAAGCACAGAATTTACCTACTACTCCATTTTGTATTCTAACTTTTATTGATATTCACACACTGTATCAGTTTGATGAGGTTTTGTTGGCTTCACAAAGCAAATCAGAACAACATTTAGAAGGGTCTGGAGGCTCATAAATGCTAGGGGGGCAGGGCTACTAGGGATGGGAATGGTGGGCCATGTTCAACATGGCCGTTCCATTGGATGCATCGCTAGCAACCACTACACTCGGTAGCCGTGCAGTGATCCCTGGGTTCTCATTGAACTGTGTTTTTCTTTAGGAAAAAAAATGCATAGGAAACTTTTGACGTGCTAATGAAATAATAAGTGAAGCTTAGAGCTAAATGTGCCTTTAAAATGTCACAGTTAAGTAGAAGAAGTAAAGTATTAACAGTTAGGAAAGACTTTGTAACCACTTCAAAAAGGGAGGTGACTAATAGAAAGGTTACTGTGCCTACTGGACAAGGCACTGGGTGGAGAAAGTGGTTGGGCTAAGTATTTCACTAGGGACTGCTTTTAAAGCATTCATTTATATCCCCTTTTCATGTCAAACTAACACCATATGGTTTTGGTGCAACAGGCAATAACTAGTCTATCAACAAAAGTTATATTATAACAGCTCTCCAAAATATATTTAAGAGATGTTTTGGCAATAGATTTGTTTTAGTGATTCATATTACTATAAATCTCATTTCCATTTGTCAGACCTTGGAGATGAAATAAAACTGGCATTTTGTCTTTAAGTATTTATATTAAAAGAAAAAAGAACTATTTCGAACCCACTAAAGGGAAAGAAGAAATCATTATGAACAAATCTTGGCTTATTTTAATCTATCCTCTTCCTCTCCTCTTTTTTATCCCTCCTATTCTCTCTGTCTCTCTTCTTCCCTCGAAGGTGAAAATGGTCGGGGTATTCGATGTATGATATACTAAAGGAGTTTTAAGTAATTATTCCAAATGTCTACACACAGTTGGTACCATGGTCACATACATCGAGGAAACACTTGAACAGAGTTATACAGGTGTCTTTAAGTAGGACCTCTCAGAGACTTTACGATGGTACTTTCTTGGTCTCATGACATTCTAAATGGAAAGCATTTCAAAGGAAATTACTTTAGAAAGAGCTGGTAAAAGTTGAAGGGCAGATATTTCTACCCTTTAGAGAGTTCTTTACTTCTATTCAGTCCAGACACTTGAGGGTGCCTGATCATTGTGCCTAAAATTGATATATAATTATAGATAAACATATCATTTTTCAACGGAGGTAGCTCCTAAAATATATAATTACGTATGTAGATGAGTATTTATTTTAATTAGATTAAGTATATCCATTTCTAACTCAGCAAAAGGAAAATCCGGATTCAATAATATTCATGCATATATAATATTAAATATTATGTCAAGCTTTACCAATTATTTTTACACTAAATTCTCTGCAAATTTAATGTTCTAAAGGCAGAAGTTCGTAGTGAACTTCTTCGTAGGACACTAAAATTTAACAGTTGAAACTGGTAAGACCCAGAAAGTAGACTATAATTAACAAGTTGAGTGTAAAATGGTGTCGTATCTTTTGGAAAAATAATTGAGAAGGCGCAGACCCTGGCATCAGAGTCCTTGTTGAATTATTAATTTATTCAACAGATATTGATGAGGAATTTTCATATGCCAGGTATAGGTGCCAGGGAGAGAGCCCTGAGAGAGAGAGAGAGAGAGAGAGAGAGAGAGAGAGAGAGAAATGACTGTCCTTGTGGAATTTGTATCTGGAAAAGGCGAATGTTATTGGATGTACAATATAAAAATAAATGTAAGCTCCATAATTATTAGAAGGTGGTCAATGCGACAAAGAAAAATAAACAAAGAAGGGGTTTGGGAGAGACTGCAATCTTAAATAAGGAGATCAGGAAGGCCTCATAGAAAGAAGACAGTTGGGAGGATCTGAAGGAAAGTGGGCGAGGGAGCAGGTGCTTGGGGAAGAGAGTTCGAAATATCACTTGCTGAATCTATCACTTTGGGCAGGTTACACCTCCTACATTAATCTATGTCTTTATCTTTAAAATGGGAACAAATTGTACCAAAAATTATATTTATTCTGGGCGACCCGATGAGGCAAGATATGTGAAACCTTTACATAATCTGTAGCAAGAACTATCTATTACTATTACTATTGCCATTACGATGCTAATCATGATTCCCCACCCACTGAGGTTATCCATTAGGATCTAGGGAAATTGGGCTAAACTCAGGATGCGCCTAAAGAATCCTAAATTCCCTTGCTCTGCTGCCCCATACCCTCATGTACCCAGACATCTGTCTCTCTGTCGCAAACCTCTGAGCTCTTTTGCTGCATAAATTGGGAAGATTCTGAAGCATTTTTGGAACCAGCAGAGAGGCAGCATCTTTGGGGGCCTGGGTTCCTGTCTGATTTGGTGGAGATTTTGAAAGTGGCACCCTCTACCTCAGAGTCATGAATCTCTTCCCTTCGATAACAGGAGAAATGGTCCCAAGGTGGAGGACGGTAAGTGGTTTGGGGCTCATCAGGCCATAGTAGGAGAAAAGGCTGAGCTGGAAATGTTGCAGTGTTCAGATATTTTTTTGTTTTCTGCTTAGTGGTCTAAACTGTGCAAAATCGAGTAAATGCTTTAATAGAGGGAATTCTGAAGACAACAATTGCCATTAACTATCTACTCCCTCACAATCTTCCTTCCTTCCTTCCTTCCTTCCTTCCTT